>NC_141387.1:18356771-18932914 GCF_017979445.1 Akebia trifoliata
TTAGGCCATGAACTCTGATGTCCCCATCAATTCTCCTTTGGTTGGAAAAAACTCGTCCTTGAGTTTTGAAATGCCCAAGGATGATCATGACAATTTGTGGTTTGTCCCTTTTGACTTAGATTCGTTCTCTTGCCTAGATGTTGCGTTGAACGATGAATTTCAAGTTGCGATCTTCTATCATGGAAAATATTTAGTGTAATCTTCTGAGATGATTAAGCCAATGTGAGGTATTAATAGTATAGTTATATCATGGACATGAGTTGTAGAAGCTATCTCCAAAAGAATTTTAGGCTCCTTTTCCATTTCAAGATCTTTTTCCCGCGTTGGTTCTAGAATTGTAGGCACACTATCTTCTAAGGTTGTTGTCTCATCTGCCTTTTTCACAACCTATTTTTGGACTGATGGTACCGTAGGATGTGACTTTCACAATGATGCCTTGAGTAGATATCGTTTGTATGAAACAACACGTAAAATACCCTACCTGCACATCAAAAGTAACTCATTCACGTGAGATCCAACCGCGTCCCAGCATGTTATGACATTCCTCTAAAGGAATCACCTTACACTCAACACTATAATGAATTTTCCTTGACAAAACTAAACAACGAAATGTCCATTATAATGTTCACAAAATCTTTGTATTTTTAGTATTTTGTAAGATCTTCTCAATGAAACTTATTGAAATTAGGTTTTCTTCATAATCAGGATTTAAGTTTATAGGGTTGAGGTTTATAAGGTTAGGGGATATGATTTGGGATTTGGAATTGGTTTAAGGATTTGGGTGATAATAGAAGAAAGGGTTTTCAAAATCCCAAGTGGCTACTGAGATGTAAAATTCAAAGTTTTGTAAATTACGATATTTTGTATGGGAAAAGGGTTAAAGGAAAAAGGGTTTATATGGTAGGGATTAAAGGTTAAGAGAATAGGGAAAGGATTAATGTCGAGGAAAATGATTGTCAAGAAATCAAGATTCAAGAATCAAAGTTAAAAAATTAGAGAATTTAAATTTAAGAAATCAAGAATCAAGAATTTAAGATATCTCGAAAAGTCAAGAAAACTTGGTTTATGGATTGGTTTCTTGAAATGATTAAAGGATTCTTGATTGTTTCTTGATCTCTCACAAATAAATAAAAAACTTGTAGAAAAGATGGATTGAGGAAGAAGATAGAAGATAATAAAAAGATTAAAGAAAACTATATATTTATCTTGAAATCACGCAATGATTTCCATGACATCGACTACATTGAATGCACCAACATTCAAAACAAGAAAACAATTCTGTTTTTTTATTCATTCATCGACTTTCTTTGAAATTAATTACAATAGCCATATATATAAACTAGACTGAAAATCCTAATTCTAAAATTATTAAAAAGTGACACTTTTGACTTTGAGATGCAAATCCCGTGTAGAACTGACACCCTACCAATATTTTGGCCATACTTGTCTCAAAACTCATCGGAATCGCAAAATTTTGGACTTGTTGGATAAGTAACTGAATAACTTTTCAAATGACACCAAAATCAATTGAGTTTTGACGCTTTAAAATAAGGTCTAAATCAAAATGATGTGAATAGTACCTAGACTTGAATCTAATTCATAAATTAACCTAATAATTAACTTCTATAAAAAAAATAAAAAGCCCAATAATTAAAATAAAATAAAATCCTAAAACTAAAACATGACCCAAATTGGTTAAGCCTATGAACTCTAATATCCACATCAAAAACACTATGTTGTTGGGGACAAGACAAGACAAAACCGACTACCTTTGTCAAGCAAATGAGGAGGTGAAGTTAGGTGGTGGAGAGGGGTGTGAGTAGCAACATAAAGAGAGAGTCAATCAATGTTTGAGCAAAGTTGCTGCTCTTCAAATTAAGGATTCATGCTCCATCAATTGTAGGCAATCCCCTTTAAATAGGGGGACCCTCTCTCTTTGCTAGTTTGGATATTGGATGCCAGCTAAGGTGTCAGATAATAGGTATATGTGTGTGGTTATTGTCCAAGGCTAAGACCCCCATTTTGTTAGTATATGTCAATTTTGTCAATAAAGAGTCGGATCTATTTGATACCCTCGATGCCATGGTGTCTTCTGTATCATAACCAGCAAAGGGCGCCATCTTAGGCGCTTGAGGTCGCATGTGCTTGGACCAGACAAAGTGGTAGATGGTGCTTCGTTGGCGCCATCCTACCCATGGGGGATGACCTGTTGGCGTCCACGTCTCTTAGAATAACCTCACGATTTGTGTTCAAATTAGCTAATCTACAATGGTTTGTTTGATCGTTGTAATTTTAGTATATCAATTGGTGCATGTCAGGTATGGATGTTGTTTGTATGAAGAAAAACAACTAGAGAAATCTACTAGTGAAGGAGATTCTTCAAATGCAATTTGTTGCTCTTCATATAAGATGACTAACTTAAAAAAAATTCTATATCATTGTGGAAATTTGGTTTCTTTTATAGGTAAAGATCCATGAATGGGTTAGGGATCATCTAGCTAAGGAAGTTGTCTTTAGATGTTCTCGTATTACTGGTGTGAGCCCATTTTCGTAGCTAGAAAATGGCAAACAAGAAACCGATGAACTTAGTGAGAAACTTTGGTCGTATGTCATGTGAAATCTATTGTTTACTGATAGTCTAATAATTCATGCTTATGGAAGCGATCTTGTGATGATTTCTCTTAGTTGCTCTCTCTCTCTCTCTCTCTCTATTTCTCTCTTAATCCCCTATCTCACCTTGTGTTTATTTTTCCCTTTGCTCTCTCTCTTTTCTATCTCCAATCCATTCCTAGTTCTTCTCTTTTCATGCTTTCTCTCCTCCGTTCTTGTTCCTTTTCTTACATGCTTGGGGTTGGTGATGAAAAAATAAACAAGGTTATCCCCAACCTCTGGTCAACCATTTAATTATATAATTGATGTGTTATAATAAAAAGGTGTTGTGGCAATCTAAGCAATTTCGAATAATTGTTAGATGTTATTTTCATAGTTTCATTAATTAACATGGTTTTTACACCCGTGCGGTGTTTGTGTGCCATAAAATAAAACAACTCACTATTTCTTATGGTTATAATAAGAATATTTTTTCAACACATAGTTATTTTTTTTTGAACAAATTGAATGATCTGAAAACTCCTAAAGATCATCAATTGGGTTCCCTTAGTGAAGGGGTTATTGAGGCTTGGCATAAAACATAAAAACATCTAGAAAATACATGATTAAGAACAGTGTTTTTAAGTACTTAAGGTATACTTGAGGCATTTTGGGTTCTTGGGGAGAGGCGTAAGCCTCAATTAATTAAAAAAACAAATTTCTAATATATATATATATATATATATATATATATATATATATATAAATTATAATAAATTAAAAAAAATATAAAAACATGTAAACAACCTTCAAGCATCAAATAAACATTAAACTCTAAAAATGTAGGGAAGTAGCAATATAATATACTAGCAAAATAGCAATTTATTATAACTCATAGAGTTGTAGAGTATCAAACATCAAATAAACAACTACTCTAGGCTTAGGAACGAAGTTTTAGACCCTATTATAAATTAGAGAAGAATTAAAACAACTAAAAATCCACTTCCTCTAGGCATTTCGATCAACCACCATCATAAATAGGTAGAATAAAAAAAAAAAAAAGAAAAAGAAAAGGAAAAATAAAAAAAGAATCAAACAGAAAAACAAGAGAGAAATATAAGGGCCTGTGTGGATTGACTTTTCTAAATACTTCTGACTTTTGCGGGGAGTTAGAAGCACTTTAAAGGTGTTTGGATAAATAACTCCTGGAAAGAACTGCTTTACTGTGGAGTCATTTTAGTGCTTTTTCACGGAGTACCAATGGTGCTACTTCTCTAAACTACTCTTGCGCGGAGCCACAAAACATTGTTAAAATGACGAGATTGGGGCAAGTATGCCCCTCATAAATTTTGAAAATTTCAAACCTACCCTCAAAAAGGCAATTGGAATAATATTATATTACTATCCATTGATATGGTGGTAGTCTTTTGGTGTAACATTTGGGACAAGTATACCCCTCATAAATTTTGAAAATTACAAGCATACCCTAAAAAATGCAATTGCAGTAATACTATATTACTATCCATTGATGTGGTGGTAGCTTTTTAGTGTAGCATTTGGGACAAGTATGCCCCTCATAAATGCAATTAAATAATATTTTGAAAATTACAAGCATACCCTCAAAAATGCAATTAAATAATATTTTATTATTATCCATTGATGTGGTGGTAGCCTTTTAGTGTAGCATTTGAATTTGGATTTCTAGCTCCCCCAATTGCTCACTTAATGATTCATCCATGAGCATTCCAACCATGGTTGAAATTTCTTATTGCAAGATTGATGTGAACAATTACACACAAATTTACTATCCATTGATGTGGTGAAAGCTTTTTCATATTTTCAGTGGTATATATTTGCTCATAATATCTTCTATTTGTTTATAATTGTTGGGTGTTTATATTAGTTTTTATGGATAAAAACATTAACTTTATTTCTTTTGAAGAATAATTTGTTGAGTTATAATGTTAAAAATAGTAACTGATACTTCTAAGGGCATTTTGATCATTTTAATAAAATCTAAAATAGTTTCCAAACACAAAACTCTATCAAAAATACTTCTAACAGTACTTTTCAGAACCTGCATCCAAATACACAACAAGTTATCCACCTACTCCAGACAGTACTTCAAGAAGTACTTATGAAAGTACTTATGTTCTAAGTACTTCTGGCTCCTATATCCACATGGGCCCTAAGATTTTGAAAAAAAAAGGGTAAAAGTTCAAGAATGTACATAGAAAAATCAAATACCTCAAAACCTTAGAGAATCCTTGATTTGTTGGTTCTATTTGGTCGCAATCTTCGTAAGAAAGTTGTAAGAACCGATGGATTTGAAATCGGATGAGTATTGGAGCCTCTAGGAGAAATCTTGGTGTAGGAAGATTTTAGGGTTTCAAAGAGTGATTTTGAGAGGTTTCTTGATAAGATATTTTTAAAAGTCAAAAAACACTTCTATTTAGTAGACTTTAATACATAATAGACATGGGGTGAGGGCGGGTTATTTGTGTAAAATAAAGCAAGAAAACAAAAAAAATCAATTTTTTTTTTTGACCCACGACTTTGGTTTAAGCCTCATGCCTCGAGGCGTACGAATTTTAAAACACTGATTAGGAATCTAGGTTGCAATTGTGGTCATGGTGTGATCTACTCACAAATGTAGTATTTGGATAGGCATTTGGAGTTTGCTTAATAAATTAGATTTAAGATGGGAAAGAGGTGCCAAGGTCCATTTTATTTTGGAGGACTAGTGGTGCAGAGAGATTCCTATTAGGGATGAGGCTCACTGGCTCTTTGCCCCTTTTTATTAGAAGAAGGGTTTGCTCCAAGATTTCATGGTCTGGATTTGAGAAGGTTTTTTATTGGACTTTGGAATGAGGAGGAACCTTAATGATTAGGAGATGGACATGTTTTTTATAACATAGGGTGTCCTGCATCTCTTTCGTGATATGGACTAATCCCCACGGTTGGACACCCTAACCCCACGGAAGTTTCCCGACATTTTCGAACACTGTTGCTATTTTACTTGATTATTTCAAGATATTCTTTTATTTTCTTTGGTTGGTGACAGGCATTGTGGTCACAATTGCTTGTTCAAAATTAGATCATTCTGCGCAATGGTAGATACTTCTTCTTGTTCAATTTTCGCTGCATCTGTAATTTTGTGTTTCCAAGATCTGTCCAAAGTGGCCTTCTTTGTTTGGTCCGCCTCCTTTACCCCACTGTTTATAATTAATTTACATTTGACGGATTCATATTGATTATTGTTCCATGGGCATATCTAATGGTGAAATGGCCAATCATCCAATCATCTTTTAATTCGTTGTGATGTTTTATGAGTCATTGGCCACCTTCTCTAGTCAATTTGATGTTTGCTAGATTATTTATGATTGACCGAACATTAAAGTTCATTGCATTGTTATGCTCTAGAAGCAGAATAAAAAAAAAAAAACATGTACTCTGTGTTGCAGCCTATGCTGGATGTTCCAATATATGGAAGAATTGCTACACTTGAGCTTTTTCGTCCTCATGTGAGTTTCCTTCCGTTGTTATTTTAATAGTTGGTACGTGATTGTGCCCAATTGAGTTAACTAAGTCTCCTTTTTTTGTTTTGTATCTTTACAGGGTGAAGCACAAGATTTTCTATTTATTGCTACCGAAAGATACAAATTTTGTGTTCTTCAATGGGATGTAGAGACAAATGAGCTTATTACAAGGTTTAAGTTTGAAAGTTGAAACAGAAAATACGTTTAGTTCTTTTTTTCTAATATTCTTTTTACCTTAATAATTTTTTGGTTCATAGCTATTATAATACAACAGTAGTAATGCTAGTGTTAGTCATGTCACATGGTATTATCTTTTTCAGATAGATATAAGTGAAGTTTATTCAGAAAAAAAAATGGAAAAACTGAAATGTAGATCAAGAAGACCTACCACTTTTTTTTTCCCAAGGTGGTCTTCAATTTCTCTATTCGTATCCTTATAATTCAGTTTGTGAAATCTATCAAAACCAGACCACAAATCTTTAGGTCCTATCCTATTGTTGGTTAATGCTGATAAAGAAACATCTTTAAAATATTTATCAAAAGAAAAAGAAGAAGAAAAATCTCTAGAACAAGAAAGAAGTCGATTTTTTTTCTGTAACATCATAATGTATCCACTAATCAATTTCAGATTAATCTCAAGGCTAATAAAGACTCGCATTATTTCTGGCTATATACCAAATGATTGATGGTAAGATAATATTAAAAATATTCCCAGCATTAAATCTTTAATAGGAAGCACGATTACGTCCAGATATTCGCAAGACTTGAATCCATGAAATAATTAAATAGCATGCATAAACAGACCTAATACTTCTCCATCAAGTTTATACAGAAAGTGTCAGGACAAGATACTGTAATGATGATGTAAGGAAGTTCCATTAAGTCACTATGGTATTGAGCAGGGAATCACTTGTAGCTTTCTTTGGTGATTGAAAATATATGAATTGTAAAAACAATTGTCACTTAATTCTTTAGAGGTATTGGTGCCCTCCAGTTTTTAGTTTACCTTTGTTTTTGATTCTTTATTTTTCTTTAGATATCTTAAGTGCATGAATTGACATTGCATTTAGGGGTGGAACCAGGGGGGGCAATTGCCCCCGGCCCTCAATTTTTTGGATTTTGTAGAACAACCTCTAGATTTTTGTAAATTTTGGAGATACACCTCAATTTTCAATGGGTTGCCCCCTCTCACTCCCACTTTCTACTTTTTGGCTCTCCCCCAAAATACTTTTGATTGATTTTAGGCACCCTTGTATGTCTTGAGGAATATTTTAGATACCCTATGTGACTGTTCAACTTTTTTGGGTTTTAGACATCCATCTACATTTTGATAAATATCTCTACGGTGAGGAGATCATCATCACCAAAAATCAGCCCATTCCAAAACCTCTAACCCCATCAAAAATGGTTTACAAAAAATGGACGGTCCACGATTTTTCAACTTGTAAACATGGGGCTAGAAGTTTTGGAATGCACTGATTTTTGGTGAGGATGATCTCCTCACCGTAGAGATCATCCTCACCAAAAATCATCCCATTCCAAAACTTCTAACCCATGTAGGACAAAAATGTTTGGCTAAAATATTGGCCAAAATGTTTGGTGCTGAACGGGACCCATATATATATATATATATATATATTTCAAATCGATGACATGCCCCTTGTTCCAATCACCTCAATTTTTTAGATGATTGAAATATCCCCTCTATCAAATTAGTGAATATTTGAGATATCCTTTGTGTTTTCAAATTGATGACATACCCCCTTTGATCTTGATCTTCTTTCATAGGCTAAAAAGACAACCTAAATGCCTTCATTTTCAACCTATGACCAAAAGTCAATAATTTTTCTGTTTTAAAATCAGCCACTTTCAAGTTCTTCGACTTAACCAAATTAATTTTAATCTATTTAACCTCATCTTCAGTCCATTGTTTCAACATTGCCTTAATCCCTTGTAGATAATCCTAAAATTTTCTATAAAAAAATCTCATCATCTTCAACTACAAAAATCTTATCTTGTTCTTTAGATTTAAAGGTTGAAGTAGATTAATTTTAAGATTGACTTTTAGGATAACAATTTTTACCCATGAGACTATATACGATTTGTTTTGAGAAGAGAGCTCAAAGTTTCAAGATTGTTCCTCATATCACACATCCTGATGTGAAAGTGTGTAGGAATCATAGATGCTTTTCATCGAGATACCAGTCAAGGAGATACGATGCTTTAGGTCACTCCCAAAACGATTCATTCTTAAATCGATGCCACTGACCCTTGAGTTGGGTCTTTTCTTATAGACTAATGAGAAATGATCTAAATGCTCTTTTTGTGAACCTGTACAAAAAAAAGGCACTTGAATTGTCTTCGAAAATCATTCATCTTCAAGGTCTTCAATCTTAACTATAGTTTGCCCACCCCCCCTTGAAGAAAATCCTGGCACCGCCCCTGATTGCATTTGTTGTTTGCCTTGATTTTTATTTCGAAACTATAATCTTGTTGAATACTATGAGTTTATGACTACCAGCTTATGCCATAAAACAAATAGCATTCATTCAGAAATCCGTGGTTATGGCTGCCCATCAATTAATGTCACATTAATCTGAAATATCATCTTTGTTATCTACTTTCTTCGGTTCTCAAAGTTGAGTCTTTGGAAGAAAGTTTTTGATGCATTCCTGCATATATAATTGTGTCTTGTTGTATTGTAGGGCAATGGGAGATGTCTCAGATCGCATTGGTCGCCCAACAGACAATGGACAGGTATGCAACAATCCATTTTTTGTCAAGGTTTGCAATTGTAATTTTAGGTATTTCTCACTGAGGTGAAAATCAAATTATTATTAGGATTCTCCCCAACTTTACAGCTATGCTGAAGAAGTTTAGGTTCTTGTGTCTTATGCATATCTACGAGTCAGAACTTTGAAAAGTATTCTCTCTTACCTAGATAGATGGCATAGAGGCGAAGTGTCCAGGTGTTCAGTACAAAGACCAACTATTTTTTATTTTGGATAGGTGTAAGCAGTTGAAGGTGGAGTTTGATCCCAGGTTTGTGGTATTTCCACCAGGCTTCAGCACTATGCCTTTTAACTCTTTTTACCACTAATGTCTAAAGTGTGCTTTTTTATGCAAGAGACATAGGCATCATGATTTATAGTAATTTGACAAGTAAATAGTTTATTAGAGAAGAGTAACAAATCCCAAGAAGTACAAACTAGGCAGCAAGACATCCCTCAGAAGGTACACAAAACCAGTTGGGATTGACTCCAAGCTTGAAACAAACTAATCAATAAACAAGCCTTTACAGTCCCTATGGAGGACCATTGAAAGAGAAAAGCTCTAAACTTAAGGGTCAATAACTGGACCATCTTCTTCTTCCCTCCAAAAAGATGGTTGTTCCTTCCTTTCCATCTTCCCCAATGAACTACAAAAGGGAGTGAGGAATAAATAACCCAAGCATGGGAAGAAAAAGAAAAGCATCTTCTAAGTGCTTGAATAAGGAGCACCACACCCCCTTGGCTATCGGGAAATGAAGAAGAAAATGAGTCATCGTTACCTCTTTTTGTTGTACATGGTGGCTCAAAAATCAATGATGATCTTTTGAAAAATCATGGTGTCTATTGTAAAGATTTCGTTTTAAACAGGCGATCCAAGCAAGGAACCCCATCTTAGATTTAGTGTGGGATTTTAAGCATAAGTGACTGGGAGTTGCTGCGATGGAACTGAATGGATAATTGACTAGAAAAACCTAATTGAGAAGCATCCCTTCTTCCCTAGACGCCAAACTTTCTTACCCACATTTTTTTTTGATAAGCAAAGCAACTTTATTGCTTAAGTGGTAGAGGTGACCAATTGTGGGAATTACAAAATAGAAAACACAAATAAAACAAACAACTACAAAGTAATGCCACAAAACCACTCCAATCTACCGACGAATCATCGAAGAAAACCCCCCTAAACTCATTGTACACCTTACACCCGAAGAAGAGAAGCCAAAATCGAGAGGAAAACCGAGTTTACATTCTCTTCTTTCCCTTCAAACCAATATTGATTACGTTCCTTCCAAATGCCTTAGTAGATTGCGAAGGGCGTTAACCTCCATTGCACTTTCTTAGCATCTCAAACAGAGGAACCCACTCATCCCACGCTTCAAAAAGCAATTCCACGGACCTTGGAAGGCAACCCACTGCTCTGAATAACCCAAGGAAGGACCCCTGCACATACCTTGCAAACACAACAGACACATATTCGGCCAGTTGAAACCTCTTCGCAAAATCTAGTCCATAGTTAAGATTCTTTTCAAAGACGCATACCAGATAAAGAAAGCTATCTTGTCTTGGAACTTTGTGACCCAAAATTGCTTTCACCGAGAATCGAGCCGGCGATGGTTGCAACAAGGGATCATAAAAGGATTGTACCGTGAATAACCCCAAACTAGTACCCCTCCAAATCCAAATGTCCTTCACATTCTCTCTTAGATCCACCTCTTGTAGACAACCCAGTAAACCTGCGACCCCTTCCAATTCCCAATTGTTTACCCACCTTTGAGGGAGGTATTGCGACCTTGCTAATTTTAGTTAGAAGACGAAAGATGAATTTCCTCCCCCAATTGTAAAATATCTTCTAACACCCAAATCTTACATAGATACGCTCCGTCAATCCTCAACTTGATCTTCTGCAAGGAAGTCCCTCTTGTAGGAGATGGGGAACATGTATGGAAAGGAACATAGAAGGAGGAATCAACAAAACACACATCCTCTCTAAAAGAAATTTATTATCCTGTCAACTTTGAAACAGATTTACCCATTGAAATTGCATCTCCCACTAAACATTCCTTGTGAAACACTGAGATTCTTAAACAACCCAACTTCATTATTGGTTTGTGAACGAATTTATTTAGATTTGTAACCCTCAAACCTCCCTCTTCTTAAGAGAACAAACTTGCACCACAAAAATATATTTTTCTCTTCTTCGAAACCTCTCGATGAGAAAGTCTTCATATATCATTCCATTTTTTTTTTTATTGATGCGACAAAGAATGGAAACATCAATGTATAGTGGATTGGCAATCTAAATGTGATGCTCTTTATCATTGTTAACTTCCACCTCCTTTTAGAGAGGAATCTTTCCTAGCTATTGAGTATCCATCAAATCTTTCAATATTGAGTACCAAATTGATGTAGGCCGAGTTAGTTAGTTAGTTGTTGAAGTTAGCTAGTAGTGTTAGTTTCTCTTTAGTTTTCTTTGGTTAGTTTAAGTGTTCATGTAAGGGTAATGTAGTCATTTCACTTGGGCTATTATGTTTCTGCTTTTGCCTATAAATACATCAAATGTAGTTGTAAATCAATTTTTAGTCGAATGAAATAGATTCGAGAGAGTTTTTCTCTTCCAACTTGACTTCTTAACTTCTTTTGAAGTTTTCACACAAATTAATCTAAATTTCCAGATCCGATTGCACCATTTGGTATCAGAGAAAAGGAATTCAATCTAATTTGTAGAAAAGTTAAATCAAATTTCAGGTCTATTGAAGTTGCAGATTTTTCATATCAGTTTCCAATTCCAGATTTGGTGAATATTTGCATGTTTTCAGATCAATTGTGATTTCAGATCTGTTTCTAACTCTAGATCTGTTGAAGATTGCAGATCTTCAGATCTGTTTCAAATTTCAGATCTGTTGAAGATTGCAGCTTTTCATATCTGTTTTCAATTTCAAATCTATTGAAGCTTGCGAATTTCCAGATATGTTTCCAATTTCAGGTCTGTTGAAATTACTAATTTATTAAAGTTTGGTGATTTGAAATGAATCGACAACCACAAGGACAAAATCAACGTGGTCAGGGACACGCCAATCTTGCTATTAATCCCAAAGGAAATGTGGTAGTACAACATCCTAATCCGCAAGATGAGACAGAACACCTTCGAAGACAAGCTGAGGCTTTAAGTGAAATGGTTTAGTGCCTTCAACCTCCAATGGAGCAACTTTGAAGGCCTCAAACTCTTTGTTCTATGTCCAGAGACGATGATACTTCTAACTTGATGTCCTCCGACTTTGAAAATCCTTTTGGTATGAATCATAATAGTAATTTTCGATTGGAGACTAATATCATGGTAGATGTACTGGATTTCAAGGTAGCCTCAATCTGGAATAATTTGTTGATTGTTTTAATACTCTTGAATGAATTTTCGAGTATTATGTGGGTTTCAAGTCGAAGGTGAAATTAGTTGCCATTAAGTTCAAGGGAAGAGTTTCGCATGGTGGGAACAATTGTAAGTGAATCGAGTTCGAAGAGGTAAAGGGAAGATCAAGGATTGGTGCAAGGTGAAGAAGAAGCTCAAGGAGTAGTTTATTCTTTTCAATTACATGCAAATCATGTGTAAAGCTTTGCACAAACTTAGACAACATGGGAGTGGCTGAATACACCGAGGAGTTCTATCAATTCGTAACAAGGGTTGATTTGAATGAAATCGACGAACAAATGGTTACATGGTATCTTAGTGGATTGAAGCCTTTTATTCAAGATATCCTTAGTCTACAAAAATTATGAACTGTTTCAGAGGCATATAATCGAGCTTTGTTGGTGGAAAGACAATGAAGTAGTATATCATGATAGAAACAACAGTCCCAAGGTAACTCTAGGGTTGGACAATCATTTCAGTTGATACCAAGGCGGGCAATTCCTCGGGTATGAGTAAGAGTGATGTTGCAGGGGTTGGACTGCAAGCAAAGTCTATTCCTAATGCACCTAATCAATTTCATACAAATCGATTTGGAGCTGGAAATCAGTTCCGATGTGGCAACTTCAAGTGCTACACTTGTGGTGAGCCCAGGCACAAGTCTTCGGATTGTAGAAAGACAAATGGTCCTCGCAATAAGACACTTTTATTGGAGGAAATGGTGGAATCGAAACCAAATAAAGAGTTACCCATCTATGATCAACCTCCCAATGATGACATTAATGGAGATCTTGATGAGAAGAGGGACTAGCACTCATGATGAAGAAGACTCTTCTTACTCCCTAACATGAAAATGAAGAAAATTGGTTTAGAACCAATATCTTTTCTACCACTTGAAATATTGGCGGAAGAGAGTGTGACTTGATCATTGATGGAGGTAGTTGTGAGAATGTGGTGTCACAAGAGGTGATCAATAAATTGAACCTTAAAACTGAAGAACATTCCCATCTTTACAAACTCTAATAGTGTAAGAATTGGGGGGGGGGGGGGGGGGGGGGGGGGGGGTGAAGTTAAGAGTTACCAAGAGGTGCTTGATTACTATCTCCATTCGAAAGAAGTATTTTGATGATGTTTGGTGTGATGTGGTTCTGATGGATGCATGCCATATCTTACTTAGAAGACCATGGCAATATGATCAGCAAACAATTCACGATAGCAAGAAGAACACCTATACTTTTCACAAAGGAAATCAACAATATATTCTACTTTGAATGAAGGAAAAGGTGTCTTCTGGACCTTGTAAACCTACTTTACTTGCTGCCAAAAGTTTTATTAAGGAAAGTCTTGCTTTTGCTTACATTGTTGCTTCAATTCCAAAAGAAAAACTTGCTGATTTCATCAGTCAATAGTTGTGGAATAACTTCTAGAACACTATGTTGATGTTTTTCCTCTTGAATTGCCTCTTGAGTTCCCTCATATGCAAGATATCCAACATTGCATTGATCTAGTATCCAGTTCAGCCATTCCAAACAAGGCAGGCTATAAAATGACACCTAAAGAGAAAGAAGAGCTTCAAAAGCATGTAGAAGAGCTCTTGGAGAGAGGGTACATATGGCCTAGTCTTAACCCATGTGCAGTCTCAACACTATTAATTCCCAAGAAGAATGGTTTTTGGAGAATGTGTGGATATTTAGGCTATAAACAAAATAATTGTCATGTACCGTTTTCCAATTCCTAGGTTGGATGACATGTTGGATTGCTTAGTGGGTGCAAGAGTGTTTTCCAATATTTATCTTCGAAGTGGATATCATCAAATTAGAATTCGGCCGGTGGATGGATGGAAAACTGCTTTCAAGACAGACAATGAGCTCTTTCAATGGCTTGCCATGCCATTTGGACTCACCAATACTTCTAGCATTTTCATGAGAGTGGTGACTCAAATTTTGAAATCTCTTTTGGGTGTGTGTGTTGGTCTACTTTGCTGACATATTAGTTTATAGTCGTGTATTGAAGGAACATCTATTCCATCTTCAACAAGTGTTTGATTTCTTTAGGAAATATGACTTTTATGGTAATTAGAAAGAATGTAGTTTTGCTGTTGATAGAGTGATTTTCCTGGGGCATGTGGTGTCCTCCAATGGAGTACTTGTGGATGAAGACAAGGTCAAAGTGATTGTGAATTGGCCTACACCCTTTGGCATTCAAGAAGTGAGAATTTTTCATGATCTTGCCACTTTTTATAAAAGGTTTATCAGAAATTTCAGCACCTTAGTAGCCCCTCTCACAAATTGCCTTAAGAAGAAGGTATTTGAGTGGACGCAAGAAGCCCCAGATAGTTTTGTGCTCTTGAGGAATGTACTTATCAAGATTCCCGTTCTAACTTTATCCGACTTTGATAAGACTTTTGAACTAGATTGTGATGCATCAGGAGTTGGAATTTGAAGTATTTTAGTCAAGAAGACTTTTCATTGTCTTCTTTAGTTTACAGTTGAATGGTGCCAAGATCAAGTATTCATCTTATGATTTGGAGTTTTATGCCATAGTACAAGCTATCAAGTATTGGGGGTACTATTTGGCTTACGAGGAGTTCATTCATTATAGCGACCAAGAAGCTCTTAAGTACATCAGTAACCAATCTCATCTAAGCAAACGACATGCCAAGTGAGTTAATTTCTAAACACAATTCACTATCTCTTTCAAGCACAAGTTGGGTTTTCTTAATGAGGTAGCTGATGGTTTAAGTCAAAGAGCTATTTTATTGAGACGAGGAATGTAATGGTTGGTTTTGATATTTTCAAATATCATTATCAAGATGATCCTTATTTCGTTCATATTCTACATACAATTCAACAAGGTAAACATAGTGATTTTCTACTCAAAGGTGATTTTCTTTTCAAAGGTTTAAGGTTGTGTGTGCCAAAGTTTTTCCTAAGAGAGAAGCTTCTTGCTGAGTTACACAATTTGAGTCATTTTGGTTGAGATAAGACTTGCATTGCTTCAAAAGGATTACTTGTGGTCGAGAATTACAAGGGACCTTACATGGTATGTTCAAAGGTGCTATGTGTGCTAAAAAGGCAAGGGTGTGGTTACTAATACGGGATTGTACTTACCACTTCCAGTACCTAACAAGCCTTGGTTATGCATTAGTATGGACTTTGTGTTGGGTCTTCTCCCACCTAAAGAAAGAATGACGTTGTCATGGTGATTGTGGATCAGTTCTCCAAAATGACTCACTTTGTTCCCTGTTGAAAAACTATAGGTGCTTCATATATTGTTGAACTCTTCCTCAAAGAGGTTTACAAGTTACATGCTGTGTCTACTTCTATTGTATCCGATAGAGATGCCAAGTTCCATAGTCATTTTTGGCGTACTTTATGGAAGTTCATGGGAACTGAATTGAATTTCAGCACTTCCTTTCACCCTCAAATCGATGACAAATGGAAGTTATCAATCGAAGCCTAGGGAATTTGCTCCGTTCTCTAGTTGGGGACATATCAAGGGCTGGGATAATGTTCTTCCTTCGGCTAAATTTGCTTACAAGTCTTCATGGAACCGGATTACTAATACTTCTCCTTTTGAAATGGTTCATGGTTCAAAGCCTGCTTGTGTTGTTGATTTGGTTACTTTTCCTACAAACAAGAGGACCAATGCTAGGGTTGAATATATGGGAGCATTTATTAAGGATCTTTATGCCCAAATCAAATTCCAAATTGAGAGTTTGAACAACAAATAAGGAAGCTGTTGATCTTCACAAGAGGCGAATTGTGTTTGTGTATAATGTAGGCGAGTTGGTTTGGGTGGTTTTTAACAAAGATAGGCAGCTATGTGGCTTATACACCAAACTTAAAGCTTCCAAAGTAAAACCTTGCAAGATATTGGAGTGCATCAATGATAATGTTTACAGGGTGGAGCTTGCTCCGCATTTAAACACATCTAATGTATTTGATGTACATTTGCTACCCTATTATGTTGCCTAACTCGTGGTTGAGTTATTTAAGGATGAGATAATAATGCATCCAAGTTAGTTGTTGGAGTTAGTTGGTAGTTGTTGAAGTTCGTTACTATTGTTAGTTTCTCTTTGGTTTTCTTTTGTTACTTGTTGTTATTTCACTTGGGCTGTTATGTTTCTGTTTTGCCTATAAATAGGCCATCGAATGTAGTTGTAAATCAGTTTTTAGTTGAATGAAATAGATATGAGAGAGTTTTCTCTTCCAACTTGACTTCTCAACTTTTCTTCAAGTTTTCCCACAAAGTAGTCTAAATTTCTAGATCTGATTGCATCACAAATTGCCAAAAAGCGAGAGTTACCTGCAAAATGGGAAGACCAAGTAGATTGAAGGAAGGCTACCTACACCATAACCCCCGATGGCTAGCCAAGGATCTAGAGTCAACGCCATACCCAACACCACAAGTCTAAAACCACCTTAAAACAATGAAGGACACATAATCTCAAGAATATAAGTTAACAATGAGACTCCCACATGAAGCAACGAAACTTCGACACCTTGGACATAAACTTATCGAAGGTTTCCACCACCATTATAAAGAGGAAAGGATATAGAGGATCTGACACACATGGATCCATTTCTTTCACCTGTTTCAATCCCACCTTCCCAACATACAGAGTCAAGAGAACTACAATTCACATGATCTCATGCCTTTTCCATTTCGATCTTACAAATGATCCTTAGAATCCTTGATTTGATTCTTGAATCAATGCACAAATTCTCTATTAGGATTTCATTCAAGATATGATTCCTTTTCATTTAAGTACTTCCAAAGAGGAGTCATTGATACCCTTGTGTAGAAGAGAACTAAAGAAAATGCTATTGGACTATACACATAAATTAGAATCGATTTTAGTATTTTTTTCTCCTTGATTCTTCAAACATCATGAACAAGAGATACTCGATGAATTTGAAAATGGTGGTTTAAAAAAAAAAGGAAAAAAAAAAGAAACGTGTTTCATGTAAGAAATTGAAGACCATCGATTGTAGATGTATTTAGATATGTTAAAAGGAAAATTACCTTAAGAATTGAAAAAAAATGTTTTTTAGGTAGAAGTTGAAGTAGAAAGCATTTAGGTCATTTTTTGACAATCTTTCATGATCGAGGGTATGTCTTTAGTTTGAAAACACAAGACTATGTCAAATATTCAGAGGGATGTGTCTAAATGCCCCAAATAGATGTGCTCAAACATGTTTTAAGCTAAGAACAACCAACGAGGTTTGGTTTCACTTGACTTACTTGATCGGGAATCCATAGATTAGAGATTTAATTAAAACAAAGAATACTACTTGAAAAAGGGTAAATTTGATGTGACTCTTTTAAACCTTACGTGAAAAAGGGTTAAATTGGCAGACCTTGGTGTTGAATTTACTTCTTTTTCACATGGTGGAACAAACATGAATTAATTGAAGTCTTTACTATATTATAAGGAGAGAAGGATGATTATTGTTGACACAAATTCTAATCAATTAATATTTTTAATTATAAAAATATCTTTTAAATTTATTAATATATTTTAAATTTAATATATAATATATAAATAAAATATATATTAAATTTTAAAATTTCTCTTGACAAATAACAAAATATGTAAGAATCCACAATTTTGAGGAATCTTTACTGTAGTACCATGTGCATGTTATGCAACCCTTCCCTAGTAAATAATAAGTAATAATTAATAAATAAAAAAATATACAAATTTAATGCAGTTCACAAAAGGATACATTTCAAGTTTTAACAAGGCATTCATGTTTTATTTTGGTAAAGAATCAGAGGTGATTTACTTTCTTCTGCTCTTCTAACACATGAAAAGTGATTTTGGAGTAGGGATTGAAACATATTCTCAATCAAATCCTTTTATAAGGAAAATAAATTGCTAGCTAGCTTAGTTGGTTAAGTCGTTGGGTGATGATGCTAGAGACTTGGGTTCAAATCCCGTTAGCACCGAGTTATTGACCTCATTAAAAATAGGCCTACCGATAAAAGAAAAAAGGAAAATAAATTGTAAAATTTGGATGTTTTTGGCCATCCATAAAAGAGGAGTCATGGAAGCATTGTCAATATAGTTATGAATAAGAGGAATAGAAAAGACTCCAACACCATAGGCTCCCTCCAGGCATCCAACCCAATATCGACTAATCCCAAATGATAATCATCCCTATACAAGGGAAAAGTGGCTCGATGCTAGTTAGGAAGGTGGTGAATTTGTCCAGCCAGATAAATTATGAGGACAAATATGGGAAGAAAGGTGGGAGGTTGACTAGGAGAATAACTCCTAATCAAATATGGGAGCATATTTGTTGTCTTGATCCCACTTGATTATCTTCTTATTTTTTCTTTTTGTGTCGTTGTATTGTTTCTTTTGTCAGTTTTCTCGACCGCTTAATGAAATGACCTTTGCCTATAAAAAGAAAAAACTCATAATAAAATATGAATTTTAAATAATATCCTACAGTTGAGATACTATATTGAATTTTCCCTATTTTTCTCAATTTTATCAAATTTTCTAAAAGTTTCCCTTGCCAACTTATTCCCGAACCCCAACTTGGTGACTATACTTTCAAGAGATTTTTTATAGGCTCCTTTGACGTGTTCACTTCATTATCTTTTCCTTGCTACTACTAGAACTATAAGCACTACTATGGGAGAAACTTTTAGCACATCCAAATTCTTAGTCTCATCCGATTGTGCGATTTGTGGCACACCATCTTCTGAAATTGATGACCCAATTTTTTTGTTGTCAACATTCTGTTTGACTGGTTGTGTTGTGTGATTTGATTTTCACGACAATTCCTTAAGTAGATATGTTGGTCTGAAGTAACAAATAGAATTGTTTGCTTCGCATCAAAAGTGGCCTATACACATGAGATCTAAGCTCATCCCAACATGATATGGCATTCTTTTAGGAGTTCCACTGTGCACTCAACATCATTAATAAACTTTTTTTATAGAACTTTGCAACGAAACCTCCATCATGTTATCTACAAAATCTCATCTTCAATGTTTTGTAAGATCTTAACATAACTTGTGGAAACTATAGAAAAAACTAAGTTAGATATTTTTCTTCTGTTAGAGGAGGTCTAACTATTTCTAGTATTATGGGCACTAGTTTGTAATTCAGAATGGTTAATATATAAATAATGAGAGAAGGGTTGAGATTAACCTTAATCTTAGATAATCTTTTCTTAATCTTTTCTCATTTCTCCCTTTTCTCTTCGTCTTTTTTTAGAACTAATCTACAACTTGGTATCAAAGCTCTAATTCATCGAAGAAAAACTCCCATTTTTCCCAACGATGAACTTATTTGATGATGTCAACAATACAATTTTTCGCTCTTATTTATGGGGATTTTTGGTATTTTTCGATGAAGTTTTGAAGGTGATTTCGTTATTTTTTCAGAAAAATCAATTTTTTTGAAAATCTGAATCGTCTATTCTATCGGGGGGGGGGGGGTTGATCTGATTTGTTTGATGGATTTGGTCATTATGAAATTTCTCTACACCATGCAAGTGATTTCACTTGATTTGGACGAGTATTGAAGTGATGGCGACAAAAATCCTTCCTTAAGTTTACCACCCCCTTTTTTCTATTCGTTTTTGGGTAGTTGTTTGATCGAAAACTATTTCAACATCTATTTTTGATCTGAATATATTTAATACAAGTGGCTTGAATGTTAGTAGATAACACCTTGGTGTTCCGGTATCGATTTCTCCAGTTATGAGTTATGGAGATAACCTCGGAGCTCAAATTACGATGGGGAAACTTGATGGTACCAATGTCTTAGAGTTGTTGCAATCCGCTAGGATATATATCGGTGGCTGGGAGAAATTATGGTATGTCACTGGTCGTTTTGCGAAGCCTGAACAGATCGATCTTATATATGATCGTTGGGAGTAGGATAATCTGACGGTGATGTCATGGCTATTACATTCTATGCAACTCCAACTTATTAGGAACTATTTGTTCCTAGATACAACTAATCAAGTTTGGGAAAATGTCACCAGAACATATTCTCAGAATAAAAATGTGGTTCGTGTGTATTAGCTTCACCAAGAAGTGATTAATTTTCTTCATGGGGAGAAAATCATGGCGATGTAAATTCCACTCTTCTAGCCTTGTGGGAAGAGTGGGACCATTATCAGGGGATTAAATGGAGGAATGATAAGTATGCACAGTAGTTATGCAATTGACCAACTAGAATTGAATCTTCCAATTTTTGGTCGGGTTGCTCCCAACTTATGAATTTATTCGGGTTTAGATATTGGGTCGTGATTCCATTCTATCTATTGAGGATGTATAATCTCTTGAGTAGAGTGAGAAGAGCAAAAGGTCTGTGATGCAACCTCTTTTTGAACCACCTCCCACAACATTCCTTTCCTTTATGTCTGGAAAAAACAATAAGGGAGGATCTAAACGGAGGGAGAAATGGAGTGATGATAAGTATAATCTCCATTGTGATAATTGTGGTAGAACCCGACACAGTAGGGCTATATGTTGGGATCTGATGGGTTGGCCAGGTAAGTTCAACGAGGGAAACTCACAGCATCCCCAACTCAAGCCTAATGCTCATTTTGTCGTCTAAGACCAGTCACAACCCAGTTCCACTGGTTCCTATCCTTCTATTGTGTTACCCACATCTCGAGAAGAAATAGGGCATATGAGAAACCTCTTTTTAAGACTCGATAGACAAGTGAATTCCTTACCCAATCAGGTATACATGCCTCTACACACATTGCTAGTTTCCTTTCTTCTTGTCCATCTTGGATCATGGACTCCAAAGCCTCAGACCACATGATTGGTACAACTTCTTTGTTTAATTCTTAATAATCATGACTCGGTAAAGACAAGTTAAAATAACAGATGGTTCCCTTTCTATTAGGGGTGCAACTTGGTCCGGTTCAAATTGAGAACCGAACCAAACCAAGAGCTTTGGATAGGTTTATAATGAACTTCGGATTGGCTCCGGGTTAAGAAAGTCGAGAATCGGCCAATTTGGTTCGGTTCTTGGTTCATGCCTTGTATAGAACTTAACCAAATCGAGAACCGAATCCTTATATTAATAAAATTATAAATAAATATTATTAATCTATTTAATAAATTATTCGCATTTTTTATGGATAAATTGATTCTTTTTTTTTTTTATAGTTAGATTAGTGACATTTTTTGGATGGATGGATTCATGACTTTCTTTTATTGATGGAAAAACCGTTGACTTGTTTTTTGAATGGATAAATTAATAATTTTTTTATTGATGGATAATTAATTACTCATTATATGAGATTTCATATTCATATTTAATTTTATTCAAAATATGTTGATTCAATTAGGTTTTTAAGATATTGGCAACCCATAGAACTGAATCGAACCCAACCGACCTTAGTTCGGTTCGGGTTGATTTAGTTCTATGGCAACTTGGTTTGGTTCCAGTTCTCATTTAGTGGAACCGACCTTGGTCAGGTCGGTACAGTTCCGATTTGACCTCAAGTCGATCCAAGTTGCACCCCTACTTCCTACCATCTTGGGAAAAGTGACATCAAAATTAATGATTCGTTGTCTTTACCATCTGTACTTAAAGTTCCAATCATGTCCATTAACCTTTTTTCATTGAGTAGCCTCACAAAATCATTACATTGTTAAGTTACATTCTTATCTGATCATTGTATGTTTCCAGATTTGGTTTCGGAAATGATGCTTGGTAGTGGTAGGATGGCGAATGGTCTCTATGTTCTGGATTCATCTTCAATTAATTAGAGTAGTTGTCTTAGTCAATCTTATCAATCTATATTTTTGTGGCATGTTCATCTCGGTCATTTATCTTTTTAGTCTTTAAAAGTTTGGTATCCTTCATTGTTTAATTCAGTGTCTGTTTTTGGTCTTTAATATGAAGTCTATCAGTTAGCTAAGCATTGTAGAACTTCTTTTTATCCAAGTAATAAAGATCAACTTCAATTTTTACTATGTGCACACTAATGTATGGGGATCAACACCTGTTACAACTGGAGGGGGATACCAATATTTTATTCTTTTATGGATGACTTCATTAGACATACTTGGTTTACACTAGAGCTGAAGTTCAAAGACAAATAGAATTATTCCACCAAATGATTCAAACTCAGCTTGACAAGTCCACAAAATTTTTCAAAACGGATAATGTTCAGGAATACTTTGAAGTCGATTTGAAAAATTACCTTGTAGAGTATGAGATTGTTTACCAAAGTTCCTGTGTTTGCACATCACAATAAAATAGTGTAGCAGAGAGGAAGAATTGTCATATTCTAGAAGTTGTTCAAGGGATACGACTGTCCATGTTTATTCCCAAGAAGTTTTTGGGTGATGCCGTACTTCTAGCTACACACCTTATCGATCGTATGCCATCTTGAGTCCTCAATTTTCAGTCTCCCCTTCAACTGTTAGTTCCGGGATATTCTTCCTTTCATTTGCCTCTTTGTTTTTTTGGTTGTCTCTATTTCATTCATATTCTTGGTCCTAATTGTGCCAAGTTAGATGTTAAGGCTATCCGATATCTCTTCTTGGGTTACTCATTGACTAAGAAAGAATACAATTGTTTGGATCCATCCAGTGGGAAACGATATGTCATTAGGGAGGTCATTTTTTTAGTCTACTTCGTACTTTCGTTTGACTGCCCCTCTTTAGTTGGAGATGATGAGTATAAAAGAGTGGCATAATCATAATTCCTTAACTTTGCTAGTTATAGCTCCTCTACTGACTGACATGCAATCCTTCATTGTTTGTGCCTTTATTTGGAGAGTGAATTGACAAAAGAAAAGAGTTACGAGTTTATTCTCGTCGTCATAAGACAATCCAATAAGAGATTTTCGTTGATCACACCAAACAGTTGGACTTCCCAGGGCAGGTAATAGTTCTATTGTTACTCCAGTTAATTCTTTTAATCTTGATATTCCTATTGCCTTGGTAAGGGAACACATTCCTTCACAGTGCACCCTATTTCTAACCACATATATCCTTCGCTATCCTCTACATATCATGCTTATGTGTCTTCTATTGTTTCTATTCCCATTTCTCAGTGTGTTGTAGAAGCCTTGAATCTTGAATGGAAGAATTCAATCCAAGAAGAAATAGATATTCTATTAAAAAATAGTACTTGGGAAATGGTAACTTTACCAGAAAGAAAAGAACCAGTGGACTGCAAGTAGGTGTTTATAAAGCACAGAGCGGATGGCACGATGGAATGGTACCTGGCAAGATCGTAGCAAAATGATATACTATGAACTAAGGGATTGAATATACAGAAATGTTTGCACCTATAGCCAAGATGAACACCATTTGGGTGTTGTTATCCCTTGCTGTGAATTTATCATGGCCTTTACATCAATTATAAAAAATGATGTAAAGAACACTTCCTAAATGGAGAACTAGAAGAAGTATACATTAATCCTCTTCTAGGTTTTCAAATTCTAGAAAGCGAATAAAGGGGTGTGTAGATTAAAAAAATCCATATGGGTTGAAACACTCCTTGGACCTGGTTTAATAGATTCAACTAAGTAATGAAACATGTGGGTTACACTCAGAGTTATGCAGATCATACTATATTTGTGAAAAAGGAGAAGGAATTCATCACAATCCTCATTGTGTATGTTGATGATATTGTGATTACAGGAAATTGCCCGTATGAGATACAGATATTGAAGAAATTTTTAGCTTCTGAATTTAAAATTAAGGACTTGGGAGATCTGAGATACTTTTTTTGGCATTGAGGTAGCTTGGTCCAAGAAAGGTATATTTATTTCCCAACGTAAGTATGTGTTGGACTTACGTCGTGATATTGGGAAACTTGGCACCAAACCTACAAATACTCCAATGGATCCGAATCAGAAGTTTAATGACACTTAAAATAGATGTTGGGCATTTTAGAGATTGGTGGGACGTCTCCTTTACTTGCAGTTGACTAGACCAGACATGATATTTGCGGTTAATGTTATTAGTTAGTACATGCATGCCCTAAGATCTCTTACCTAGAAGTGGCATAAAAAGTTCTCAGGTATCTGAAGGCCGCTCCGGGAAAGAGAATTTTATATGCTAATCATGGCCATCTCAAAATAGAAGCATTCACATATGCAGATTGGGCTAGAGCTAAAGAAGATCGTCTATCAACTTCGAGGTATTGCATTTTTGTTGGAGGTAATTTAGTTACTTGGAGAAGTAAGAAACAAATTGTGGTCGGTTTATTTAGTTTTGAAGCAGAATATCGAGCTATGGCTCGGGGTTTTACAAAAATACTTTGACTTCACATCTTGTTAGGAGAACTAGGTGTTACAGTGGCATAACTTGTGAGACTCTACTGCGATAATAAGGAAACTATCAATATTGCTCTCAATTTGATTCATCATGACTGTACAAAGCACATTGAGATTGATGGACACTTTATTAGAGGGAAAGTGGAGTATCGAATTATGTGTCTTACTTATGTGAAGTCTGAAAAATCATTTATCAAAAAAAAAAAAAGTCTGAAAATCAACTGGTAGATGTGTTGATTAAAGGTTCCATAGAAGAAATTGTTGAAACTCTTCGCAAGTTGGGCATGATATCTATGCCCCACTCGAGGGGGAGTGTAGAAATAGCTAGCTATTGATATTTTGCTTATGTTAGAGGAACTAATTTATAGTATTATGGGACTAGTTTGTAATTCTGAAAAGTTAATTTATAATAATTAAAGAAAGGTTGATTTACGATAATCTCAGATAATCTTTTCCTTATCCTTTCTATAGTTTCTCTCCTTTCTCTTCTTCTTCTTGTTCTAGAACTAATCTACAATTGAAACCAAGTTCTCTTCATAATCATTACTACACAATATCTTGAATGACTTTCTGGAAGGTAATTTGAATCGGGCTTGATTCTGCATTAGCATTTTTAGGCATCATTTTATTTCAGGTTTAGCTCTGATACTAAAATTGATGTAGGGTAATATGTTTTTTTATTGATTCTAGATCTATTTTAATTTAGGAAGAGTGGGGAAAAACAAATTGTGTGGTAGCAGAGTGAAAGAAATTTTAGGCCCAAAAGGTTTCATTGGTCATTATGAAAGGTTTCAATGGGACCAATTGGCTATATTTTGAAGGGTAATTACGAAATTTTGCAATATGAATAAAATTAATTAGGTTTAGGGGGGTATGAAATATGATTAGGTAATAGGGTATAGGGTAGATTTGGAGAAAAGATTAATGGTATTGGGTGTTGTTGGTGAAAAGAGGATTGGATGTTTTCTTGATGGATTCTTTTATTGGTTCAAAACATGAAATAAAAGATGAAAAAAAGATTTAAAAAAAGAAGATGATAGATTAACTTTGGAATCAGACCAATGATTTTCATGGCATCTCCAAGTTGAATCACCCACATTTAACGTAATTGTATTCTCCAAAAATCCAAGCATAGGGGATAGTAAAAAAACTATCTAAATTTTTTTTCTTTATCCAAAGCCTCCGAAACAATCTATTACATTGTTTAAATGGAAAAGACCAATTGCTAAAACCTAAAGCACTTCAGATTTGACTCTACCTTCCACTCCAAGTTAACTTTCGAGAAATGGATACTTTTCTGAAATAGCAACTTTTAATTTGAGATTCAATTATTCATTACCATATTAAATTGCACATTTCTTACTGTGCCAAGCATTATTTTAATTCTTAACTTTTATTTTATGTGTAGATCGGAATAATTGATCCCGATTGTAGGTTAATTGGTCTTCATCTTTATGATGGCTTATTCAAGGTGTGTACTCTTGGCTAACTTATTGTAACTTAAAAACACACTATCCTGTTTTTCTTGGTTTGCTGCTGGAAGAATTCAGAATATATGTTTTTGCTTCTTGTGTTTTAGATTTTCATAAATTAGTGGTAATGACCTTTAACAATCTGTTTGTTTAATTAGGTTATACCCTTCGATAACAGAGGACAGCTTAAGGAAGCATTTAACATTAGGTATTCTTTTCTTCTTTTTTTTCTTTTGTTTTGTTTTTTTTTTTCTGTTTGTAATTTTTTCCCCTTCTAATAAGCACGATACTTTGCTGATGGAATGTCAAGAATAAAACATGTGAGGCATGTACAAATCTTTGACATAGATTTTCTATCATGTTTTACTTGTAGAAAGAATTCGTATTTTCCATTTTTATCCGTATACAGGATTCATTTTGCCGACCCCGACATTTGTGACAAGTTTTTGATTTTCCAAAATAGTGAAGAATTTGTAAATAGGGTTTTGTTAATGAGTGCCCTAAGGGCACATGTTAAGGTGCATTAAATACACATTGGAAATAAGCATTTGAGGGTGTTTTTGGTAGAATTTTTTGAGGGTATTTTAGGTAGTAAAATAAGTTCTGGAGGTGTATTTAATGTGTCGTAACTTGTAACCTTAGGTCACTCATTATCAAGACCCTTGAAAATATAGAGAAAAGTTGGCGACTACCATCCGTAATATGCAATGAGCTGTAAAATTTATTGTATTTTTATTATTATTGTAGTTTGCAGTCCTTTTATATTTGCCTTAGAGAGGGCTCATCAACCATATAGCTCTTTCCCTGCTTACAATAGCTCAATCAAATTTTCATATTGTATCATGGATGGGTGAACAATGTCTTGCAAATCAAACATTGGGGCACACGTGGCATTTGCTTTGAGGTGAGACATTAGGTCTTGGTCTTGGGGTTTAACTTAGATGGGTTTAAATAGTGGCTTATGACTCATTTAGTGAAGGTATGCAGGTTAGGCTCAAGCCCCGACCTCATAGTCATCTACATCGGCTGGAATGTTTTACTGAAAAAATGGCTTCTCCCATTTATCTTCTGTGCATACAATAAGAAATGCACAATGAGATGACTCTAATCATCTTCTTTCTATCTAGTTTGCTTCAACTAACCGAGTGACTGTATTTCTGTAGTGGTGGAAAATAAGACTGGTAGAACTCTTAAAACTTGAAGCTTTCTGTCAGAAGAATTATGTTTTTTTTTCCTTCCTTTTTTCTTTGGGATTAAAATCAAACTTTCAAATTAGTCATCAATTCATCCTGATTATTGATGTTGTTATTATTATTATTTTAAATCAATATGGTTTATGTTATTACATTTGATAAAATTATAGCTTATGTACTTACTGGGTCTGGCAATCGAAGATACTACCAAGAGTGGTATACATTATAAACAAGTAATAAAGGCCTTCATATGATAATAGGTGAGTTTTGCTTCATGGCATTGTTTTAAAAATCCTGCCTTGGTTTGCTGGTTTTTTTTTTTTTTAATGGTAAATTATTTTTAAAACATTTACGCTTGGTTAATCATGAAAGGGGTTTACTAACCTCTCCCTCTCTCTCTAAAATTCTTTCTTTATTCTGTAGTTGATTAACTTTTTTATTACTAAATTTATAGAATTCTAGAACTTAAAAAGTAAAAGAAAAATATATCGAGGTCCATGCCTTCTACCATCTCAAGGCTACACACAGAGGTAAAAATCTTTGTACATGGCTCATGATTTTAAAAATATTATAGTGGTCGTATGGCAGCAGATTTTTTTCCCTCTACTTTCTTTCAGTAGCCCTTTTACAAGCAAGGAGCTCAACACATGAATAAATCTTGAATTTTTCTGGATAAAATTAGAGTGCTGCTATTGGCATCCCAATTTTGACTTATCACACCCATTAAAATTAACAGAATAAATCAATGGGTTGAGAAAATAAAAGTTGGAGTGCCAATAGAATCCCTCTCTCTTTTTCTTTTTTAAGATTGATATTTGATAGATTTAGGATTTTATTACTAATTTTAAACAACTGCTGAAGTTGTTTGAAGATGTTATGATGCTTTGTAATGTTGAAGTAATAACTTGAACCAAAGTTTTGTAATGTTTGAATGGTGTGTGGGAATCTTTAATCAGGGGGTGATAAATAATTTAAGAAATTGTGGTGTAGAAAGTAAAAGTTGGGGTGTCAATAGCAGCTCTCTAAAATAAAATAGGAGTTAATGGATTGCCTAACAATTGACAGCAATAAATAAGGAGAGATGTTAACAGAAAGAAGGGAATTAACATTACCCAAGGAAATTATGCAAAGTAATTGCTACTGGGGTAAGAAATTGAGATCAACAGGAATAACTTAATGTCTTTGACTTGAAACATTATGTGGTCTGTACTATGGTCAAAATCTGTTATCTATACTCTTGCTAAATACAGTAATTAATATCCCTGGATCATTTTGCTTTTATAGGCTTGTATCTTTGACCATAACTTCCAATTTCAGGCTGGAAGAACTTCAAGTTTTAGATATCAAGTTCCTCTATGGTTGTTCAAAACCTACTATTGTAGTACTTTATCAGGTTTGACATTTATTTTGTGCTTCTTAATGACTCATTCCTTTACCAAGTTCATGCATAAGTACATGTCTGTTTTTTTTTTTTCATGCATTATTGATTATTGAGATATATGCATCCCATCAAAGTCTGAGGAATCCTCCCCCCTTTCTCCCACCCCACACACACACTTGATGTGTTCCACTTACCTGCATGTATTGAAATGTAATATACGTCATGGCTTGTGTTAAGGGCGCCGATATATTTAGTTGGGGCACCCGTATTTTATTGCCGACTTATTGAGTTTAGCAGGGGCACCCACAATCACACAGGCACGATTAATCATAAACTTTTTCTTGGGCAGTGATCCTGTTGACACCATTAAGGCCATGTTGACCAGACCCTGTTGACACTAGCAAATTTTTTATTTTATTTTATTAAAAAAAAACCTCCTATGTCAACAGGGTGCGGTTGACGCTAGCCAAAGTTTTGAAAAAACGGGTGGGTACCCAAATCTGACCCCCACTCAAGCATAAATTCGATTTTTCAAAAATACATGGCCACCCAAGCTAAATTTCTGGGTGCCTTTAACACCGAGCATACGTTGTCGAGTGACTTTTTTTGTGGTGTCCACTCTTATGGGTTGCTTATGTAAGCCTCTTTGTATAATTCTCTCTTTTATATAGCAAGGTGCTGAACTTTGTTATAGTTGGTGACACAACTAGGATAACCATATGTTCTATTAAATGTAGGATAACAAAGAAGCAAGACATGTTAAGACATATGAAGTTGGTCTCAAGGAAAAAGATTTTGTTGAGGGCCCTTGGGCACAAAATAATCTTGATAATGGAGCTGGTCTGATAATTCCTGTTCCCATGCCTCTGGGTGGTGTTATCATTATTGGAGAAGAAACAATTGTGTATTGCAACGGTACTGCATTTAAAGCCATTCCAATTAAACCTGTGAGTAAATAAGAATTCCAAGTTGTATTTGATATAGTGCTAAGGCATTTGCCTTGATGTTTCTTAGTCAAGTTTTATGTGCTCTTACAGTCGATTACAAGAGCCTATGGGAGGGTTGATGCTGATGGTTCTCGCTACTTGCTTGGTAATCATGCTGGGTTTCTTTACCTACTTGTTATTACCCATGAAAAAGAAAGGTACCGTTCATTTCGACCATCATTTTTACTGAGTTATGAAATCCATGGTTGCAGCTAAACAATTTTTTTTATATCACAAGAAGGTCGCATGTGCAAACGTGCATGTATCTGAAGGGTTTATTTGTAATTTAAAATATTAAATAAAGGGTGGTTTTGAAGATTACAATGTAAAAAAAAAGGATATTTTTGTAATTTTGAAAAGTAATCCACGTGATTTTAGGGGGTGTGATTGCAATTTTCTTGGGTTTTGACCAACATGATCTCGGTTATATTAAGTTTAAATGTCAAGGTAGGGGCATTTTTGGAATCCCAATTTTGGTGTCGAACCACTTCTACTTTGCCTTCTCTCATTATAATAGGCTAATAGTAAAGATTTAAGAGGAACATATGGTTAATTTCCGTTTTTGCGCAATTTATTTATTATTTCCTAGTATGTTTTTCCTCTTCTGAAGATCATGTTGTTTTTTGATATCTTATAGAGTAACTGGTCTCAAAATTGAGCTCTTGGGGGAGACATCAATTGCATCGACAATATCTTATCTCGATAATGCGTTTGTATATGTTGGTTCAAATTATGGAGATTCACAGGTTTGTTATTGCGATGGATATTTTATTTTACTTGTTTACCTAAAATCCGTCAAGCTAGACATCTGATAATAATTGCTGACCTTATTTTTTCTCTCGTCCAAGTTATACCTTTAATTTTGAAGTTTAAGATAGATTAAGTCTATTTTGGACTACAACCCCAGCCAAGATGTGGCATCTAATTGAACAATCTGAGCCGATTATTTAGTCTTGGCAGTGTACAGCGTGGAGATTGAGTCCTTTGAGAACTATGAACCGTTTTTTTTTTTGGATAGATAAATGCCAATATATTATAATTTGGTCAAGGTGACCAAAGAAGAAAAATACAAAAGAGAAAAACAAAAAAGAACCCAAAACCTATTACAAGCTACAAACCCTAGTACCATCTCCCCATGAACTCATCAAAGAATATACCTTTGAATTCCACAAAGACTTTACTCCAAGAAAAAAGAAATCCTTTTATAGAAACTAAAATATCCTACAAAGTGGCCTCCTTCCCATCAAACACACGACGGTTACTTTCTTTACAAATGCCCTAACAAAACACAAACTATGTAAGGGACCACAACATTCATTTTACCCCTGGAAAAGAAGCACCCAACAATTTTCGTGTATTGCATATTATCATTGTTGTTGTAATGGTAGCCCGCGTCTTTGATAGGTCTAGAGTAATTTCAAAATGTTGCATTCATCAATTACCCTTGTTTTTCAAGGCCTCTATGTTCTGGTTACATCCTGCCACTAATTTCAATTAAGAAGTCATATTTGTTGTATTATAAATCAGGTCTTCCTACTAAACAAATACCAGAAGTAATGGATTATGTTACCATTTACAGTGGGCCTGGATTTCCCTCACATACGTTTGCTAATCTTGTCCACCAATATGAACATCAATAATCTATCATCTGAAATATTTCTCATTAAATTATGCCATTTAATGCAACTTAAAATCAATTCCATCAGTAGTTATTATATGAAATTTTGATCATCAAAACTTTCTATTTAACCAAGGCTTAAACCTTGGTTGGCAGGAGTGCATTTAACCTTCTTGTCTTTCTCACTTGAGACTTGGCCGGCTTTGGCAACTCAGTTGAATCTCCCCAACTTACAAAATATTTTATTTTTACCCAGCCGAGGCAAGGGATTGTTGACAAGTCTTGGTTGTGCCTAGTATTTGGTATCTATCTTGCCCAAATTAGGTTTTGAGACAAATTTCTGCAACCTTGGTTTCTTGGCCAAGTTTTGTCCATCTAATCTTGGTATCTTGAAAAACCTATGATAAAATTTTTATCGATGTTTTGATAAAGACATTCTAGAATGTCATGCGGTGCATTCTGTTTGTCCACTAACCTTATAAATGTTTGCCCCCCTTCTTATCTTGAGCCATGGTTTCTTCTTTGTTTTGAGGCGTTACTGAATGGACGAATGAAATACTTTAGTGGAGTATAAAGTGGATCTTCAATAGTATTCAATCAAGTCCGAAAAGACCAACTTCACTCTTATTGAGCACAACTTTTTCTTCGACGAATGAAAAAAGAAAGAAAAGAAAAGGTCCACCTTTTTAAACGGTACATTGGCGTGTTTGGCTCTGTCCGCTCGGCTCGGTATGGGTTCTCCCTCTTTCTTTCCCTCGGCAGGATCTCAATTACATCGACCCTTGTGGTTCACTCCTGTGATCTTTCTACCTTGGTACGGTTCGTTACGGTATGGTTCCGCTCGGCAAGCTCGGTTCGCTCGGCTTGGCTAGGAGTCATCCCCCGGGAAAACGGGGGGGGGGGGGGGTGCTCCTGGGGGGGGGTGCTCCTGCGTACGTAGGCTTTCAAACCCCCATTTCCAAACCTTTCTCTTTTTAAGTAAGTGGAGCGCTCAATCAATAGCTATACAAGATTGTAGTGTGATATTTGAGATTCTCGTTTTATCGTATAACTTTTGCACTTTCGGGTACTTCCTTGCCAAGTGCGACTGAGTGCTAGCTTCATCCCCAACGCTCTAAGCCTAGAACTTGTGGGTCATATCTCCCGCGATCAAACTCATCTAACTTTGTATGTCTTTACCAAGCCATCTGCTTTATGTTGGATCCTGTAAATCCACTTGCAGCCCATGGCTTGTTTCCCTGCAAGCAATGAGACTAAGTCCTTAGCCTGCCAGGGGGACTAATTCACTAGATTTTGAAAGTTTTTTCCTTCTTCTGTTGTTGCTTAGCATTCAAGTTGGTATCCCCATCCCCATTTTTGTATCCCAGGAGCACAACTTCTTGGACATTCTCTCTAGGTGGGTAAGCACTCACACCTCGACTTGGTTTTAAGGAAGTATGTGATTGCTAGTTTCTCTCTTTCAATATCAGAGTAGGCCAACTCATTCTCTTTTGAGGTGTGAACTGATAAGTATTCTGTCTACTAGTTGGCAATATTTTTTTTTATTATTTTATCTTTCCCTTGAGAATTCTTTAGTTTCCTCGCCAAAGAGCAATAAACCTATCTTGTAACAGATCTATTTATTTTTGGCATTAGTTCCTCGATCCATTCCATGGCTAGAAATCCACCATTGGCTAAACAATCATTTGGTTATACCATTTTGGGCTATGCTCTAATCGAAGCTATTGCATTGTTTGCCCCAATGATGGCATGTTTTATCTCATTTGTATTCTAATAGGGCAAGGGGGAATTGAGATCAATGTTCAACCAAGGGAAAGGGTTTGAGCTCGAGGTACTTGAACTCTCTGCAGGCAACATCATATTCTCGCTACCGAGAAAGGGTGTGGCTTCGGTATCAATGGACGACCGAAGCAAAATATTAATCCCTAATGGAATATTCTGGAGTTGATTCCTTTAGATACATAATTATGAGTAGCGTTTATCGCTCCAACATGCAACACCTGGAAATGAATAGTCCGGAGATTACTTGTTATATGCTTTTCTAGGAGGATGGTGCTGGCCAAGCCCCTTAGTGGAGAGGGCTGCCCAATTTCTGTTGGGGTGGAAGCGAAGCCGAAAAGGTTCGTAGCATTTAGGGAGTGCGAGTGTCCTCAAGAGAACAATTCCATGAGAAATTGGCACGTCCCTCGATTTCGGTTTATAAAGAATTCTTTGTTGTTGTTGCTACGGCTTTTGTTGCAGCTCTTGCTTCTTCCCTCGGCTTTGAACTTTGAAATGAAATAAATATATAAATTTAGTAGGAAATGTCTAAATCGAAAAAATCACCTTGAAACAACTTTGAGACTTGAGCTAGGGTTGTGCCAAGGATTTGACAGTAAGGGAGGAATTTGTTTTTAGCCTAGCAAATTCAAGTAGGCTTTGAAGCCGATGTAAAACTGGCAAACAACGTAACAAATTGCTATTACCCCGTATTTTGAATAGAAAATGGAAGAAAATTGCTATTTTTGGATGAAGGAACAAAGAGGCAAGGCCAGAAGGAGACTTGAGTAAAAAATCCATCCAAAAAATCCCTTTCCAGTAAGATTTGTATGGAATGTCCTATGCTTTTAAAAAGAGAGTAGTTAGAATGAAACTGAAACCTTCTTTGTTCGATTGGAATACATATGGGATTAGAGATGTAGCAAATGATGCAAAAGGAGTGTCGAAATTCAATGTTACAGGTTGAAGCAGTTTTTTTAGTTTGCCACCAGCTCTATGAGAGTAATTTGGGTTTTAATAAAAAATACGAGGTTTATGCGACTTGTGTCCAGTTTGCCAGACGGGAACATGACCGTCAGGTAAGGGCTTTAGGTCTAATTCTGTTCCGTCATGTTCTGTTTCTGGGGGGCCGGAGCTTGCTACATATTTTTTCTTGGGCAAATTATGATTGGCTACAGATTCTTTTTAAAAACACCAAAAGAATCTCGAAATAAAGTAGTGTTCTTCCTTCACATTGACACTTCATCCCTATCGGAACAAAGTGATCCTCGTTTTGAGACATTATGGCTTTGGGGTCGACCCCAGTAACAAAGAAGGAATCCATAAAAACTTGGGATCCGACACCATGATAAAATACTACCCTCATGATTAGACCATGTCCCTGAGATTTGATAAAAGAAAGGCGCATTAGCGGTTAATACGTTGTAATTGGATAAGTTATTAGGAATATGACGGAACGAAAGACCAAGGAAAGGAAGAAGAATGCACCAAAATGCAGGTGCTGCACCAAACGCTGGTGGTTCTTTCTTGTTGTAAGTGAATGCAACAAAAAGACCCGGAAATAACGAATAATGAGATAATAAGGTTGTATCTCTACAAGTACAACATGATTTACAATAGTGCCTCTAAATAGAGTTCTTCCTTGCTACTGGAAATATAACTTGGTCTCCTTTTCGATGTTGGGTACAGTAGCTAATTCGGGTGTTATAATTCCAAATTGTCTTGCTTCGGTTATATACTCTCTTCCAATGATTTCAGTTTCTTTCTCCTCGGTATAATTGAGTGATGTAAGTGTTTGGTTTGTGTAATTCTTGTTGTATTTCAAAAAAGTATTTTATTGATTGTAATAGTATACTATGGAAGGAGCCCAAAAGGCATAGGATGGTATTTTCATGCTTATGTATGCATATGTTAGAAATAACCTTTTTATTGATTTGTGGGATGGCCAAATGACTTTGAAAGCTAGACATCAACGGTTTTAGAAATGACGCAGCTAGACAGACGATGAGATGCGAATGAAAACATGTGTTTGGAGAGACTTTGTCTAGGAAGATGGCTAGATTAACCTTTCTTCAGCTCTAGGAGTTCACTGCCTAATCACGAATTGATTGTTTTTATTCATTTGAATTAGGCAAAGAGACTTGTCCATAATGGGATGGGTTATCCTCGGCCTTGAGTTTCACATGGTTCCGTAAGAGAAGCTAGTTCTAGTTTGTCAAGCACTGACGGAGGAGCCAAAGTAAAGAGATGTATGCCATCCAACAAGAAGGGAAATCTCAAGTCAAGCCCTGACTGTCTTACTGAATGAACAAACACTATTGAGCACCATGATGGGGTGGACGCCAACTAAAGAGTAACGGAGGTGTGTGAAGGTAGGCTCAAGCTAAGGTTCTGCTTGTGAGTGTAATGGTATAAGCCTACCTGATTGTGAGACCGATAGCAAAGGTAAAGATGCGGGGAGCACTCGTCATCACCAGCGGAGGCAAAGGTTAGGACAGACGGTTAGTAGTCCAGGGCATGGGTGGGCAATGGCATCGAAACCATATACTCATTGATCGAGCGAGCACCAAGAGGGTTACGAGCTAAGCTGAGCGAACAAGCTTGCCGAGCGGAAGAACTGCCTTACTGTCTTGTTCGACTATCCGGTTAGACAGACCTTCGTTACTTGCCTCTTTCTGCTTCCCTTTTCATATAGCCTAGTCTAATTGGATAGTCGTACAAGACAAATAGTAAGGGTGAACTAGTAAGACAGAAAAGAAGAGGAATAAAGGCACTGATCATAGAGTAAAGTAAGAAAGGAAAAGAAAGGTCATTAGTTACAGGAGGGAGTGGGTAGTGTTGCGCTTTTTACCCCCACCTCCAAGTTTGGGGCCTTTCGGTCCCGTACCCTGGAGTCTTCCGTGCCTTTGCCACGACCTCAGCTTTCTTTACCTTCTTCTCATCCTTAGTTTTCTCAATCCTCTCCTAGGTTTCAAGCAACATCTCAGACTTCTGGCTTCTCATTCTTCTCCTCAGCCCTAAAGGTCGGAGCTGGACCACTTTGTCAGTAGTTCTACCGCATGCATATCTGTCTTACTACAAGAGGGTAAGCCTGCCTATTACCATTCCGGCTCCTATCTTAGTCCATCTCTCGCTGCGCATTGAAGGCCTCTTCACTCTCCTTTTTCATCATAGGCAGACAGTTAGCTATACAAAAGAGGGATCGGGGGACGAAGACGCTGAGTTCTATAGGGCCTCTCATATTACATTGACCCTTGTTTTTTCTCTCGTTAGGCACACGGGTGGCCAGGTTCCATCCTAAATCGTTTTCTTCTTGTTTAGCCTACGTTTCATCAAGATGAGGTGCTTCGGAAGATGTTTTCGGGCCCGAATGAAAATGAGCGGATGACAAAAGAAAGTGGTTTTTTGGAAAAATTAGGGAACGAGTCCCGTCCGCTGACTTTTTGTTCGGACGCCCTTTTCAATAATCCTGCATGGCACCGCCTGAACCCAATCTCTACCATAGCCCCGCTAAATCTCTCAAACCACGCTCTGGGAGACTGTTTGAGACCGTAGATGGCTTTCCTGAGAAAATTTGCCTTCCTCCCCCTTACACGTGAATCCAGGTGGAGGATCTGAAAGAGACTAAAAGGAGAGGGTCCTATGGGTCGATGTAATTGAGAAGGTCACCATTCAAGAAGGCTAGAAATCTGGTCTTTCCCCAATCTTGTATGGAAGGAATTCCCCCCGGGGTTCAAGATTGGGTTAACCCAAAGGTGTCAGTTTGTCCACGTCACTAAGCAGGATCCCTTTAGTTTGATTCCAACTCCACAAGTTCTTTTACTTTGGCGTCTGGCCTTTCCGATTTCGCTTCTACGACTGGCTTCCCAGCCGTTGCAAACACTGAGCGAGAACGGTAAGGGGCGCACAAACAATGTCGTTGCGCGGGGATGCGATTCGCCAAGCTGGGGCAAACAAAGCCGTCCGGCCCTACCGGATTAGGAATGCGAAGGCCTTTCCTTCGAAAGGAGACCCGGGAAAGAAAGAGCTATGCTATTGACCGACCCTTTCGTAGTGACTTCGAATCAATAGGCCTTTAAGGGGCCCAACTCCACTAATCCGGACATTCGCTAAGACCCCCTAACAAAAAGAGGGGGGACTCAAGACCTGGATACTCTAAAACAAGACCCGCACTTCCCGCTAAGAAAAGAGGAGCAACCCCCTACAAAAACAACTGCTTATTGCTTTGGCCGCAGAAGAGGAAGAACAAGAGTCTGGTTGCGCTTCGGGACGACTTCCCCTACCACTGTTAAATAGCGCCCTCTTAGTTAGTAAGCTGGCGGGCTTCTCCCAAGAGAATCCCTGTTTAAGTACACCTTCTCATATGTGATCAAATGAAAAATGACCCCGTACGTCAGGCAGCACTAAGGAACAACGCAAACGAAAAAGACAAGTTTGGTGGCGTGGCGTATAGACACTGACTAATCTCTCTCAGCATAGCTCTAACACTATCGGTGGGCTATTGGTGAGAGATAGGCTCGCGCATTGGTTCGTCTCGAGGGCAAAGTGGTTGGTGCACAAACGACAACTCTCAATGGCTTCACATCCTTTTGCAATTTTGGACTAAAAATTAGACCCAAGGTCAGTACTGATAAATAACCATAAAAAGTCTAACGCTATGGTTAGTAAGTAGCATTTCAAATTCCAAATGTGCGGGTTGATCTGACCGACCATGTTTATACAAATCTTGTTGGGTAGGGATTTAAAATCCCGGATTTTTGGATGGGTTTTTTACTCAAGTCTGTTTCTGGCCTTACCTCTTTGTTTCATCGTTGATCCATGATCAATTGTTGGACCATGCTCTTGCCTTTAGGCCCGTCCACTACCAACCTCTTAATGTTGAGGATATCTCGGGGGTTGGATTGCTTGTGTGTCCAAGGGACAAATCCCATTTGAAATGGATGGTGTCAGTTTGTCAATGCTCCACTTGCTGCTACATTAGTGACGCATAAATCATGTTCGTCAACCAAGTTTGTCTTCCTTCAGACCCTCTTGCATCGTAGGCGGAATTCCATGTAGCGAACCGGACTGGAACGTTGCAAGAAGCGGGGATGAAATTCAAAAAGTATTTCTTACGATGATGCTGAACAACCTACTTGAGCGATTTGCCATTCTTTGAAGAGTCGGTCTTGATTGGTGAGTCGTTTTTGTGCGAAAGAGGCAAGGGGAGCTTTCGCACAATCTCATTTCCATGTTCCACACAGTCAAGGAAGCCCCGACAACAAATAACAAAAACTCTTATCAAAGAATAATGCTTCGCCAGTAAGGAAAGATACTCTCTTAAAAAGGCCTACGCTATTTTATTGACTTTAGCCCATGGTTCTTCCAGCTCGGTAGGCCTTTGTAGTAGATTGTCCGATCTCAGCTTTGTTGAGATTGTCCAATTCCAAACCAGTTTCTTCTCCAATCTATGTCTATGCTAGTATTTCTTATCTAGATTCTTGGTTCATGCTCCAGCATTTTTAAAAGTTGAGGGTCAATGTAATATGAGCTCTCTATCTATAATCACGAGAAGCGGCATATCTTTTTGTATTGAATCTCGCCTTTTTTTTTTTTTAAGAGGTCGAGAGGGCACTCGCGGGATTGTAATCCCACTCACGGAACAAGCAAACTAGGGATTGAGCACTCTGTATGTTCTACCAAACAAGGTGGTGGGTGTTAGCAGTCACTTCACTTGTTCCTTTAGAGGACCATCCAAAACAAATAATTGAATGAAACTATGTTTTCTAACAAACATGATAAATGCCTGATCTATGGCTATCAAAACAAAAAACATCTCATAATCTAAGCAAGTCCTTCTTTTCCCAGTCAGGGTTCAGTAATTCAAAACTCCAGCCAACTTTCCTCTTTTGTGCTTTTCCTCCGCTTGATGAGAATTTAGTTACCCCACCAACCCACAGGCCTACACAAATGAAACCATAACTAGGTGTGCAGGTGACATTTGATCAAGATCAAAAATTCAACCGTACAAGACAAGAAAGATCAAGCTTTCTGTCCGGCTGTCAATTGTTTTTGCCAGTACCCTGAAAGCCGTCGTCTTCCTATGATATAGCTGATCAGCTTGAATCCACTTACCTATAAGATCTATTTCAGAGGCATTTGACTATCGAGAAATTGCCATTGAGAGCTATTCCTGAACTCAAGAACTACAGGGCAGGCGTTTTTAACCCTCCACCTTCGGAAAGCACCTTAACAATACTAAAGGCATACTAGTTCCCAAAGACCCTGGGAAAGCGTCTCTATGGACTTTGTCTCAGGATTACCTAAGGTGGGAGAGTATGGTTCCATCCTTGTGATTGTGGATCGATTCTCAAAGTATGCCATGTTTATCCCAACTTCGACGCATTGCACGACAGAGGAGACAACTCATTTATTTCTCAAATGAATCATGAAGTTGGAGTGCTATAAAGTGTGATTTTGATATGATTTTATATTCTAGCAATAAACAGCTCATAGGGATTCAGAAGCAAGCAGAGTCAAAGGCGGGTCAAACTATAATAAGCAGATGAGTAGACACATTCATAAAAAGCTAGAAGCCATGTTGTGGGGAATTGACCAATTATGAATAGATCTTACTTACGTGTAACAATAGGAACATCTATGGAGTGATGAGGTCGCAAAGAGGGATCATTCTATCCCAGTCTAAGTATGCAATGAGTTTATTGTCAAAAGTTGGTCTTTCTGCATGCAAACCTGGACTAGATCTCAAGATGTAGGAGTGCTATTGGATGACCCATTTACTTTGGCAACCTGTTCAAAAAAATAAAAGAACATGGGAAGCTGACTTGGCAACAGCAGGGGAGCAGGTTTTTCGGGCAGGCGTAGGCATCGATAGAATAGGTAACCCGATCCAAGAAAACAAGTAACCTAGCTCAGGAAGCTTTAGCTTTGGAACAGTAGGGGAGCCTGACTAGACTCCATTTGATATAAGTAGGCCCAAGCCAACCCTTGTTGATTTTGAACTTCGTTCGCGAAGGAACCGGACTTTTGACGGGCCAGCCCTTTTTTATGCGCCGCTTTACCCTGGAAGGAAAATGAGCTTTGCTCCTCTGGGCGCTAGGCGCTCCCGTGGTTCGCGAGAAGGAAAAAGGACTCATCTTTTGTTGCATCTGGCACGAGATGAAAAAGAGAGAGCTTCGTCTATCGATGAAAAGCGGATTGACGGAGCTCTTGGCATTGCTTTGTTTTTCTCTCCTTTCCTATCTCTTGCTTTGACAGTTGCTTCAAAAGAAAAGTAAAACTAAAGTATAGTTCCGTAAGGTACCTACACTTGCACATTTGTGGCTGTCTGCTGGCTTGAATAGTTTAATTCGAGGGTCAATGTAATTTGAGAGACTCTAAGTGCTATAGGGTTGACTGACTGACTAAAAATCAGCGTCATTGATTTCTATAAATCAGTCTGATTTTTGGGTTGTGCTCATGAAGGATGGGCTAGTTAGTCCAAAAGATTTGGTATAGGATCTTGGGATGTCTTTGTCTAATTTTGTATGGAGACAAGCCCACCCCCCCCCCCCCCGCTGCTCCCACGCACACCCACCCACCTCAACAAAATGCTGTAGCTGAATGGAAAAATACACACATCTTGGAGACAACAAGGTTTCTTATTAACCATTCTCATGTAACAAAGGTCTTTGGGGCTGAATGTGTGCTTTGCTGACATCTATTTATTTCTATAATCTCCTTGAAAATCTTTCTTCATACGCAAAATTTCAAAATTGTTGACATCTATGGGCGTTTGGATGAAAATGCTTTCTATTTTTACCATCTGTTGAGAGATTGAAACTTTCCTATTGAATGCAGTTTTCTTGAATATCGTGAACATCAGAAGGGGTTTCGATGTACTTGACTGGGAATGGTCCGTCAGTGTCTTTGAATGTGATTTTTGATGAAAGTTTTTGACTTATTTGAATTCATCCAATAGAGAGTGATCCTCCTCCACCATTTAATCTATTTTTCTTGACATTAACATTTTGATATTGCTAGTGGTTCCTATATTTTACTCATTTTGATAATTCTCTTTATCTGCTAGTTCACATTGTTGAAATCTAATCCTGTAATGCTGCAACAGCTTATAAAGCTTAATCTCCAACCTGATGCAAGAGGTTCATATGTAGAAGTTCTAGAAAGATATGTAAACTTGGGACCTATTGTGGATTTCTGTGTGGTTGACCTTGAGAGGCAAGGCCAAGGTCAGGTTGTAACTTGCTCAGGTGCTTATAAAGATGGTTCTCTGCGAATTGTTCGGAATGGCATAGGGATCAATGAACAGGTCTTGCTTGTTACCACGACTTATTTATTTTCTAGAATCTCCTTTTCTGTATTATTCTTTAGTTTTGTAGAATTACATGAGAGTACAATGGAAATTACTGCACATTTTTTTTTATGTATTCATTTAAAAGAATTCTCTTAATCTCTTATAAGGTATTATTGTTACTTACAGGCGTCGGTAGAACTTCAAGGCATTAAAGGAATGTGGTCTCTACGATCATCCACTGATGATTTATATGACACCTTCTTGGTTGTTAGCTTTATAAGTGAGACACGAATTTTGGCGATGAATCCTGATGATGAGTTAGAGGAGACTGAGATAGAAGGTTTCCATTCTCAGGTGCAGACGTTGTTCTGCCACAATGCCGTGCACAATCAACTTGTACAAGTGGGTTGTTTTACTAGCCCCGTTATTAGTCATATTTTTCCCCATCATTTTAAATTTTGTGTTTCCACTTAATTTGCAATATCTTAGGTAAATGCATAGACAATTAACGTGTATCTTTGGAGACATTGACTAAAATGAAGGTGATCATTACAAATTTTTATTTTTTTTTATTTTTTAAGGTTTTAGTAGTATCAGCCATCAAAATTCACAACGATGCATTTGATATTCATGAGTTCCAATATTTGCCACTGTTCGCATTTGAAATAACGACATGTATCGTACATTATCTCTACTATCCCGTCGATAACTCTGATTTCTGAACTTTCGATTGATGAATTATTTGCTTCTTATTCTCCAAATCTCAGAAACCATTTCATAGGAAGTGCCCTTCTCATCCATTTCTATATCTTGACTCACACACACACACACACACACACACACACACACACACACACACATATATATATATATGGGGAGTGTTTGGAGGCCCTAAAGAGAGCCAGACATTTTTCAATATATGGGTTAGCAATTTCTGAATGGGCTGATTTTTTATGAGGATGATCTCTTTGGCGAGGAGATCTTCCTCACAAAATATCAGGCCATGCCGAAACTTCTAGCCCATATATTGAAAAATGTTTGGCACAATGTTTGGCTCTCTTTAGGGACTCCAATCACTTTGAGTTCAACAGCCAAATTCTAGTCCCAAGGTTTGTCTTATATGGGCTAAAAGTTTCAGAACGGGCTGATTTTTCTTGAGGATGATCTCTATGGTGAGGAGATTATCCTCACAAAATATCAGCTCATTCTGAAACTTCTAACCCCATCAAAAGTGGTTTATCCATAGAGATCATCCTCACAAAAAATCAGCCCATTCCGAAACTTCTAACAAAGTGGTTTATAAACTAATGGTAAAAATTGACGGTCCACGATTCTTCAACTTATAAACTGGGGTTAGAGGTTGGGGAGATCATCCTCACAAAAAATCAGCCCATTCTGAAACTTGTAACCCATCTAGGGCAAAACACTTTGGCTAGGAATTTTGCTAGGACATTGGCAACTGACACAATTTTAGACAACGTTCTAGACAGTTTTGTCTGGTATGGCTAACAAGTTTCGGAAGGGCTGATTTTTTGTGAGGATGGTCTCTATAGTGAGGAGATCATCCTCACAAAAAATTAGCCCATTCGGAAAATACTAACCCCACGAAAAGTTGTTACAAACTAACGGTCCACTATTCTTCAACTTATAAACTAGGGTTAGAAATTTCAGAATGGGCTTATTTTTTTTGAGGATGATTTCCTCACAATAGAGATCATCCTCAAAAAAAAAAAAAAAAACAGGTTATTCTAAAACTTTTAGCCCACATAGGACAAAACACTTTTTCTACAGAGCCCGACCCATAAATATATATTTTACGGGCATACCAACTTCTGTTTTACTGTGATCTCTCTTCTCCGCCACCTTGTCTCTTTGAAACTTTTCTTAGTAGTTTGTGATTGATGTCAAAATCTTCATCAATGACACAATGTAATAAGATATTTATCCTTGTTTCTATTATTTATAGTATTACCGTTAAAACATGATATATTATCTTGTATAATTCGTGTATTGGACATAGTATAGTTTGGTCCTTTTTTGTTTCAGTTTTTCAGTCGGTTTCTTGTATTTGATGTTGAAAAGTAAATGAACCTTTTTTTCTTTTGTCTCCCCCTCCAGATTTACTTTTCATCTCAAGCAATTTTTTAATTTGATTTTAGCTTTTATTTAAATATTGACTCAATTACTTATAGGTTTATCTTATATGATTTTATTGGGAGATATAGCATATAAAACAGTAAACAAAAGTTGAGATGAGATGATGCATGAAAACTAATTACTTAACCATGGTAGGTTACTGCAAGCTCTGTACGACTAGTGAGTTCTACATCTCGAGATCTGCTACATGATTGGAAAGCCCCGTCAGGATTTTCGGTTAATGTTGCCACAGCTAATGCCACTCAGGTCTTTTTCAAACCTCACTTCATAATGATTGCATTATTATGGATGAAATTCTGGTTAATAACCAAGCTATATGGACCTGCTACACCTTATCTTTACTATTATAATGAGAGAAGGTGGAGTAGAAGTGGTTCGACATCAAATTTTTGATCCACAAATGCCCCCACCGTTACATTTAAACTTAATATAATAAAGGGCATTTTGGTCAAAAACCAAGAAAATTGTTGCCCACGATACTACAATCACACTCCTTAATCAATGTTTTAAATTACAGATAGGCTCTTTTAATACATATATGTTTGCACATGCCACCGTCTAATATCTATAATAAACTATACTAATACTAACTCCTTACCCTTTCTTAGTTCAACATTTTCATGCCTGGACCCTTTGAGAGATTATACTGTCTATCATAAATTTATTTGGATTGAATGAAAGCCCCAATGTGAGTAGGATATTTTAGCCCTTGTAAATGTTCACCATATGTATTTTAGCCCTTGTTATTGGGATATCTTAATCAATGAAATTGTTCACCATTTGTATTGTTGTGACAATGGTGGGGCTATAATATATGTTGGAGTGGCTGTCACATCATTTATGTTGTTTGTGTGTTTTATGTACTACACATGAACAAAAGGATGTGGGATACCCTAGATTATCTTATATGTATATGTGTGTGTGTGTTGTGTGCGTAATAAAACACGACGGTGGGTCACATCGTTAGCATTTTGTGGGGGATAAACGTCTCATCCAGTTATAGCACTCCTATCCCACTTTATGCATTTCCTCTTCACCCCATTCAACTTTACCATCTTTCCTATCCTCCTCTCCCATTTTTTAATAATATTCCTCCAATTTTACTGTCTTTCCTCTTTTACCCTCTTTTCAATAATTCCATTCTAACTTGACTATTTTTCCTCTTTTACCCCAACATGTTGTTGTCTCACTAGGTTCCTTCTTGTTTATTAACAGGTTCTATTAGCCACTGGGGGTGGCCATTTGGTTTACCTAGAAATCGGTGATGGAATATTGACTGAAGTAAAACATGCACAATTGGAGTATGATATATCATGCCTTGACATAAATCCCATCGGTGAAAATCTGAACAATAGTCAGCTTGCTGCAGTTGGAATGTGGACGGATATGAGTGTTCGAATATTTTCCCTTCCTGGTCTCGACCTCATCACAAAGGAGCATTTGGGAGGAGAGATTATTCCTCGCTCTGTTCTTTTATGTGCCTTTGAAGGGGTATGTATGCTTATTACTCTCATTTTTGCTGATTCTTGGTCTTGCAAGGCACATGATGTGGTTCCTCCCCCCTTTTAGCTCTCTAATTTGCTTGCACACTTCTGTTCTTTTTTCAGGTATCTTACTTGTTATGTGCCCTTGGAGATGGTCATCTGTTCAATTTTATTTTGGACACTAGTACTGGTGAATTAACAGACAGGAAAAAGGTTTCTCTTGGAACCCAGCCTATAACGCTCCGTACTTTTTCTTCTAAGAGTACCACCCACGTGTTTGCTGCATCAGATAGGCCAACTGTCATCTACAGTAGTAACAAGAAGTTACTCTACAGTAATGTAAATTTGAAAGAAGTGGGCCATATGTGCCCTTTCAACTCTGCTGCATTCCCAGACAGGTACATAAGCTTTACCAAACTATTGTTTGAGTTTTGTGTTACTTTCATGAAGGGAAATCTAGATCTGAATCTTATGAACTGTGTGGTCTGTAAATGCTAATCTATTAAAACCCCACCTTCACTCCTAACCTATAAAATAATAAAAGAAAAAGATTACTGGAGGTTTAAAATCTCCTCTCAAGGCAATGTCTTGGTCAGTGGAAAAGCAAGACAGTCTTAAACTTCTATTCGGGATCAATGTTTTGCTCGTCTTTGCAAACACTGGAATGTCTTAGCCGAGACATTCCAAGACGGTATAAAACTTTAAACCATGGTCCAAGACAGGCTGTTAATGGATCAGATCAGACCCAAAATTTGCTCCATTCTGATCTGATAAAATCAGGTTTGGATCAGTGTTTTCAATTCCGATAAGGATCCGATTCGATAAGGTGTCGATCCGATATCTTACTGGATCGGATCTGGATCAACCATGCCCCGATCTGGTGAGGACCCAATCCGATAATTTGTTAGAAAGTACGTAAATTGTGTTATATATTTGTTGAGATAATGAAAGATTATTTTGATTTTGTATAAAAAAACCGGGTTTGGCCCGATCCGGACCCTATCTGATTGTTAAAGGATTGGATCTGGATCATAATATTGAGATCCAATAAAAAACCGATTCGACAAGGTCTGAATCGATACTTATCGGATTAGTACTGGATCCGATCCGATCCTTATTGTATCGGTACTAAATCGACCCCAATCTGATCCGGACCCGATCCATTGAGGGCCCTTCTCAAGATGTGCTCAACTGTTTGATCTATTCGCCTGTACTTATGGCCCACAAGACATGGGGGAATGGATTATTCTTCAGCATCTTTGGATAACTGTTCATCTTTTGGACTATTTTTTACTCATGTACTAGAACAGTGGCGTAACATAATATCATTTTATTATTTATTGAAGTGTTTGTTAAAAGAAATTGATTGTCCAACTCCCCTTAATATCTATCTTTAATCATTGTTCTTATTCCCAAGGGCAGCACATGTTGATATACCTGAAACTTTCACTTAATGGGCCTGAAATTTCCAGCAGTTTCTCAGATAATCTGCCAATTTAGGAAGTTTGATTGGATTTTTCTTTTATTTATCTACAGCCTTGCCATTGCAAAAGAAGGTGAACTTACTATTGGCACAATTGATGATATCCAGAAGCTTCATATACGTACGATCCCTCTTGGGGAGCATGCACGTCGCATCTGTCATCAAGAGCATTCTCGGACCTTTGCTATCTGTAGTTTGAAGTATTGCCAGTCAAGCACTGAAGAATCTGAAATGCACTTTGTCCGTTTGTTAGATGATCAGACCTTTGAGTTCATTTCAACGTATCCACTTGATACTTATGAGTATGGCTGCTCCATCCTCAGTTGTTCCTTTGCAGATGACAGTAACATATACTATTGTGTGGGGACTGCGTACGTTTTGCCTGAGGAAAATGAGCCCACCAAGGTAAGAGGGACTTTCTTGGTATATTTATTTGTAATGAATCCAAGAATCGAATGTTAGGACAGGTGGCATGCATGCCCCGCAGTCATGTTCTGTATACATGACATCTCCTTGGTGAAAATTCAACTCAATATAGGGTCCATCTCAAATTCCAAGTCCTAAAAAAATACACTTTGAATTTATCGAATAAGTTGCATCAAAAGAACAACTACCCTAATATGTTAATGATAGTTTCCTGAAGTGATTACTCATTTCCTTTCCTTCTAGGTTCCTAAGATATTGCAAAATGTATGAGTGCCCACAAGATTCTCTACGTAAGAAGGTCATGATCTACCCACTCTGAAATTGTTAACTTGAAAAAAAACCAATGCACATGAAACAAAGATAGGAAATAGGACCAAGTCTCTCTAAGAATGGACAATGCATCTACAAATGGTCTATTAATTCACCTTTCCCTTTTACAAAGAATATAATAATTAGATATAGCAAAATTTTGACTAATTAAGTGATCAATAGTCAAAATATTATCCAAACCACCTAATTAGATGAAAAATGATACCTTGGAGGGAACTTTGTTGTCCCATATGGAAGCCACGAGAGTCTTGTAGGTGGGATAGGGTTGGTAGTATTGCATATGTATAGTGGTGTCTGGTTCTTTTGTTTGGTTTTTGGCAGTCTTGTAACTTCGGTTGGTCATCCAATACAATTTTACTTATCATACATACATATGAGGAAACAGTGGTAAAAGAGGTGGCTACCAAGGATGAATTAACTATTTTGATCGAGAAAGACCTCTCTCGATTACATGTCCATTCCCTTGAAAGGAATTTGAATTGGTTGAAAAGGTTGGTTATGTCTTGCTCCTCCTGATCATTAAAACATCTGTTGAAGCCAACTTCCTATGATTACTCGCTTATACTATTACTCGTGAAAGCTTCAATTGATAATTCATTTTAGAAGAAATAGAAAAGAGGGAAGAGTCATGTGCCCGAGGATTAGTTAGGTGCTCTAAGAGGCCTGGATACTTCATTTCTTAAAAATAAGGAGAGGGGGGGGGGGGGGGGGGGGGGGGGGAGAACAACAAAGATATAGGCAAATCACCATAACATTGATTCTCTTGAAATCTAACCTTTACCAATCCTAAATGCATTCCTCTGACCTTTTGGCAAAATCCTAGCATTGCTTTTAGAAATACTATAACCATATAATGATGATCTCTCCTCTTTTCTCTATAATCTAAGAGCTTTCTAACCATATTTTACATTGATCTTTCTCCACGAACTTGCTTGATTTTGGCCAAGCTTTGTAGTCACTTTCCTAGTTAAGAGAAATTCATGCATTGAAGACTTGTAACACCTAATCTGCCGTTCTTCTTATGGAACGAATCAACATCCGCTTCACAAAATGATAATACTTGTTTTCGTTATCATCATTCCAAAGTCAGTCTCTAATTTGCTTTTCCAACCTCACTTTTGTACCTCTTGCAATTGAGAGTAGGGTAGAAAATAAATCGTAGTTCTTATTAGCTTGCTTCCATTTACCCCCTTTGAGAGGTACTTAGCTCTAGGAGCCCGACCTTCTACCCTTTCTATAATCGGGTCCCAAACATTCCATGGTTTTTGTACATTACATCACTAAGAGGGAGACCCTAGTAAGACGATGGGAATGATCCCACTTGAAAACCAAAAGACCACCTTTTGAGATTTTTGACTAAGCCTACCTCGTAAATTGCGCTTTTCTACAAATTTATGGGTAATCCTGAATTCACCAAGAAGCAACGAAGAAAACCTCTGGAATCTCAATTGTTCCATAAAGCCATGGAGAAAAATTAGAGTGTCGTCGATAAATTGAACGTGTGAAACAGAAAGGCTTTCATCCTTCACTACAAAGCCTTCCAAAGTACCAATGGACATTGCTTTGCACAATAGTTCTCCCAAGGCTTTCGCTACCATGACAAATAGAAATGAGGATAAGGGGTCTTCTTGCCTTAGTCCTTTGGAGCTCTGAAGGAAACCCGATGGATTCCCATTGACAAAAAGTGAGAAAAAAGCTGATGAGACACATTTCATTTTTCATCTTCATCCTATCCATTTATACTAGGTCAATTTTACACAATCCTGAATGGGCTTATCAATAGATATCCCAAAAATTTCCAACTAACATGGTTGTGTGCTTTTTCTAAGTCAATTTTACAAAAATCTTTGTCGAGAATAGTCAAGTTCTCATAAATGCTTCTTGTTCCGGTCCAATTATGTATATGACCAGCCTAGATGCTAAAACTTTTTCTATGATTTTATATGTTGACTGCCTCAGCCTCAAAGTCTCTAATATTCTCAACTAATTTTGGCTATATGATTTTATATTTCGACCGCCTTAAAATTTTGCAATACCGTCAACTAATAGTTTCTTTGACATCAATGCTACAAATGTGCTGCTTGAACAATAATCAAGTAAGCTCTCTTCTTGAAAATCCTTACAACCAAGATTAGATCATTCGTGTTATATCCCAGGAATTCTTAAAGAAAGCCATGGAGAAAACATCTGGTCATGAGGCCCTGTTGCAGCTCATTGAGACCACTAATTGAAAAACCTTATCGATCCTAATAGACCTTACTAGTCAAGCTTTTTGTTATGAGGAGATGACATCAAAATTGAAAATTATGCGGAAAAGACTGGCTTATGCTCTCCTTGTACAAGTTTTTGTAAAGTCCACCAGCACCTCTCCGATCGGCTCATAAGGGACCACCCCATTGATTTTCAATTTTATTATGTGATTGGATATCCTGTGACTATACACCATTCAATGAAAGAATTTCTTATTACTATCTCCTTTCAATCAGTTTACTTTTGATTATTTATTATTTTATGTTTTTCGACTTTTAGCATATTTCTTCTATTTTGCCATTATTTCGAATTCTACTTTTTTAGATTGAATATCCTCACTTTTTCTTTTAAACTTTGACTTTCTTCAGTGTTCTAAGAAATTTATATCTTAGTAGTCCAGAATTAAGTTGTTAAATTTTGGTTTTTGATGTTTATTTCGGTTAGCTTGGAAATGTAAATAATTTGACTAGTATGGAAATAAAACAAGTTTCATGGAAATATTGTGAAGTTCTCATTGAAATCTTGAGAATGATAAAATAAATACAAAAACACATTTATAAATCATAAAATTTTAATAGACTACCTTATTGAGTATAAAAATGTTGATTAATAACACTTCGCTATATGATGTTGCAGGTATTTGAAAGCTGATGGCCAAAACTTCTACATGAAAATGTCGATAGTGCTTCATGTGAATCAATAAATTCAATTGATAAGCAAGCCATAGCTTGGTAAAAATAAAGCTAAGAGTTAGAAAGTAATTATTAAGAGGGAAGAGAGAATTGAATTTCGTTCTTTTGAAGCTTCTTATGTAGATAACTCCATCTTAAAAACTTAGAAACCTTATAAAATACTGAAAATTAGCATTCCTAAATTATCTATAACATAATATCAACTTTCTAATCCTATTATAATCCAATTTGAACACTTCTAATTAAAGCTTAAAGAATAATAATGAATTTAGACAAAAATAGAAACTAACAAGGAGTAGTACTCCTAAAAGAACTAGAAAATAGAAATTCAACTAGAACTAGAAAGTAAAAATAAATCCTATTAGAATTAGGAAACTATTTAAGACTCAACTAAAATTGTAGATGTCCTGCATCAGCCCCCGCCCCCCCCCCCCCCCCCCCCCCCCCCTTTTTCTTTGAGAAAACTCATCCTCGAGTTGTTTTGGAAGGTTTTTTTTTTTTTTTCCATTCATGTTTTGCTCTAATCCACTTTCAATGATATCCGATCTTTCTTACACGTTCACAAACTTGGCATAATGTATGTAATCATTCATTCCTTAACAATTTCTTCAAGGTACAACTCGTCCATAGTTGCTTTATGGCTGGTTTGATGAGGTGGATAATTATGAAAATTAACACCCGAGGTAAAATTAGCATGTGGCGAAATTTCTTTCATAACGGACATTCTAATTGACATATCATCTGGTACAATCTTCGTAAATTCTTTCACAGATTCTAGCAATTCCGAAGTAATAGTTGATTTCCCATCATCAATTTCAATATCTAAGTCACAGACATCCCTATTTCCTATACACTCATTTTCACTATTTGCATGCTGGTAGGTTGCAACCTTACCAGAATTTTGTGCAGGGGATGTGGCTTCACTAGATTTAGGCAAGGGTTTGATTGGAAGGCCGTCCTCTTATCTTCCTACTTCTTACCTTGTATCTTGCCATCACGATTTTCAATTACGGAGGTAACAATCTCTCGGATCTTCCTGAGTAAACACTCTTCTAATTCTTTGAACCTTTGATCCTATTGATCTTCGATTGCAATTTTGCTTCTTACAACTAAAAGTCGAAGACAGTCCAAGTTAGGCAATTTTTTGAGTCGTGGTTTATTAATGTAAGTTTCTTCATAAGAAGACTGAGATGCATTTGGAAAAGACCTCACGATTGTCGATTATAGAGGTAACAATCTCTCGAATCTTCTTGAGCAAGCAATCTTCTAATTCCTTGAACCTTTGATCCAATTGATCTTCGATTGCGGTTTTGCTTCTTACAACTAAAAGTCAAAGATAGTTCAGGAGCTAGGCGATTCTTTGACTCGTGGGTTATTAATGTAAGTTTCTTCCATAAGAAGACATGAGATGCATTTGGAAAAAAACTTCCATGGGGTTGGCACACCCTAAACACAAATGGATCCCTTAGATGTTGTTTTGGAGGGCAAGGAGCTATCATTAGGGACTTCTAGGGGATGCCTGTACCTGGCTTTGCATGCTGCACTGTTGAGGATAAATTTTTGATGCATGAACTTCAGGCAATTTGAGAAGGTCTCAAGTTGACACAATCTCTCCGGATAAACCAGATTTGTGTGGATTTAGATTCAAAGTTGGCCATCCAATTTATTCTAGGTCAAGTAGCAGCTCCTTGGTATACAAGGAGGAGGATAATCAAGATTTTAGAGGTATCAAAGGTCTTTAAAGAAATTAGATTCTCTTTTTTCTATAGGGTGTCTAACAAAATGGTGGATCATCTTGCTTCATGGTCTCAATAGTTCCTTCATTGCCTTGATTCCGAAAAAGTCTAGAGTAGTAGATATTGCAGATTTTAGATCCATTAGTTTTGTGGGCTTGGTCTATAAAATCATAGCTAAGGTTTTAGTGAATTGGTTGGAGGGTCTGATAGGAGTTGAGCAAAAGGCTTTTGTTTGGGGGAGACAGGTCTTAGTTGGGATTCTTGTAGCTAATGGATGCATCAAATCCAGGCAAAGATCGGGTAGACCGGGTTTGATATGCAAAATTGATATGCATAAAGCCTACAACCATGTGAATTGAGAGTTTTTGATATACCTGTTGCAAAGGATGGGCTTTGGGACTAATTGGATTGTTTGGGTTATGAAATGTGACTTTTGCTTGTTTTTCGATCATTAGCAATGGTAATTCGATTGGTTTCTTTAGAAGTTCTAGGGGTTTGACACAAGCGGACCCCTTATCTCCTTTGTTTTTCATTTTAGTGGTTGAGGTCTTGGGGAGATTCCTTAATAGAGCGACAAGTTCAGATTGGATTTCTGGGTTCTCAGTTGCGAGAGATGCCCCTAATATTTCTTTCCTACAATTCGCTGATGATACCCTAGTGTTTTTGGATGTGTTAGATGACTAGGTGAGACTTTTGATGGGGTTCTGTGTTGTTTCGGAGCGGTATAGGGGTTGAACATCAATTGGAGAGCAAGTTGTTGGTGTGGGTTTGCATCTAGGAACGGATTATAGAAGTAAAGCCATTTAGGATTCTGTAATTGAGCGCATGGAAATGAGACTAAGCTCTTTGAAGGGTGAAGTATCTTTCGAGGTGCGGAAAATTAGTTATGATTAAGAGCTCCTTAGCTAGCATCCTTGTTTACCATTTGTCGTCGTTCTCAATCCTGAAAGGTGTTGAAGCTAGATTGGAGAGATTAATCAGAGACTTTTTGTGGCATGACAAGGACGGTGGTAAGAAGATGCATCTTTTAAGGTGGAAGGTAATTTGCATTCCCAAGAAGGGTGGTTTAGGCATTAGGTATCGTAGAGTGGCTAACAAGGCCCACCTAGGCAAGTGGCTGTGTAGGTTTGGGAATGAGAACTTAAGCTTGTGGAAAAGAGTTGTGACGGCAAACTGCGAAGAGAAGCCAAACGGATGGGAAAGTAAAGGGGTGAATTTGTCTTATGGGTGTAGCTTTTGGAGGGTATCATAAGCGTGCTAAAGGATTTCAAGAGGTGGGTGCGGTATAGAGTTGGTAAGGGTGATAGGGTTTAGATTTTGGAAGGATTGGTGTTGTAGGGACATGGCGTTCTGTGATTTTTCCCCTGTCTCTACAATATTTTGTCTCAAAAAAATCTTCCTTGGGTAGAGTTTTTGAATCTTGAAGAAAACGTGACCGTTTGGGATATAGGATTTTGGAGAGGTTTTAGTGATTGAGAAATCTAGGACCTAGTTGACCTAATGACTAATCTTGATGAAGCTACCTGGAATGTCACTGAAGAAAACAGGATGAAGTGGACCTGTACCAAAGGTACAAACTTCACTATTAACTCTTTCGCACAAGCACTCATGGATCTCGATCACCTTCTTGTTCAATACCCTTTGAATACCATTTGGGGTTCAAAGGCCCCTTCTAAGGTGTGAATCTTCACTTGGCTAGCCACTTTGAATAACTCCCCACACTTGATCTTCTTATTTCTCAAGGTTTTGTGATCCCCAATTGTTGATCATATTCTTTTACACTGTGAACTTTCCTATGCTTTATGGAGACTTCTTTGGTTTATTTGGGATATCATAGGTCATTCTGAAACAACTCTTTCGCTTTTCAGGGGTGGGATTTGTCCTGTTTCTCGAGGAGAGTGAACATTTTGTGGAGGCTTCTTCCTTTCGCCATTTATTAGGGAATATGACAGGAAAGGAATATAAGGATTTTTAGAGGGCAGGTCTCGAATTTTGGAGAGAGTCCTTAGTCTCGTGAGTTGTCATTGCACACTATTAATATGAAGAAACTTTGGATTGAAGGGAGATCTCCCGTATTAGTACTGTCAAAGGTCAGATAATGCTACTGATTGCTGTCGGCTACACCAAAAACAACGACAATTGATTGCTGTCAAAGCCCCTTGTTGTTGAAGGTCAAAGAAAAATATTTCTTATTGTTATTGTCAAAGATAGTCAAAAAAAATATTTCTTCCTGTTGTTGTCGAACCTCAGCTACTGTCGTAGGTCATAGAGACAACCTCTACTGTTGGCGTAGGTCTTCGTACAACTCTAGAACTGTTGTAGAACTGATCGCAGGGCAGTTAAGAGCCTATAGGCTGATCGCAAGACTCCCAACCATTGGTTGCTGGTATTGCGGGGCTGTTCAAGGCCTGTAGGCTGATCGCAGGGTTGTTCAAAGCCTGTAGGTCTAATCACAGGGTTGTTCCAAGCCTGTAGGTTTGATCGAAGAGTTGTTTAGGGCATATAAATTGATCATAAAAGCTTCCAACCTTTGTTTATTGGTGACGCAGGTCTGTTTAGGGCATATAAACTGATCGCAAAGCTTGTTGGTCTGATTGCAAGCTTGTTTAGGACCTTTAGGTTTGATCGAGATGCGCACAACAGCACGTTGTTGTTGTCGCAAGATGGATTGAGGCTATTGGGCTTATCGAAGTTCACCCAAAAGCGACTGTTGTCGTAAGGCAGATTAGGTCCAGTGGCTTTGATCGCAACGCAAGGTAGGAGTCTGATCGAAGTTCACCCAATAACACAAGGTTTGATAGTAAAGAGAAACCCTAACATAGGGCAAAAATCACAGCGCAAAATTCTATTGCAAAATGTGAAGAGCTAATAAAGTCTCTATCGGAACATGCGATTAAGAGATTATAAATAAAAAAGAAAAGAGCCTCCGAAGGGGAGTCCAGATGAGGCTACTGCTAGGTGAGTACGGTTAGTATAGCGGGATTAATGAGAAAAAAAAGTTTGGAAGAGAAACGAATATGGAGGATCAAAGGCTTTTTTTTGCTCTGATACTAAGAAGAATTTTAGAAGAGAAAAGTCAAGTCTCATAATAAGAGCTTGGCATAAATTTATAATCAATAATAAGGGAATGGTCATAAATGACCTTGCAAAGAAAATAAGAAATAAAATGAAATAAATTAATATTAGTCAAATTAGAATTGACTATTCTAATATTTCCAATAGAAAGTAACTATTAAGAGAGAAAAGAGAATTGAATTGATATGTTTGAATTGATTTAATTTGGTTTTTTTAACCTCCTTATATAGATAACTCCATCATAAAAACTTAGAAATGTTTTAAAATACTAAACATTAATATTCCAAAATTAACTATAACATAATAACAACTTTCTAATCCTATTATAACTCAATTTGGACACTTAAAAGCACTTCTAATTATAGTCTAAAGAATAAAAACGAATTTAGACAAAGAAACTTGAAAACTAATTAGAAACTAACAAAGAATACTACTCTTCTAAGCACTTCTACATATGAAATTTGATTTTTTCAGCCGAAATTTATTGTTCATCAAAATATTTTGCAATATGAATAGTGATTTCCACTAAAGTACACACAAAAACTGCCGGCTAAATTTCGTGTTGAGCTTTGTGGAAATGGAAATATTATAGTATGTTTCATTGAAATTTATTGAAATTTAATAATATGATTACAATAAGATTTGTGTGTGTGAATTTGTGGCTCATGTTAACATACCAGACCATTTGATTTTCATTGTTCAAATCTTCTGTTTTTCTAGTATGGCACTCTCAATTTCATTATAATTTTCTATTTCTTTCACCAATTTCAACAATTGTAGGGCCGGATACTTGTCTTCTTAGTTGAAGATGGGAAGCTACAATTAATTGTAGAAAAGGAAACTAAGGGAGCAGTTTACTCTCTGAATGCCTTCAATGGAAAACTTCTTGCTGCAATTAATCAAAAGATTCAGTTGTACAAGTGGATGCTGCGAGATGATGGTTCTCGTGAGTTGCAATCTGAGTGTGGACATCATGGACACATACTTGCACTCTATCTCCAAACCCGTGGAGATTTCATTGTTGTTGGTGATCTTATGAAATCGATCTCGTTGCTAATATACAAGGTATAGTGACCAATCCTCTGTATATATCTCCAGAGCGCTTGATCTCTTCATTACATCATGAATTTCAGCACCATCTTCTTTATCATATTTTTACTGTTGTACATCTCCATGGCCAAAATTCGTGAATTGTGGGAAAAAAATATTGAAAATGAATTGAATACTCTAGTATGTACTCATTGGATGCTTTGCTTTCCAGGTTTTATTGGTTCTTGAGTCCTTTTTTTGTGTTGTGCAATTTTCTTCTCTTTCTGTTTTCATTTTTTTAGAGCATTATCCTTACCACTTGACAATTTTTTTTGTAAACCTTAGAACTTACCAACTTAATTTTTATAATTCAAAATTTAAAACTTGTTTTTTTGATTTTTATTCTTCTGCTTTTTCGTTTAATTTCATATCTTTGAACTTCTCCCTTTCAAAATCTACAATCCTCAAGGCAACCACATACTTTCAAGACTAATCATGTTCAATATTAGGAACCAATGCAAGGCCTATTATAGAAATTGGACCTTGTTTTAGATAATACAAGGTCTACGTCAACGAAAGAAATTGACTTAAAGTTTATATATCTTGGCTTTTGTTTTTTGCAACCTATTGCTATATTCAGCATTTATAATTTCTTAAGGTTTTGATGTTTTTGTATTGATATATACCTTGGTGTGTAAAGACACTTAGAGATGACATGCTACTCAAGATTGATGGGAAAGAATAACCTCAAGCAACTGTTAAATATTTATTTATTATTTAATTTTTTTGGGTGGCGAGGGTGGGGGGTGTTATTTGTAAGATCATATAAAACAAAAAAAGAAGCTTACGAGGAGGTCGAAGAGACCTACCTAGAAAGTTCAACTTACCAAAGGGGAACAACCTAACTATAAACTAATTGGCCTCCCAACAAGAAAGCCCCATCTATGGACGAAGTCCTCCAAAAACAATTCTTAAAATTCTTTGGAGTGGATAATACACCAGGAAAAAAAGCCCAAAATATGGAGTATGACTTCATGAACTAGTTGCACTTTCTTGTAATAAATATCTTACTCCTTTCTTTCAAAATGCCCCTCGAGATCAACATTGTATGATTCTTTTTCTAGATTTGAAAGCCAAGGAAGAGAGAAGATAGGTATCTGGAATTAATCCAATAAATGTCCAAGAGACGAAGTGCGACCAGATACGAAATTGCAGTGGATGAGAAGATTGACAGATTCATCGTTGGCTTTGCAAAGGCTGTATAAATTGACTATGATAACTATGATAATGTCTTATGTGATAATCAACCATAATGAATTTGTCTAAAATGGTTGTCCAATTCATGAAATACACTTTCGGATGGAACTTTCATACCCCAAATGATGGAATGGGGAAATTAAACTACACTCAGATGAAGTAATGATTGGTAAAAGTACTTAAATAAGAACTTCACATTGAGATTGAGAAGTTAGATGGAAATTGACCCACCTAGTTATCCAAAACACAATCAAGAGACTCAAGATTAGGGATTACACTGTCCTCAAACACGTTTTAGAAAGATTTATCATTTCCAGGGACTATCTCAAAACAATACAAAATATTTCTAAGGAGGCTTAGTTGAGATGAGGTAACATTGATGATCATAATAGTGTCGTAAACAAAGTGAAGTGTGAAACCATTTGATTGCAAATCTGATGAGTTTAAGATTATTTATTGTCTCTGTAAAACTTCTGTAGTTGGCTCAACCTATATGTCAAAATTGAATGGAAGACAATTTACTTAATTGTAAGGTTTTTTCCAAATCAATCTTACATGTCCTAGTTTACCTGAGATAATTCTACAATCTATTAACTCACTGGCGATCAAGACACCATGCAAAACTAGTCTTTCCATGAGAAATAATTGAACAATAACTTATTTTATCCTTGAAGAAGCCTTTTGGCTATGTTATCATAAGAAGCTCCTTTGAGACTAATTGGCCTATGCTTCAGTCCACACCCTATGAAATAATTGATGAGGATGTGAGTCATAAAATTTGTGCTAAGTGGCTAAAGCGGAGGCTTGTTTCTGCCTTGTTATGGGATTGACGAGTACAATCAACTATAATAGAAGTTCTTTTAGGATACAACAAAGCCAACTATGCTTTTATGTAGTTGAATGTCGAGAATGAAGAATCATATTCATAAAATGGGTGTAATAGAGGCTAGGATGTTGAAATGAATGAGTGCAAAGGTCCAAGTAGAGTTTATCTCCGAAAGACTAGGAAAAAACATACTGGTTCTTCCTAAAGAATTCCATGAGTACTATTCATCTATTTATCAACTTTGTCCCTATACGAGCCACTTGAGGTTAAGTGCCATCTCCGATGTTGACAGTCTCAACAACTTCCATGTTCAGTCTTTTGTTATTTCTCTCCTCCCTTCTACTATCTTCATCTGTTGATCTGGAAAAGTAGTTTCGAGGGAAGCAGGAATAGCCTTGATAGGGTACAAAATAAAGGAAAGTTGATTGTGATGAGAATATGGCACCAGTGAGCTGTGTGGGGCACATTGAGGGCTCTAAATTGCCGAGTTAAATGCCAAAGATTGTTCGAAATGCCAACGTCTGTCGGTTAGTAACACCCCCCTCCCCCCCCTGCCAAAAAAAAAGTCCTTCCAACCCAAAAAAAGAAAAAGGGGGGGGGGGGGAGAAAGATGTAGTTTTAGATAAGTTGAGTGGTGAATAAGTACCATTTGCCAACTTCACTGTTTGGGGTATGGCATAGATTATTGATTATTTTTTTCTTTTTCAATTGTCTATTTTGTCTCCTTAGGGGACTTGTATATAGAGCCATTGAAACATTTTAAGAAGACTAGAGTAAAATATGAGGAAACTAGTTTAATATGTTAATTGCTCATCCTTTCTCTTCTCTTTTCTTTTTTCTCTTTCCTTCTTTTTTCCTATGTTTACTTCGAAGAGAACTATATCAAACCTGAAGATTCAATTATCGGTTTTTCCATGTTGTGTGTTACCAATATTGCTCCCAACCATGTTTTGGAGCAATGGAACTAGATCCATTTAGAAGGATCTTTTGTGGTTTAGTCTCAACAGGTGGGATCTCACATGGAGATTATTGTGTGTGTGTGTGTCACCAAAAATCAGATTTCAACACATCTTGATGTGGGTCCTACAAACCTTTGTAAAAAATAATGTGAGAACATCCCACTTTTTTAATATTAGTGGATTTATGAGCAAGCATGTTTTGTTTTTTGCTTCACTTCATTTCTCTCTCAAAGAAAAACCTTGATTGGTGATCTATATTCAGCATGAGGAGGGTGCAATCGAGGAGCGGGCCCGTGACTACAACGCAAACTGGATGACAGCCGTTGAGATTCTTGATGATGATATCTATCTTGGTGCAGAGAATAGCTTCAACCTCTTCACCGTTCGAAAGAACAGTGAGGGTGCTACTGACGAGGAGCGGAGCCGCCTAGAGGTTGTTGGAGAATACCACCTTGGTGAGTTTGTCAACCGGTTCCAACACGGTTCCCTTGTCATGCGTCTTCCAGATTCTGACGTGGGTCAGATTCCAACCGTAATTTTTGGTACTGTTAATGGTGTTATTGGGGTGATTGCCTCGCTTTCCCATGACCAATACCTTTTCTTGGAGAAGCTTCAGTCAAACTTGGTCAAGGTCATAAAGGGCGTAGGAGGATTGAGTCATGAGCAGTGGAGGTCATTCAACAATGAGAAGAGAACTGTGGATGCAAAAAATTTCTTGGATGGGGATTTGATTGAGTCGTTCCTCGACCTTAGCCGAAGCCGGATGGACGAGATTTCGAAGGCAATGGTTGTCTCGGTGGAGGAGCTTTGCAAGAGAGTAGAAGAGTTGACTAGGTTGCATTGATGGACCATTTGCTTGAGACAATACCACAGGTTTCACTGCTGTCTCTACTTCCTTTTTCTCATTTTAATTAAGGGTAAATTACACTTTGACCCCCTAAGTTTTGGCAAAATTCTGTGTTTGGCCCCCTAAAGTTTTGACAATTGCACTTGCCTCTCCGATGAAAAATGTTGATAACGTTCAAATGTGATTTTACTATTTTAACCATTTATTTTATCTTTCTTTCATTGAAAAAAAAGAATAGATTTAAAAAAAATAAAAAATATCCCCTTCTAAACAATCTCTCTTTACTTATGAGCCCATTTTCTTCACGAGGATATTTTTGTTAATGATAAAGAAGGATGATTTAAAATGGGTAAAATAGTGTCTTTATGAAGGTGAAAAATTCATATTTTAACTGTTTAATTGACGGTGAGTAGACGGAAAGGGGGTAAGCCAGGCTGTTATATAACTATAGGGCATGTAAGTGCAATTATCAAAATGTTAGGTGGTCAACATAGAATTGTCGTATCTTAGGCGGTGAAAGTGTAATTTGCCCTTATGCATCTTATTATATCTAGTTGTACCACTTCTTACAAATCAGTTTTTTCAGGTGGTTTTGGTATCTCCAATGATAAAGGAGGCATCATGAAAGCTAGCATTGAGGATGATTTGGTGAAATCGTGCGTCTGGGTGACGAATGTAAAAATATATCGGCAAGTACAACTCGTTTTTGACTTCTGCATTGGTGGAAAAAAAAAAGGGGGGGGGAAGGTGATGTTTAGGATTGCATCTCTGGCCTGGCCTGTGAGTGTCACTTATATAAAAATATTCACTGGAGTGATGGTGTGAAATTTCGTAGTTCATTTCATCATCTGTCCCATTACGTGCATCTTGGGACCCTTGTCAAGGAAATACAATGGATCTTTTATTTATTTTTCTCTTTAAATTAGCATGACATTCACTCAAGGTAAGTTGTAAAAGCTGATGGTTGCAATGTTTTATTGGGTCCATTTTGTGGGTTTTATATTTTTTTAGCATCCTCTGGTTTGTGAAAGTTAGGTCGTGAGCATGTTTTGCCTTCCAGATTTTTTTGAGACCCAATCTAAACTGCCAATACAGTTGGAACAAGTACTCCCTAAAATTATTGGGCCACAACCATTGCTGCAGCTTGACCCAAAAGGAAATTTGTTCTGAGTACTAGATTGGGTGGGTGGGGCGCGTGGGGGTTGGGGGGGGAGGTAATTGTGTGGGTGAAATTCTCTACTGGGTCATTCGTCTCTTTAGCCCAATCGTCTCAGCCCACTCTACAAAGCTGTGTTTCCTTCAGACAATGAAAAATTGATGGACGTGTGACAAATTGTTAGTGCAACTAAGTTTTAGGTCATATATAGGACAAGTTTTAACATGACTGGACGACAGTCGTTCTTCTCAAGGATTGGGATATTGGATTGAGAGAAATGGACAGAAGAAAAGAGAAACTAGATGAGTTTCTCATCACTTCTCTTGCTTTGGATTCTTAGTGGGGGAGAGGAGAAGAATTGGAGAGTAGAGGAGAAAAAAAAAAGAGGCGAGTTTTCTTTCAAAATATTTTGATTATTTCAACTCTTCCATTTGATCTTTTTTTAAGATATTTTAAAATTACAAAGTTGTCCTAAGTTTTCTCCGGTCATTCCAAACATTGTGGACAGAAATTGAGTTTTTCTTCTCTCTTCAAACATGATCTAAGAGAATAAAAGAGGGGACAAAATGAGATATCTGTGATGTGTGGTCTATGGAATGTAAAATACTGTAAAAATGCAACAGAGATACAAGACTGCTTGAAAAAGTGAGCATTGAAAAATAGTAAGTAGAGAACAAAATATGGAGAGCTAGGGCATAGGAATATATCAAACCTTCCTTGATTTCTTCTTGCACACAATTAATGAAAGGTAAGGTGACCTAAAGAGTTTTTCCACTCAAAACAATAAGGGTTGTATGGTGTCCCCAAATGCAATCATGAATTTGAAGCACTCAAATACACTTCCAAAAATAATAATATCATAAATAAGCAATACGATGATAAATATATAATATAGCAGCAAAATAATTACATAAATCTGAAATATAAGTGTGAAAGTATCGACAAGATAATTTAAATGTAAATTAGAGCTAACAAAAAATCTGTCAAGAAACAAGAGTTTGGTGAAATCTCACACTAACATCAACCCTTATGTCAAATAAAAAGAAACAAAAGATTCTTAATACCTAAATTGAAATGGATCTAGTAAAAATAATTCCAGTTCTCACCTAGAAGCTGATTTTGATCATCAATATGACCTCCAAGGTGATACTCCATTGGAGGCTCCTCTAAATGCTCCTCGGCTGGTAGGGTTGGTAATAGGTCGGGTAAGATTTCTATCGACTTATACACACATACCCGATTTCTTAACCGAATTTTAGGATAATACCAAAATCCAAATTTTTACCCTCTCGTTTGATATTTTTTACTTTAATAACAAAGATTATTTGACAAAAAACTTATTATTTAAATATATTTATATATAAAATATGAAATCATACTTTTGTTGTCGGATAACGAGTAATTGGGTAGGATATGACTTATATTCATACTTGACCCTACAAAACTTTTGGGTAAATAGGTGTCAAGTAATATTACCCGAATTCTTAATTGGGTAGAAAAACCTTGTCCATATACCATTTATTCGGGTCGAATGAGTTGGGTAGATGTGTATCATCCGACCTATTGCGAACTCTATTGGTTGGGGTAAGATTTGCAATTGAAATGATATGGTGAGTAACTAGAAATTAATCAATAGATAAACCACTATCTCAAACTAACAGTCGTCTAACGTGGGGAAAATTATTCTAATGTAGTTGGTAATACATGCAAGTTTTTTTTGTATAAGTAAAATAAAAGTAAATTAATAATACCATGTTGGAAATATAAAATAAAAAATTATTTCAATAGTTTGCAATATAGATTCTAGTCAAAAGAAAATTAAACATGAACAGATATATAAATACAAACAGTGGTAGTATAGTTGTTAAGAGTGTTGAGAACCATAACTGGGTACCTCCCAATCAAGATCTGAATATATTCCAGTCAGGAACCTTATTATTTATTTTTAATTCTGTGGTCTATCGTTGCACTTACCACAATTGGGTAACCATTTATCCGACTTAGGTTAACCGTTGATTGGGGTCGTTAGGTACAACTCCTTCCATGAAGTATTGGTACATTCGACTACTCTAGATTGTTAATGATTATAGACTGGCCATCGTCATTTAAGTCTACTAGGTGAACATATGGTTCTTTAAGATGTCTTTACACTTTCAAAAACTACCATTACATCATATAATTCACTGGTAAAGATAGAGAGGAACACCTCGAATCTCAATTGTGTTGATCTAAGGTATGGAATTGCTGGACGTGATATGACATACTATCCCTTAAGACTTTCACAAATTCTTTAACAGATCCCAAAGTAACTACTTATAAGTAATTTTTTTTTTAAATAAAACGGTAAATAAAGCATACAAGTATGTGGAATGGATATCTGGTTCCTACAATGAAACAAACCAATTTGATAAAACAAACAACAAAACATATCGCCTCACGATAACATAATTGTAAATAAACATGTAATATTGCCTTGCGATAATAGAAAATAACCATTAACTCTGGATATCCACTTGCCATTGCACGAAACAACGAGAGTTCACTCTCTTTCGTAGGGCACCGTATTTATAATGTGACCCCTCAAAATTTTCAATGATTCAAAACACTTTGTTTTAAACGTTTTGACAAAAATCCTGAACTGCTTTATAAAAATTAAAATAGAAGTTTTCAACAAGTTTAAACACTAACAATCACATTTTCAACTTGCTTTAAAGAAAATGAGCAAAAAGGGTCAAAAACACAAATAATTTCTAAGACGAAATCTATTTCTATTGGTGGTACTGATGGATCTATCAGTTGCACCGATGGAAAATAGTAATTGGTTATCGGTGGCATTGGTGGGTCTCTCGGTGGCATTGATTGAACCTTCTCCAGAAATGAAGGTTTCTACCAAGTTGCGATTTTTTTTGAAATTCCAAGTTTCGATTAGTTTTGTATCCAAATAAAAAACCAATTTTAAGACATGTGTTTAACCCTAAATCATCAAACTACAAAATCAATCATGATTCTTCACAAAAATAATATATTTTTCCTAATATTTGAAAACATATTAGATTTTTGGATTGAAAAACTATGATGCAGGAAAAATGCAACTATTAGTAAGATCCAGCAATTCCATACCTTAGATCAACACTAAAACTCTCTGAAGGACATGGAAGATTGATATGATTTGAATATTTCCTCTTGGATGTGATCGAAAATCCTAGCTCTTTATTTTCCCTCGAAGATTGCAACAATTTGATCGATCTTTTCTCTAATGACGAACTCTAACGAAGACTCTAGGTATAGATGAAAATCAAGTCGAGAGACGGAATGAGGCTATGACTTCTTTTTAGAAAGGAAAAAAACGTAATAGAATTAAAAATTTGTAAAGTTTTTCTTGGTTTAGTATTTATAGCATCCTAGGGACATAACGGTTGTTTGCTAGTTTATGTTAAGAAAATTAATGTCCCATACTCCGATTTTTCACAAGCCTATGGTTTATCTTGGTTAGTTTCTCATTGCAGATCTAATGGTGTGATCAAATTTATCAAATTCCAAGTCCAGAAAAAATTTCCTATGGGTTAACCTACGAATTTTCTTGAGATGCGCATTAATTTTTTTTGGGGGGCATTACATTCCCTCCCCCCTCTCTTAAAAAAAATTTTTCCTCGAAATTTAAAATCGTACCTTAATCAGTGAACAAATCGGGGTATCGCATTCGCATGTTTGACTCCTTATTCTCCCACGTCGTCTCCTTGATGCTATGATGTCTCCACAATACCTTGACTAAGGGAAAGATGCGAGATCTCAACTTCTTCTCTCATCTATCTAAAATTTGAGCGGGTCTTTCTTTATATGAAAACATGCTAGTTTATGTTACGAAAATTTATAGTGCTCCCAAATTCTAACATGAATCCCCATGATTCTATGCTAAAATTCAAGGCACTAAAAACACTACCCAAAAGTGATAATTGCATAAATTAGTGATAAAGTGGTAAAATAATAATATTACAATGGAAATATATAACTTATAATTAAAAAATATCATAGTGTAGAACTAAACATCAATTTTAACCTATTATCCACTTTCAATACACCAATTATACAACTTCAACAAATAATACAAACAACTAAACCCTAAGATTATCTTCAAATAGACAGGACTACAACTTATTAGTAAAAAGAATGTCAAGTACATCCTCAAAACTTAGCTCTTCAAATACAAACTCCTGAAAGGTTGACATATTTGAAATGATGAAAGATAGAGTGAGTAACAAATGAGTTATCTTGCAAGAAATAAATATCTCAAATTAATAATCCTCTAAATATGGGGAAAAATCATTCTAATATATTTAAAATATATGCAAGTTTTTCGATGTAAATAGTAGAAAAAAATGTGTAATCACACTAGACATTTAAATGACTACGGGATTTGACATAACATAAATCTCAAAATAAAGAAATAATTTAAAAGAAAGAAACATCTGTAACCGTCATAAATCTACCAATTCTACTATCAAAATAAAATATCGTGCTTCAAAAAGTGACGAAACATTTCTTAATGTAATATAAAATAGGGCTGGAACCATAAACACAACATAATTTAAATCGATTTACAAGAAAAAATTTAGTTTAAAAAAAAAAAGCATGTTCATTAATTTATGTACAAACAATGGTAGAGTAGTTGATAAGATTGTTGAGAATTACGACTGGATACCTCCCACTTAGGATCCGAATTATTCTAGACTTCACCGATGTAGAATCCTATCGTTAGTTTTTGATTTTGTGGTTGATCGCTGCATTTACCACGATTGGATGACTATTTATCCGATTCAGGTTGGCCATTGACTATTATATAAGGTATAGGTCTTTTCACTAAGTGTTAATATGTTTGACTACTTTAGACTATTAATAATCATTGACTAGTCATCTTCATCTAAGCTTATCAAGCAAACATATGTTCTCTAAAGACATTTCTACACGTTCACAAACTACCGTAACATAACATAGTTCATCGATAAAGATATAAAAGAATATCCTAAATCTTAGTTGTGATGCTATTCCCCTATGCATCCCCTACTACATAGGACCTTACCATCCTAACTGTATATCCTAAGATAATATGTTACTATGAAAATAACATGACAGACTATCCCTACTGAAAGGATCATCGATTCGTGATTGTAGATCTGATTTATTGGAGTTGGTACCTAGTTTTATGATCTAAGAATCGAAAATTAACTTTAAACAAGATAAAGTAAAATCTATGAAGAGATTACGAGTACGGGGATAAGATTACAAGATTGGAAGGTGTTTGAAATCAATCCCGCTTGACAAAAGTCGATTTTTATTATTCTAAAAAACTTACATAGCAAAAAATGACCTAAATCTAGAATAAAGATAAAAAATTACTTTACCTTAGTGATTGAGAAGATTATTCCTTTAGAGACTAGCAGTGAGCGTTCTTTGTGCAAATTTTCTCTATCTATATTCATTCCTAGATTTACTCCCAAACTCTAAGATGAAAATTTCTTCTGGTAGATCCGAATGTTTTCTGGATTCTCTGGGCATTTTTTAGGATTTTTGAGTATTTTCAGATTGAAAATCTAGGCTTGGGGTATGTGTATTGAGTTGAGACTTCAGATTTAAGGTTTTGGGTAGTTTCCGACCTATTTTCTCTAATATTTCTGAAGACCTCCGATATTTGGTGGTAGAGTTCCCTTTTATAAATTTTTTAGATAGGATTAGAGTTAGATTATGTATATTCTAAATAGAGTCCATCTCTAACTAATCTTCAACTGGTTTTAGATAGGATTCAAGTGATTTTTATTTGATTTGGTTTATTTTAGCTTTGTAAAATTAAAATTTTTTTTTAGAGAAACCTTCGGTGTAGGGTTTATTTAATTTTTTAAAATTCTTTGAGACCACCAGTGGATGATTCTTTAATTAAATGTCAAGTGGGCCCCACTTGAATAATGAGCTGCAACTTGAAATTGTTCTATGGGTTTAATTAATTGTACTCATTTGTTAAAAATTTTAATTTGATTTATTAAGATGCTACTTTACATTAATTAAGAATTTTAATTATTGATTTCAGATTTTAAAATTTTAAAGTTAGAAAAATTACTATTTTGCCTTCAATGAAGGCTTTTATGTTGGGAGGTCATTTTCGACGTTTTGGGATGTTTTGAAATCAATTTTTCATAAAGAATTTAATGAGAATATGGTTTTGTGCCATATATAAATTTTTGATGTGAAATAGGTGTGGGCCCCTCAAGGAGCATTTTGGTACTCTTATCAATATTTTAGAAATTGGCGAAATAATTTATTTGATTTCAAGTTGCCATTTTATGTGTTCAAAAAGATCTTCTTAAGCATAATATGATTTCTAATGGGTGTTTTGATGTGAGGGGTATTTTTGTAATTTGGTCACTTTTTGATGATTTTTCTCGTAAAGCTTGTTTAGTTCCAAAATGATGATTTCTATGTTTTGAGTCACATTTTCCTATTATAGTGTATTTTCTTAAGTTTATTTGCGTTAAATATCTCATATAAGCTTTGGAAACATGTTTAGTGACGAATTAATACCTATAAAAGTAATTTGTCTACCATTGGGAAATGTCGCAATCAGGTTGACGAGTTTTAATCAAGTGAATACAAAAATGAGGTGTCGATAGATGCCCATTAGAGGATATGAGCAACCTTACAAGATCTAGTTTTGACGATAGATGTGTGGATCTCAAGTTAAAGTAAAGGATATTACATTTTTTTCGCTTGATTTCTGAACGAGTCAGGATGTTCGGATCCTAGAGTTTTCACTCTTCTAAAATTAAAGGCTGTAGACATCTCATTTTTGCGACTGCCTAATTCGAAACTTGTCACCCAATTGTTATGAATCCCTAATGATGAGCGCATAATACATACGAAGAACCAAAAACTTGAGAGATGACCATTTTCCCATTTCTTTTCCTAGTCATTCCCTCTTTTCACTTTTCTCAGAACGCTTAATTTACACATGCTTAGGATTGTTGTCATTTTATGTTTAACTAAGAAAATACGCATGATTAAGAACGCTATACTTTTCGATGACCTAAAGACTTCGCAACGGTAGAAAAATGAGTCCTTGAAACTTAGAAATAATCACACTAAGACCACACAAAACTACTTGTCAAAATTCAGAAAAATTGACAAAATGACAAAAATACCCTCTGTGGGTTTCACATATTAGAAATATCTCAAAAGTATTGTCAGTTCTCTTACAATGAGATTTTGAGTCTAATGAGACAAAAATCAGTGTTAATAGAGAAGTTTATAAAGAATTACAAAATAACCAAAATACCATTGATGTTCAATTCTCACTTAGAAACCTCGAAAAATGTAATTTTGGGACCAAAATTGAATCTTTTGAAAATATCACGCAAATCTATAAAATTTAGAAACCCCTCATGCTAAGGAAGATCACAAATTTTCACATAAATGAATGTTCTGTCACATACAATGATGATTTTCATTACATAAAATAATGAATTTTCGCATAAAATGATTAATTTTTCAGGTAGAATGATGACCCTTGATCATATGAAATTATGAATTTAAGTTGCGATCAAAATATCAAAATTGTAAATCAAAACCTTAAATTGATAATTGAAGTCTTAATTAATGAAATTTGCCAAATCAAGCCCGTTGAATCTAATCGACAACAAATCAATTAATAAATTTCAAAACGAACTTGAAAAATTAATGAACAAGATTTGATCCCAATAAAACTTCAAAATTTTAATCGAATTGACTGATACTCTATAGGCTTTGACCAATTAAATTTTTTTGAACCAATTAGTTGACAAAATTTATTAATAGATTTAATCTTTGATCGAACTAATAAACTTATATCAACAAATCTTAATAAAATAACAAATTGATCATTGCAAAATTTAACCCTTCAATTAAAATTGATCATCGATTGTTAGGAGACAAGTCAAATTTGACTTCAACAAAATTCAAAATCAATCAATTATGCATAATTAATTAATCAAGTCAATAAAAAATATTTAAAAGAAATCAGCATCTTAACCAATCGAAGTAATCACAAACCAAGCCAATAAATTTAGAGTAGGGCGAGATGCATAGGATCACCTCTCCCTTGTTACATGGAAACATGACTATAGAAACCTAACAAGGTGATTCGGTTGAAACTAATGGAATAGGATATCATGGAATAAGATAGAAAGAGAGAGTCTGTGGCGCCCCGCCGAACACTAACACAAATCCCCATGTCAGATTTCAAGGTACGAGGTGGCACCTCGAAATTTCGGCATGGTCTCCTCTGTTTATGTTAGCATTCCAAGGCGATTCAACCTGCACCTGATAAACGACATACAATCCTGCATACATATACAAAATATAATACTAGTTGAAGCCTATATAAGTCTAATAACGTACGAATTATCAGAGTGCGAAAGAAGAAAATTTACGGGATTATACAAAATTTTCTCACTCTAACAAGAATCCTAACGCTCAATACAAATCTATAATACTCCTAGACAAATGGAGTATAACTCCAATACTTACCAAGTGACAAAGTCTGGCTATCTATTTGACCCACCAGATGATTCTCACTCGTGCTCTATACTTGTCTTGCTAAGCTTTAGATCTGAAACTAAAAAAATAGATAAGGAAAGGGTGAGTAACAAGGGTTACCCAGTAAGGAAGCAACAATTTCTACCAATAACCTCTCCTAACATGAACGAATAAACATACTGAAATCATTTTAAAATAAACAAAATTTTACAGAAGAAAACTACGATTAACTGGTACATATAGCCAGGGATGAGCAACTAAACATTTTAAAACTCACATTACATCGATCAGCAGTACTCACTATAACATTCTCTTTTTATACAAATCTAATTGATCAAATGGAAACAATAAACATGCATTTCATTTTATATATCAAAATAAGCAACAGATACATAATACACGATGGTGGAGTATTGGAATTAGAGAGTTGGGATTCACGACTGGATCGCTCTCAGTCGGGACATGATGTTACAATTCCTTTCTGGCTTTTAGTTCCTGATTTTGTGGCTGGTCGCTGTTTACCACGTTTGGTTGACCATTTATCCGGCTCAGGCTAGCCGTTTGACGTGACCGTAAGCAATGGGTCTCTTTTCGATGTGTCAGAACGTTCGACTACTATAGATTGTTAGTGATCACTGACTAATCATCTTCGTCTATGCCTATCAGGCGTACATGTGATTCCCAAAGATACAAACCATTCGTATACGACCACCTTTACATTACAAGTTCACTGGTAAAGATAGAGAGGAATAAACCCGGATTCCAGTTGTGACTCCACTCTCATACGCGTCCCATACCACGTATGAGTTTGGTGGTCCCTACCGTACATCCCAGGATAGTACACCACTCCGGATGATATGATGCACTATCCCTTCAGGCATTCACAAACTCTTTAACAGCTCACAAAATAGCTACTTATATATATTATTTTCATTTGAAAACAAAAGAGAAATTAACAATACAAGGTTGAGAATAGATATCCAGTTTCCTACCATGCAAGTGTGGCCACCCGGCCTAAAATAAATAACATAACAGAGCGCTTCGCGCTAACAGAAAGTAAATAAACATGCAACCAGTAACATTATCCCTGGATATCCGTTCACCAACCTGCATACAACACAACAACGTAAAATGCAGACATCACCCCTCGGGTGTGACTCTGACATTTTACCATTTCATACCCTTTTTCCCTTTTTTTCGACTTTTACAGTTTTCAATCTCTTCATAAAATATCCATTTTTTGATATTCATCAACTCAATATGAGTTCATTGAATATTAAATCACATTTTTCAACTATACAATTTATTTCTATCAATAATATTGAAAAAAAATACAAATTTCATATCAAAACGGGGTCCGAGCAGTGCACAAGACCCAATTTATGGCAATAACCCGTTAAAATACTCTACCCACGTATAATTTGTTAAAAATACAATTAAACATATCAAACATGCAATTTCTGGCGTGAATTTTGAAATAAACAAAGAATTCTATATTTCGAAAATACATCCAAATTTTTCCAATAAAATCCTAAATGCAATTTTCACAATCTATGATTATTAATAGAAATTCAGAGTTCCTTACAATGTCTAGGCGAAATGATCAAAGCTTGTGCGCGGAAATCGAGGCGATCGGCACGGAAATCGAGACGGACCGAACTTCGAAGCGGCTGATTTTCGAAACCGGCCTGGTGGTTTCGAAGATCTCGACGTGCTCGTCTCTTCTCCCTTCTACGGCGAAAGGTGGTTTGACCCCGAAATCGATGAAAACTAAGGTCGAAGTGACGAAAATCTCCGTATAAAAATACGGCTGATTTTTGACTATACGAGGTGAAAAATACGAGAAAACGGAAGGAATTTGGTTGGGTTATGTAGAGAATGAGGCTGCGGGCATTTCTTCCTTCTGCGTCGGAAAGCGATTTGACCCCGAAACGGACGAAATTCGACGTCAAAGTTTCGAAATTTTCGTATCCGAATACGGCTGATTTTTGACGATATCGGGTGAAATAGAAAGTGAAACGAAGAAAGGTTGGGTGGGTTTTGTAGAGAACGTAGCTGCGGACATTTCTCCCTTCTGCGTCGATCGTCGACGGCGAGCCGTTTGTGAGAGATCTGAGGTGGAAGAATCGGAGGAAAATCAAATTTTTCGTTTTACATGTCTCGGCCATATGACGCGTTGGGGAAGATGAGTTATATAATAAAAAATTAAATTATTATTTAAATGAAATTTGGGACGAATTTGGTATTTCGCCTATTGTTTTGATCGACTATAACTTGGTCATTCGGTCTCCAAAACTGACAAACGAATACTCTATTTCGCCTAATTTTTCGTTCCGGATCTAATGGTATAGTCAATTTCTACAAATTATGTCTCCATCAAAAATTTACATTTTTGGCCTGACGTGACCCCTAAACTTGATGTCGTTTTCGTTTTTGGCGATAATTCAACTTCCTGATCTCCAAAAATGACAAATAAATAGTCCATGTTGAATAATTTTTCGTTATGAACCCAATGGTATGATCAAATTTTAAAAATTATTGCTCTAACAAAAAGTCACTATTTTAGCCTAGTCCGATCCGGTAATCGAGGATTTTGTAACTTTTATATTCGGACTCGCATTTGAGCGTGCTTACAGGCTAAACTATGTTTTTCGATCATTTTGAATCTAATGGTGAAGTCAGATTCCATTAAAAATGATCAAAAATATCCTAAAATTTTACCCCTAAGTCCCACTTTCAAGATTTTCTTAAAATATCACTATTTATTTTTTCCTCGAGATACGAATTAAATTCGGGATTTTACAGAGTCCCTATGGGACTTGATTTCCTATTCTTTATTAGATCAATTGAGGCATAAAGGAAGAGTCCCATAAGGCCTCGCACTCCACATTAGAGAATCCGAATCGAAGATCAGAATTCTAAAAAAGAAAAGAAAAAGAGAAATTAGAAAGAGAAAATAAAAGAGAAGAAGCTCGCGTTTTCTTCGTCATTGTCACAACAACATCAACAACTCTTCATCAACATCACCATCCATACCTCATCTTCCCCAATCACTTCGTCATGCCCACGACACCTTCCACCCATTATTTTCCTTTGTTTGTAACCCTTTACCCATTTTTCTTCTTTGTTTTCAACCCAATGATTCTTTACCATTCTTCTTCTTCTTCACGCAACCAGTAGCCCATCACCATCTCATTCTTCCCCTCTCGGCTTCCCATTCCTCACATTTTGTAGCCCACCACTGCACTACTTCCACTCCTCTTACCTCACATTTTTGCAACACAACCCAAGCACACAACACCCTTCTCTTCCCTTCATTTTTTATAGCTTTTAAAGCAATCTTCATTCTATTTTGTAGCCATGGATCCATCCTCTATATTTTTTATGGGACTATCATTGTCCTTCCCATAGAAATTAATATTTTTTGTGTTTTGTATAATAAAAATGAAAGAAAATGTTGCTAGAAAATAAAGCAATAGCATAGAAATTAAATTAAGAAACAAGAGATGAATACCATTAGTGCTTAGAGTAACCTAAGGCTAGCAATTAAAACCCCATACAAGTTTTATCCTTCTTTTAACTCAAGCTTGAATAACACAATAGTTAGGACTCCTTCACTCACTAATGTATGAAGTCCCTACTACCAATTATCTAAATTATGTATGTTTTATTTTGATCTAATTTAAGTATAAAATATCTAAGTTAAGCATAAAAGGTGTAGAGATTCATCTAAAGTTTTGATCCACTAGAGTTGGATAAAATCTTGAAGAAAATCCAACAATCATAAAGAAACATGAAAGGATAATAACTAAAATACAGAATTAAAAGCTTACTCCTTGACTTCATCCATTCACTAATGTAGGGAATCTAGCATATGGTTATTGTAAGGAGACAATGAGAAGTCATGAAACCAACACTTGTATTCACTGTGTATCCAAGGTACACTATCTTCTTTCTGAAAAAATTATAGAAAATTACAGAAAAGTAAACTATTTAAAAATAAAAAATTACAAGAGAAAACACCAAGGACATTAGGGGAGAGAAGAGAGAAGTGGTTCTTTCTTAATTAGGAAAAAGATCTATTTATAGACATTCGTTAGTCTAAAAGGACCAAAAAATAACAGTCATTGCTATTGCGTATAAGATCAGGTTAGGTGCACACTCGAAGAAATTTATGGTGCTCCATTTGAGGTCCACTACATCATATTAGTTCTTGACTACGTCACATTGATGTTGAGACTTCTTGATCTCTAATTTTACATGGTTGTTTGATTGGTTCTCTTGATTGTAGTGCACACTTGATTGATTGATATGGTAGTCCATCTTGATGATTTGATATTTGACCTGTACGATGAACCCACGTAATTTGTCTTCTGATAAATGCATTAATTTTATGCAATTAAACCTATTTAGCATGGTAGGATATGTAATGACATAATTTGAGACTTAACATGATTATTTACCTAATCTAATGAAATAGGATAGAAATTGAGATAAATACCTAAGAAATTACAGATAAATCAGTGTTTTGAGACATTGATCACACCCTCAAACTTATCTTTTTCAAGTCCCTTAGAAAAATAAAATGTCACTTTCGCAGGCATCTCGACTGTATTTAGCGAATGCAGTAAGTCTTTAAATCTTTAGGTTATCCCTAGTGAACGAGTTTGACTCGTGAGGATTTGTAGAGCATATATCCACAAAATTTGAAATAACTTTTGAAGTAACAATGGTCAAAATCAAAACTTATATTTAAAAATACAAGTTTTTTCAAGATTTGTTACTCATTTGGAAGTAATACTTGGTATAGAGTCCCAACTCTTATTTTTTTATGAAAAAACTTAGACTTAAATTGACCTTTAAGATATAGTGATTCTAACTTAGAAATTTTAGAGATTCGATTTCCTAGAATGAGTTTCAACTTTCTAGTTAATCATGAATAATTGGATCAACTTAGGGTATAATTCTAAACTTAGCATCCTGTGTAGGATAGTGAGAAGTATGGATGTTCACTTTAATACCTCTAAGGTGCTTTATGTATGATATTCCATTGTACTCATATTTTTACACTTGATGGCTTTCATTATACTAAACTTTAACTTATAAACTTAGAATATTTGATTCCTTCTTTTTTTCTCGATTCGAGAGATCTTTTTCTTTTCTTGCTCTTTTGCCTTTTATTTTTCTTTTTTACTCCTTATTCACTCATTTTCTAAGAAAAGTAGGTAGCTTTTTTCAAGGTACCTAGTCTATTCAATGGTCGCTATTCCAGATATATTCAACTAGTTCTATTTTTCTTCTACTCAACATACCAAATGAACAAAGAAGTCAAAGTTCATCAAACAATTTTTCTTTATACTCTAGGTAGAAATAATGTAAAAATATCATTTACTTTAATCTAGATTCTTTGTAACCTTATTAGATGTAACTATAAATGTGGTGCCCCGGGAATACTAACACAAATTCCCATGCTAGATCTCGAGGTATTTGGTGGCGCCCTGAAACTTCGGCATGGTTTCTTCCGTTTATGTTAGCATTCCAAAACACTCAAAAACTTGGTAAACCAATACAACAAATCTTGTATATATATATACACCAAAATATACTAGCAGTGGAAGATTGCAAACATCTAACAACGTAAAGATAGATCAGAGTGCAGAAGGAGTAGAAATATGCAGGATTATAAAAATGTCATTTCGCTAACAAAGTCCTAACTCTCAATCCAAAATTTATATACCACCTGCACACACTGACACGATTAGGTATAGCCCTAGTGCTTACCAAGTAGCAGACTCTGGTTTTCAATATGACTAACCAGATACTCCTCACTCGACTGTTTCATGCTTGCCTTGACAACTATAGGGTCTAAAACTAAAAAAATGGGAAGGAAAGGTTGAGTAGCAATGGTTATGCAGTAGGTAAATACACAATTCCCACTAATAACCTCTCCTAGCATGAACGGATAAGCATTCTTAATCATTTCAGTACATGAATAATTTTACAAGATGAACTACGATTAACTGGTACATTTAACCAGGGAAGCGTAACTAAACAGTTAAAATGTACATTACAACGAGCAGCAATACTGATAATATAACATTTCTTTTTATACAATTCTACTTAATAACATTGAAATAGTAAACGTACTTCTTATTTTTAAAATTTAAAATACAACAACAAATACATAACATACAATAATGAAGTAGTGAAATTAGAGAGTTGAGATTCTACGACTGGATCGTTCCTAGTCGAGACATGATGTTCTAATCTTTTATCGATTTTAGTTCCTGATTTTGTGGATGGTCGTTGCATTACCACCATTGGTTGACCATTTATTAGGCTCACGCTGACCATTTGACGTGATCGTAAGTAATGAGTCTCTTTTTGACATGTCAAGATATTTGACTACTATAGATTATCAGTGATCATTGATCAATTATCTTCATCTATGCCTAACAGGTGTGCATGTGATTCCCATTATACATCCCCATTCATGTATGACCACCTTTACATTACCAGTTCACTAGTAAAGATAGAAATGAATAAACCCAAATTTCAATTGTGACTCCACTCGCATATGTATCCCATACCACATATGAGCTTGGTTGTTCCTATCGTACATCCTAGGATAATACATCACTCTAGGTAATATGATGGATTATCCCTTCAGGTATTCATAAACTCTTTAATAGTTCACAAAATAGCTATATATATCATTTTTATTTGAGAACAAAAGAAAAATTAGTATTACAAGATTGAGAATGGATATCTAGTTTTCTACCATGCATCGTGGCCACCCGACCTAAATTAAATAACAGTGTGGAAATTAAATTGCGCCTTGCGCTTCATAAAGGATGCAACTGCAATTAATTACCCCTGGATATTCGTTCACCAACCCATACACAACATAATCATGTAAAATATAGACATCACAACTCTGGTGTGACTTTAATATTATATTGTTTCTTCCTTTTCTCTAGTATTTATACTATTCGACCTTTTCGAACACAAACTACTTTTTTTGTCGACGTTTATCAAGGCAATGTAATTTATTTTATACTAATCATTTTCAAACTTTAAAATTCAATTATTAACAATTTAATTGAAAACTATCACAAATTTAGTCAAGTCGGGTCTTGACAATGGGTGAAAGTCAAATGGCCAAAACCAGATCTAGTGACAGTTGGCAATGGTAGAACACTAGCTTTGGCGGTGGCACTGCCAGATTGGCCTATGGCTGGTGGCGGTGGCACCGTTAGTCTTGCTGCCAGAACTGGCAAACTATGCGAAAATTGGATTTTCGACTAAGTTTTCAGATTTCTTTGTCGATTCTTCAATCCATTATCCCACTTATATCAATTATCAAAATATGATTAAAACACATCAAATATGTAGGTCTCACATGAATTTGAAATAACAAAAAATAATTCTACGATTTAATTTTTGAAATCTATGATTACCAATAGGAATTGAGAGTCCCTTACCAAAGATCGTGATTGTCGAAAATGATACGCTAGCACGGAGGTCGAAGTTGAATGTGTGAAAATCAAGGTTGGGTAGACTTGGGTGCGAAACAATTGGGTAGTTGTAAAGTTCTTGATGACGACACTCTCTTTCCTTTTTACGATGAAGGATGAATCTTTCTCTAAATAAATAAAACCCCAAGTGGAATGTGTTGAAATCCAATCACTGATTTTTGACGAAAAATGGATAAGGAGAATGAAAAATGAGGATCAATGATGGTGAAGTTGTAGAGCTTGTCGACGTCGATAATTTTTCCTTCTTCGTTAAGGCTCAACGTTTTCTCGTTCATGATAGATCTTGATGAGAAAAGGGTTGAAATCCTTGGTTATTGTAAAACCCCAAGTTTTCAATTCGTATCTCGAGAAAATAAAAGTGGAATTTTGAGAAAATCTTAAAAGTAGGACTTAGGGGTAAAACTTTTGGAGGTTTCTGATCATTTTTAAAGAAATCTGACCTCACCATTGACTTCAAAATGATCGAAAAATATATTGTAGCTTATAAACATGCTCAAATGAGAGTCCGAACAGAAACATTACAAAATCCTCTATTACCGAGTTGGACCAGGCTAAAATAATGACTTTTTGCTAGAGTAAAAATTTTTAAGATTCAATTATATCATTGGGTTAGTAACGAAAAATTATTGAACATAAACTATTTACTTGTCATTTTTGGAGCATATAAAGTCGAATTATCGTCAAAAACGAAAATGACGTCAATTTTAGGGGTCACCTCAGGCCAAAAATGTAAATTTTTGTTAGAATTTTTTTTTTGTAGAAATTGAGGACATCATTTGATCTGGAATGAAAAATTAGACAAAATAGAGTATTCATTCGTCACTTTTGGAGTCTGAATGGTCAAGTTATCGTCGATCGAAATAATAGGTAAAATATCGACTTCGTCCCAAGATTTATATAAATAAATTTTTATTAATTTTTTTTTATTATTCATCATTTTAAACTACCCAAAACCATCCAACGAATTTAGGAAAAAAAATTGATTTTTTCCCGATTTTCCAACTCAGATTCGCCGCGAACGGCCCGCTTTTGATGACTGACGCAGAAAGAAAAAATATCCGCAGCCTCGACATTTATGAAATCCACCCAAGATCTCTTCGTTTCATTTTCTCTTTCACCCCGTATTGTAAAAATCAGCCGTATATATATATGGAGGTTTCGAAACTTCGACCTCAGATTTCGCCTATTTCTGGATCAAACCGTCCTCCATCGTAGAAGGGAGAAAGGACGTCGACATTGAGATCTTCGAAATCATCAGGTTAAATTCGAAAATCAATCGTCTTAAAATTTGAACCATCTAGATTTTTATATCGATTGCATCGATTTTCGTATACGTGTTTCAATTCCGTTGCCTAGAGATTGTAAGGAACTCTCAATTTCTATTAGTAATCATAGATTGTGAAAATTGCATTTAAGATTTTATTAAAAATTTGTGTTGTTTTTCCAAAAATTTAGAATTTAATTGGTTATTTCAAATTCATGTCAGAATTTGCATATTTTATATGTTTAATTATATTTTATAATAAATTATACGTGGGTAGGATATTTCACCGGGTTTTATGTTGGTCAGTTGGGTTCTGTGCACTGCTCGGACCCCATGTTGATAAAAGTTTTGTAATTTTTCAAGTTAATTGAAAAATAAATAAATTTTAAGGTTTGAAAAATGATTTAATATTCAATGAACTCATATTGAGTTGATGAATATCAGAAAGTGGATATTTTGTTTGAGAGATTGAAAACTGTAAAAATAAAAAAAAAGGAAAAAATGTATGAAACGGTAAAATGTCAATCACACCTGAGGGGTGATATCTGTATTTTACATTGTTGTGTTGTATATAAGTTGGTGAACGGATATCTAGGGATAATGTTACTGGTTGCATGTTTATTTACTTTCTGTTGGCGTGAGACGCTGTTTACTTTTTTATTCTGTTATTTATTTTAGGTCGGGTGGCCATACTTGCATGGTAGGAAACTGGATATCCATTCTCAATCTTATATTGTTAATTTCTCTTTTATTTTCAAATAAAAATATATATATATATATATATATATATATATATATATATATATATATATATATGTAGTTATTTTTTGAGCTGTTAAAGAGTCTGTGAATGCCTGAAGGGATAGTGCGTCATATCATCCAGAGTGGTGTACAATCCTGGGATGTACGGTAAGGACCACCAAGCTCATACGTGGTATGGGACGCGTATGAGAGTGGAGTCACAACTAGAATCTAGGTTATTCCTCTCTATCTTTACTAGTAAACTTGTAATGTAAATGTGGTCGTATATGAATGGTTTGTATATTTGGGAATCACATGCACGCTTGATAAGCATAGACGAAGATGATTAGTCAGTGATCACTAACAATCTATAGTAATCGAACGTTCTGATACATCGAAAAGAGACCCATTGCTTACGGTCACGTCAAACGGCCAGCCTGAGCTAGATAAATGGTCAACCAAGCATGGTAAGTGCAGCGACTAGCCACAAAATCAAGAGCTAAAAGTCAGAGAAGAATTGTAACATCATGTCCTGACTAGGAACGATCCAGTCATGAATCCCAATTCTCTAATTCCACTACTCCACCATTGTGTATTATGTATATGTTGCCTTACTTTGATATATAAAATGAAATGCATATTTAATATTTCTATTTAATCAATTAAATTTGTATATAAAGAAAATGTTATAGCAAGTACTATTGATTGATGTAATATCAGTTTTAAAATGTTTAGTTGCTCATCCCTAGCTGTATGTACCAATTTATCGTAGTTTCTTCTGTAAAACTTTATATTGTTAAAATGATTCAATATGCTTATTTGTTCATGTTAGGAGGGGTTATTGGCAGAAATTGTTTGTTTCCTTACTGGGTAACCATTGTTACTCATCCTTTCCTTCCTATTTTTTTTAGTTTCAGAGCCTGCAGTTGGCGAGACGGGCATATAACCAATGAGTGGGGACCATCTGGTGGGTCAGATAGACGACTAGAGTCCATTACTTAGTGAGTATTAAGGTTATTACCCCTAGTGGTGTCAGTTAGACGAAAAGTATTATAAATTTTATTCTGAACGTTAGGATTTTTGTTAGAGTGAGAAATTTCTGTATAATCCTGCATATAAATTTCTTCTTCTGTACTCTGATCTATCGTACGTTATTAGATGTATTTAAGCTTCCACTTGTATTATATTTTGAATGTATGTATGTCGTTTATCAGATGCAGGTTGAATGCCTTGGAATGTTAACGTAAATAGAGGAGACCATGCCGAAATCTCGTGGTACCATCTAGTACCTCGAGATCTGATTTGTGTTAGCGTTTGGCGGGCCGCCATAGTTATCAACAGATTGGGTTTTGGGTCGTTGGAGAGAAAAGAATGAAATAAAAGAAACTTAAGTTTTTTATATAAAGACTTGAGCGGCATAATTTGTATTTTTTTTTTGGCTCGAAAATCGATGAATAAATACTCCATTCTTTAAAAAATTTCTTTGCGGACCTAATGGTACGATCAAATTATACAAATTCTTACTCTAATGAAAATTCACTTTTTTAGGTCCCATTCGGCACAAAAATCAAGGATCTTATAACTTATCTCTCTGAATTCCAATTTGAACATGCATATAAGCTAAAGTATGTTTTTAGTCATTTTAAATCCAATGGCGAAGTAAGTTTTCTTCAAGAGGGAACATACCAAAATCTAAGAATTTTTATCCTAAGTCCCCCACTTTCAAAATTTCTCAAAATTTTACTATTTGGATTTCGTCGTGATTTGAATTAAAAATTTGAGGTATTACAATAAATTAAAGGTAATTTTGCGCTAATTTTTTCTTAAGAGAAACACGAATGGGGAATCTAGAACAAAGCTTCAAACCAAAGACTGATTTAATATTTTTAACTAAGTGCTTAAAGATATAAGCTAAGATCTTGAACAAAATAAAACAAAGTTTTCATCAAAATATTTTTCAAAATTTTATCATTTTTTTGAAACAAAAAATAAAAGAAAATACGTGAAAATCCGACCCTATACCCCCAACTTAAACATAATATTGTCCTCAATATTTTAGTTTGCACATGCAAATACAAAATTAAAATTGACAAAGAGCATCACGAAAGATATTGTGCTTATAACCTACCTATGTTGGATAAATACACACCAGTATTTTCAACCTATACTGTGTAAACTAGCATAAGACAAAATAACTACGAAAAAGAAAAGGATTTCTGAATAATGGCAAAATAAGTTATTTTAAAAAGATAATGGGTAGTACAAAATTCATATAAATCAAAACACACAAAAAAAACTACTAACAAAGCAAATCCTAATTCAATACTTAATAAAAACACCTAAGGAAATAGCTAATCTCTATGAGCTCTAGAAGACCTAGCCTCGCTCACTCCAGCCTCATCGAACTTTGGTCATGGAGTTCATAGCCATGAAGGCTCTCACTCCAGCCTCATCGAACTTTGGTCATGGAGTTCATAGCCATGAAGGCTCCCGTGGTCCTCAAAGTGCTTAGATATTGACTGACAGAACCTCGAGGCACACTTTTTGAAAGACAACACGCCCTTGAATTCTAAAAGCTCGATCAACTCTCCATGGGGTTTTAAAATTGCTACTGGCATACCCATCTGCCTCTTGAGAATCTGATAGACTAAGTGTAGGAAAATCAGTGAGCACCCCTTCTTGGGCTTGACATAAGTTTCGATTAAGGTTTCTAAAATGAGAAGGGACATGCAAAAGGTGGGATCACTAGTTTGGATCGCATACATGATGTACATGTGCTTTGTAAAGAGTAAAGTGTTATTTTATGTCCCCAAGATATTCGATGCCACTCATTGCCAACAAAGGTATTGATTGGCTCGAAAGATCTTAGATAGTAATCCTCTACTCCGTTTGCTAATCCATTGAGAATCGTGATCTAATCGAATGATGAAAAACTCAAATAGATGATGGATATGGAAAGTCCTATCCTCGATTTCTACAATGTCTAAGATCACAGTGATATCCTCAAAACCAGTGACAAATGTGATGCCATGGAACTTGATGATAAGCGAAGGAATGGCGATATTGCTTAAAACAACGGATGCATAAAACAACAGATGCCATCCCGATTCATCGATGACTTTTTGAAAAGGACTAGTAAGGGAGAAATCTATCGACAAGTAAACCATTCCTTTCTAGTAAGTGTTGTGCTACCCTAAACATATGAGACCAATTATAGTTTTTCTTTTAGAATCTACCACTTTGGTTTCGAACCGGTAACTATTCCCGATGAGGGAAATGGCCAAGTTCAAGGCCTAACTAAAGTGAAAAACTATAGTATTTATCCAAAACTACTAAAAATGAAAACAAAAAAATGAGTTGCATCCTAGAAGCGTTAAGTCTAACATCTTCAACCAGATGAAAGCTCTGTTAATCTTGATAAACTAGATTATCGAGGATAGGAACTTCCTCTTATGGTACATACTCAAGATACAGTTTGAGACGCTAGCAATTTACTTTGAAAGTGGATCTGTCCTTATGATTAAGGACTTTAACAACACTATGGTGGTAAACTATTTGAATAATATATGGGCTAGTCCAACGAAACTTGAGTTTCCCTAAAAAAGGTGGAATCTATTGTTGTACAACAAATCACTTTGATTAGGCTTGAAATTTCGTCAAAGCATTTGTTTATCATGATAAAATTTTATACGCTCTTTGTAGAGTTTAACACAATCATAAGAGTCATTTATGATTTCTTCTAAGTCATTGAGTTATAATTTGTGATTTTCATCGACTTTATCGATATCAAAGTTAAGGCTCTTGATCACCTAATATGTTTGATGCTCAAGTTCTATAGGGAGATGACATGCTTAGCCAAAGATTAACTAGTAGGAAGACATCTTTATTGGTGTTTTAAAAGCGATTCGATAGGCCCACATCAAGTCATTTAATCTCAAAGACCAATCTTTCCGTGAAGGATTGACTATTTTTTTCAAAATGGTATTGATTACCCTGTTAGGTATTTTCTCATCAATGCTGCAAAGATTTTATTACAAAAATGTGAGCCACCATCGCTTATGATAGCTCGCGGAGTACCAAATCTTGAAAAATGATCTTTTTGACAAAATTAATCACCACTTTGTGATCGTTCGTTCTCTACGCTATAGCTTCAACCCATTTGGACACGTAATAAAGGGCAATGATGATATACTGCCAACCCTAGGAGATAGGAAAGGGCCCCACAAAATCTATGCCCCAAATATCAAAAATCTCGATGATCAGGATGAGATTCTAAGGCATTTCGTTTCTCTTGGAAAATTTTCCTAATTTCTAACATCGATTACAATAGTTGTTAAATTCATGGACATCATGGAAAATGTAAGGCTACAAGAAATCACACTGCAAGATTTTCATAGCAGTTTTCTTACCACTGAAGTGCCCACCGAAAACATGATTATGACAAAACTCTAAGATATTAGTTTGCTCATAGGTTGTAACACAACGTCTAATGATTTGATCAGAGTAGTACTTAAATAAGTATGATTCGTTCCAGAAATACCACTTGATTTTCAAAATGAGACGGAGTTTCTCTTGTCTAGTCATTGAGACTGGCAATTGACTTATAACTAGGTAGTTGACAATGTCAACTATTAGTACCTTATTTTGTCAATCTCAAGACAATTGTATGTGTTGAATATGTAACTAACATGTAATCTTGTTCAAGGCACGTGAAGACACATGTTTGACATGTCGTGACACATGAAGGCATATGCCAGACACATTGTGACATGCGGTAACTCATGAAGACATAGCCAGACACATGGCAGACACATTATGACATGCAGTGACATGTGCAAACACAACTCAGACACATCGAAGTGCACGTGCTCCATCGATCTATCCTTCGAGTACCAAACCCAATCCGGTGTATGGACCATTAGACATACCCGTGAGACGTTGAACATGTTCGTACATGTTTATTCTTGAACGTTCATATCCCCACCCTTTTGAGTCAAATTTTTGCTGAAATTATGACTTTCGGCATGCATGAAAGTGTTGCTTAAGCCGACGAGGCATTTCAAGTGACTCATTTGTTATAGGTGGCAAAATCATACTTCTGATGGTACTACTGCCAACTTCTAAAGGTGCCACTGCCAGTGCTGCCTCTAGTGTCTAACAATCATATTTTTTACCATTATGATACTAACGGTGCCACCTCCAAAATGGAGGTGCTACTGCTGGGAAGCCGTTGAAGTATTCATTTCTATAAATAAGAAGCACTTGGTTTCATTCTCTCTTGATCATCAACCTTATTTTAAAGTTCAAGCACATAGGAAAAACTCAAGAGCCTTAATAAGAAAAGGAGACATTCTCGAGTGAATTCGAGACAACGTCTATCATGTCGAAATGTCACGAGTGATCAACCTTCACTTCTCACATCTTCTTTGCAACCAAATTGACATATCAATTCAAGCAAGGAGTGGAAGATTTGAAAGAAGTGAAGAACCAATGACCAACCAACTTAATGCATCACATAGGTAAATTATTTGAATTTGAGTAAGTCCTTGTTAGTTTTCATTTCCAAACATTTGTAAAAATTTCCTTGATTTTCGCTTAAAAATCAAGCACTTGTTTGAATTGCGGACTCAAGTCAAGTGTGAAGGGTTATTGAGTTTTCGAAACACAAAACTCAAATATTTTGAGTATACGCAATTTACTCAATCTTAAGGTTTAGAATTAGCCTAGTTAAAATTCTATGTACATTTTTAGGTAAACCATAAACTTATGATATAGTGAACCATGATTTGGTTTCCTTTGGAGTGGATGTAGGCACGTTTGCCAAATCACTATAAATAGTTTGTCTCCTGCATTTTTTATATTTTCGTAATTTTAGGCAAATCTGAATATGTATATATGAGACATGTATGTTTAATCCCATATGCCATGAATGACATGGTATGAATGCCCAAAAATAGAATTTGTATAATCCCCAAGTTTGCACATTTGAGACTTTGTATGTCGATTTAGTACAAACTCTAATCTTCTATGTGCACATATTTTTAAAGAAATTTTAAATTATCCTATTCACCCCCTCTAAGGCATCAGTATGCCTTCTCGAAAACCAAGATGATGATAAACATAAATTTTCTAAGTAGGGACATGTGGAACATGAATGAGGAAGGTTGGGAGGCTCCCGTTGACATCATCGAGGTAGATGGTGTCTCCACAACCATTCCAAGACCATCAAATAAATAGTCGAAATAAAATAAAATAGGTAGTAGCAATAACTTCAAGGCTCTAAATGCCATTATGAGTGCCATTTCTGATGATGAGTTTCAATAGATATGTACGTGTTTGTTGGCCAAGCAAGCTTGAAAAATTTTAGAGGTCGCACACGAAGACACAATTATTGTCAAGGAGTCTAAACTTCAACTCTCCTGAACTCAATTCAAAAATACTACGATGGAGGAAAGTAAAACTGTCTGAAAGTTTCATGCATGCTTGAGTGACATTTATAACTTTATATTTTATCTTGGGGAGGCAGTCCCTTAGGGTAGGATTTGTGGAAAAATCCTAAGATCCCTGCCTAAGAGGTTTGCCTCTAAGGTTACCTCAATCGAGGAATATCGAGATGTAGAAACTATGATAGTTGAGGAACTCATGGGTTCACTCACAACCTTTGAACTTCATCTCGAAGATCTTCCCTCAAAAGGGAAGGCTCAAGTCCTGGAGGCATCTTCTTCGAAATTCACACCAAAACGAGCATCTCACAATGGAATTCTGTTCCTATGACAATATGAAAATCATTAATAAGGAGGATGATTAGATGGAGTCGGATGAGGAAGACTTGGATTTGCTAGCCTTGAAGTTTTAAAAGTTCTTCGAAAGAAGAAAACCAAGTAACACCAGTAAACACAATTTCTCGATAAATAAACATGCACCTATAGGAAAACCTTCGTCTAGACTTAGGAAAGATGTTGAGTGTTGCATGTGTGGTGGCCGTGGTCACTACTCGAATGTGTGCCCCATGAAACCTAAGTCTAAAGGTCCTTCAAGACCCAAGACTAAGGGCACAACTATGGCTGGGAAAGCCATGTGGGATGATTTGAATGAGTTAGAGAGAGATGAAGAACCTAATACATCTTCAAATATTGAAGATTACAACACCCTTTGGATCCTTATGGCATCCACCACCTGTGCCATTCTAGAAGTGGATGAAGTTGAGGTAGAGGATGAGTCATATCAACCTACCTCTCCTCATGACACCCCCTCAGATGAAGAAAAAGATGATGGTGAAGATGATGAAGACATGGATCGTCAATTTACTTATGATGAGTTGGCCATGTGTCATTTCAAACTGACCAAAAAGCATGGTCAAAAAAAGATTAAATCAGAACAACTAAAGGTTGACTATGAAAAGGTTGTCGAAGACAAACACTCACTGGGGCCGAAACTTAATGATTTAAAAATCCAATTTGAAATAGCCCACGAAAGACAATCTAGCCTTCTCGTGCAATCTAAGAAGTTGTCAGATGAGAAAGATAAGGTGTTCACTAAAATGAATAAATTAAGATCTTTTCTCAATACAGAAAATGTCTCTATTGCTCACTTAAACATTGAATTCACTAGTACTCATGAAGAAAATGAGAAACTTAAGTTAGACTAATGAGTTGCAGTCGCAAAAAACTAAATTAGAGAGTAACTACACTCAAGGTAGTGGTTGAGCTTGAGAAACTCTTATGAGTTCAAAAGCCATATAAGGATAGACGAGGATTGGGCTACGCTAGGTATACTGCAACTGTAATTCCTTCATCTACTATTTTTGTTCATGGAGAATCTTATATCTCCAAAGAAAAGACTATTAAGCTCGTCACGTGCCACACCTGTGGAGTGTTGGGACATATGAAATTCGAATGTACCAAATGCAAAATCAACAACTCCAAGACTACTCAATCCCAGATAGGTAAATCTTCTATGGTCAAACAAGATAGGCATGGTAAGAAGGAGGCCCCTCTAAAAAGGTAGGTACCACCTAAGTCCAAAAGGGATAAGAAAGTCAACACTCCCAAATTGGACAATAATGTAAGGGATCTATTTAAACAACTTGTCTTGATCATTCAAAATACATTGAGTATCCTTGGTGCAAGTAAGATGAATGCTATGGAGCAAGAAGACAACAAGAAGAAGATCAAGTCAAAAGCTTCCAACAAACGCAGATCACCCAACAAGAACTCACCTAGGAAGGATAAGGGTAAGCGAAGAAGAAGAAAGAATTCCATTCCTCCTAAACACAATCTTAAATCCTCAAAAGATACCTTGATGTGGAGAATCAAGTATAGGGATGAGATGTACCTCGTGATACGAATTGCCATAAAACGGGAAGTATCACTCTATGGTACCTAGATAGCGGTTGCTCTAGACATATAATTGGTGATAGGAGTTAGGTCAGTCACTTTGTTGAGTTTGATGGAGGCTCAGTCACTTTTGGTGATGGAAATATCACTCGGATTGTTGGACAAGGCACGATTAGTAGACCGGGTATGCCTAAGGTTGAAATGTGTTCTATGTCAAATGTTTGAAACATAACCTATTAAGCATATCTCAAACATGCGACAAGAATTATATGGTGACATTCAACCGCAATATGTGTGAGATTTTTGACATTAAAGGAAATATCTTGATGAGATGTCTCCGCACATCCGACAACTGCCGTGTTATCAAAAACACTAGGGAGACCACCCTTCCCACTATTAGTTACATGACTCAGGTTGATGAAGTTTAGTTATGGCATCAACGACTCGGACATGTTCATTACAAGAATTTATTTTGACTATCCTCTAAAAGTGCCCTCGATGCGAGTGTGCAGATCCACTTTTTAATGTTTGGGAGTCGCCACCTAGTTTTACAGCCTGGGAACCGGATCATGACTCTAAACAGATAAACAATGCTGATCTACAAAAAAGAAACGATGGGTACGGGGATTACGTTACGGGATTAAAAGGTGTTAGGCACCAATCTCATCTAGCAAATGTCGATTTCTACTTTTTTCAAAAATTATATTGCTAAAAATGACCTAAAAAATCTAATTTACCTAGATGATTGCAACGGTTGATTCCCTCAAAACTAGCGGAGAGCGTTCCTCGTGTGAATTTTTTTGTTTTTGTTTTCATCACTAAATCCATTTTCAATCTCTAAGATGAGATATTCTCCTCCTAGATCTGAATATTTTTTGGATGTTCTGGGTATTTTTTGAGGACTTTTATGTATTTTTGAGTAAAAAATAGGGTTTGAGTATTAGGTAAAGACTTGGAGCTTCAGATTTAGGTTTTAGAAAGGTTGGGGAGAATTTTTGACCTCTCTTTCCTACGATTTTTCTTGACCTCCGAATTGAAGTTGTGGAGGCTCCTTTTTATAGAGCTATTTAGAAAAGTTAGTGTTTAATTAGGTTTCTTCAAGATAAGGTTAAGTTGTTTAATTAGGATTTAATTAAGTCTCTTGAATTAGGGTTTTGAATCTTACGTACGATGAAATTTTTTTTATTTTTGAAAAACCCCCTAATTATATTTTAATTCTTTAGGACCTCAAATGGAGGGGTCTTTTATAAATATCATGTGGGCCCCACTTAAATAAATGGACCAACACTTAAAATTTGATCCATAGGCTTGATTGATTGATTTTATTTATTCAAAATTTTAATTTAATTTATTAAGATTTCACTTTACGTTAATTAATGTTTTAATTAATTTTGAAATTTTAAATTTTTAATGTTGAAAAATTATCGTTTTGCCCTCAAAGAGGATTTTTGGGTTTAGATGTTGATTTTTCATGTTTTTCATGTTTTGAAATCAAATTTTCATAAGGAATTCAATAGGAACATCAATTTTTGTCATTTATAGGTTTTTGGCGTGAAATGAATGTGGACCCTTTCAGGGCATTTTTGTAATTTTGTTAAATTTGGTAAAATTTAGCGAAATAGTTTATTTGATTTTAATTTTTTATTTATGTATTCGAAAGGGATTTTATAATCATAATGTAGGCTCTAAAGATGTTTTGATGTCAGGGGTATTTTGATAATTTGGTCATTTTTTATGATTTTTTCTCGTAAAGCTTCTTTTTGTTTCAAAATGAAGATTTCTATGTTTTGGGTCATATTTCCTAGTGTAGTGTAGTTTTTAAAGTTTTACTTGCTTGAAATATCTCATCTGAATTTTTGAAACATATCTAGTAACAATAAAAAATATTAGAATATTAATCAATCATTGGGAATCATCGCAATTGGATTGACGAGTTGATTAATCAGGTGAGTACGAAATGAGGTGTCTACAGATGCCCCTCTTTGGCAGAGGGTTGAAGCATACTAGATAACAAATTTACTTTGGTTGATAGTACGATATCCGAATGTCAAAGCTAGTGACAGTTCATTTTGCTACCTGATTTAGCAATTCGTCTAGATGTTCGGATCTTAGAAGGTAAAACTCTTCTTGAACTAAAAGTTGTCAGGTCATCGAGTACGAGCTCTCACTGATGGCGTTAGATCCTTGAATTTTAAAAAATTCTCTCTGACTAAAGGAACAAATGTGCAAGTGTGTGCATTTGAAATCTAAGATAAATCTCAGAGGGTCTGAGCAAAATCTAAGCAAAAATCAAGTAAAATTTTAGCATAATCTGGGCCTAAACTGAGCATAATTTGACCATAATCTGAGCAAAATTCGAGAAAAAACTTTGCAAGATCTAAGTAAAATCTCAGCGGGGTCTAAGAAGAGAAAAAATGAATCTAAGAAGAATTCGAGAAAAATCTAAGAAAGATCTTAGAAAAACCTGAAAAAATTGAAAAAAATCTTAAGAAAATTTTGAGTTAACTTTGAGAAAGATCTGAGAAAAATTTGGATTTTTTGTTGTTGTTTGTTTTTTTTTTTGAAAATTCTCATAAAGAATTTGGGAAAATTTTAAGTAAAATAATAAAAAAAACTTAAAGATTGAGAAAACCTTTGAGATAAATACTGTGCATATTTTGGGAAAAAGTCTGAGTTATCAATGAATTAGACAATACTTTTATCTCCAGTGATGAAAGGAAAGTTCAAAAACATTGAAAACTTCTATTCAAAACATATTAGGCATCTCATTCTCTTTTGGCACACGTTACAAATCGACCTTGGATCATTCCATTTCTTCTTTAAATAAGAATTTCTCTCTTTTCAATAAACCTGGTTTGAAAATATCTGGATTTATTGAGATAGTCAATTTTTATTAGGTCAAGATTGTTCAACGGACAACTTGAACACCCGAAACATTACTAACATAACAAAGACTTCTACGACTGAGATGTAATGAAAAAAACCTTTATTTTGAGATGACAAAGAATAGAAGAACACATTTGATTCGAGTGACCTCATGCTTTGAAATTCTGAGACTTTTAAGAGCATCATATTTGCAACTTTGAATATATGAACATTTTTTGAAAAACTCAAAATTTGATGAACATTGAAAGTTTGGATTTTTCTTTCAAGGTTTGAAATTAATCTGTCTTTCTCCCTTTCAGATCATTAATCAAATGAATATTCCTTCGAAAGTTAAAGATGATTTTGACGTCTTTTGAGTTTTTTATCAGCTTTGGCTTTGATATTGCCCTTCGTTTGATCTTCCTACTGTGGCACGAACATTGAAGGAAGTTTATTAGATTCTTCTTTCGGACTCTTCTTTGATGGTGCTTTAACTTTTGCCTTGATCGTCCTTCCGGGTTTTCAATCTAGTAGACTAAGAATTATTTTTTTTTATGCTCTTCCTTTTGCTTAGACCGCTCTTTCAGATTTTTAGTCTGACAAGCTTTGATTTTATTTATTTATTTTTGCCTTGACTTTTGTCTAAGTCGCCCTTACGGGTTTTCAACCTAACATGCTTTTACTTTTCTGTTTTGAAAGATTCTTTTTGGCGATAGCACGAACTTCCCTTCCATTTTGCCAATGCCCAAGAGGACTTTTTAGACGGGTTTAGAAAGAAATGATATATGGTTCAAAATCCCAAAAAATGCCCCTAGTCTGACGTGCTCTCTAAGTAATTTTTTCAATTTTATTTAAATGCCCCTAGTTTGGCATTCTTGATTTTCTTTTTTTTTTATACTCTGGATGAAAGATTTTTCTTTGAAAAATGCTCCTTTCTTTATTCATTTTTTGTGTTCATTTTGGGAGTGTAGATCTCTATTTTTTTTTTTGAGACCGGGCTTGAAGTAACTTCTAAGGTTGCCTACGTACCCCAATTTAGTTTGGGATCAAGCCTAAATGTAGTTTGAAATACCCTTGCCTAGATTGGTTGGTGTGGTTTAGAAAAAAAAATGGTTATCTTTTCATATAGTAGAGGGGCTAGCAAAGGAAAATATTTTTTTGATAAGGGTGAGGTCAGGAAAATGCATCGATCAAAGAAAGGCCTCCTTAGATGGGGTACCACATAATTTAGTTGAGGTTGGTTAATCGTTTTACCTTGTAAGGTCTCTTTGATGATAACTGATTAGCCCTAGTTGGGTTCAAACTTTCTCTGGTGGAACTCTACTTGTTTTGGACGAGTGATTTCATTCTTAACATTGAGTACTTGAGCTGGCCTTCACTTATAGTGTTGATATTCAATTTTGGCTCTTAAAAATAGTATTTTTTTTCTAAAGGGAAAATCTTTGCCCCTTATTTGCCTTGATGTCCCTCTCTTTGTCATCCATCATGTAATGTTCCTTTCTTTGATACTTGGGATGATAGATTTTGAACATTGTACTTTGCACCTAAGATGATAAATTTCATATCTTGAAGTGCTTGATCCAATTTGATGGATTAAGTTTGAGTATCTGAACTCATTGGTGACATTTACTTTTTCTGAATACAATTCACATTCTAATTTTGTTCAATGACCACACTCGAGGTATGATGTGTCTTTGAACTATCAAAGTAACCTTTGATTCTAGAGATACATGTTGTGCCCATAGGTGAAATTCCTTTCTGAAGGTAAACGATCATTGGAAAAAATATTCATCGTTGGAAAATATTGGTGCTTACACTTAGCATATTTTCATAGGATCATGCGAGAACATCTCTGAACTCCTTGAATAAGTTCATTATTATTTCATGTTCCTCTAGGGATTTGATAGTTTTGATTCACACTTCTCAAGAATTATCCTTAGATTCAATATTTAATCAAATTCATTTTCAAATTTTGAAGACTTGTTGCACACATGATAATAGAAAGAATCTTTTTATTTCATTGGAATGGAAGGATTCCATTATTAAACTAGAACAATGACTCCTATAAAAAGAACTACTTTTTAAAACCTGACACAACTTGAAAATTGACTAAACGGTATTTTACCCAAAAGACTCAACGTTTCACTTAAAGGTTATCTTCCTTTCGTTGATGAGGTCTTGAATAGTGTGGTGGAGAAATATGCATTTGTTGGTGTAATATCCTGTAACTTGGTGAAACTTGTAGAACTGGGGACTTCTGTGATTGTTTTGAAGGACATTAGATATTGATTTAGGCTGCAATGGTGAGATCAGTCATTTTTTTATCAACATCCTTAAGGCAATACTCAAGGTTGTCCTGAGATGTCAAACTTTCTTCTAGGCATGGGTCGCTTGACAACTTTAACTGTTGATTGTGTTGGAGTTGAGTTTGTAACCTTCGAATTAAACTACTTCATGAAATCTTCGACAATTTATTCCTAGGTGAGAAGGCGAGATTGTATTAAGAACATAAGCCATTCAAGAGTAGGTCCTTTGAGAGTGGTGCAAAAGAATTGGGCCATTTGTTCACCCCCAAACCTCGAAGATGCATGTCCTCGACATACGTGCATAGACAAGAAGTTTCGTCGTACTTGAGTATGTTTAGTAATTCATATTTCTTTAAATGATGGATTCTAGTTGTTAAATCCCCTCCATCCCTATCTTCGTTACCTTGGCATGCCACCATCGGATGGCATTGGCAAGCATGATTCATCTAGTTCACAAAACCTTGCATGATTTGACGTAGATTAGTTATGTTGAAGATTGATGATCCTTCAAAAATAAATTGAAGATCACGATCAATAAGGGCAAAGGATTTGACCAAATAATAAAGACTGTGCTTAGACGATTAGTTAGATGACTTGAGAGAATGACGGGTGTGGCGCCCTGCCAAACGCTAACACAAAATCCCATGTCAAATCTTGAGGTAATAGGTGGCACCTCGAAATTTCGACATGGTCTCATCTGTTTATGTTAGCATTCCATGGCGTTCAACCTGCACCTGATAGACGACATACATTATCCTGTATATATACATACAAAATATAATAACTAGCGGAAGCCTATATAAATCTAATAACGTACGATAGATCAGAGTACAGAAGGATAAATAAAATATAAGATTATACAAAAATTCATCACTCTAACAAAAGTCTTAACACTTAATATAGAATCCATAATACTTCTAGACAAACTGACACCACTAGGGGATATAGTCCTAGTACTCACCAGGTAACGGACTCTAGTCGTCTATCTAATCTATCAGATAGTCCTCATTCGTGTTCTACAACTGTCTCACCAAACTCCAGATCTGAAACTAAAAAAAATGGAGAAGGAAAGGGTAAGTAACAATGGTTACCCAGTAGGGAAACAAACAATTTCTGCCAATAACCTCTCCTAATATGAACGAATAATCATACTAAATCATTTTAACATATCAAAGTTTTATAAAAAAAACTACGATTAACTGGTACATATAGCCAAGGATGAGCAACTAAACATTTTAAAACTCACGTTACATTCATTAGCAGTACTCACCATAACATTTTCTTTTTATACAAATCTAATTGACTAAATGAAAATATTAAACATGTATTTCATTTTATATATCAAAATAAGGTAATAAATATATAATACACAATGGTGGAGTAGTGAAATTAGAGAGTTGGGATTAACGACTAGATCACTCCCAATCAGGACATGATGTTATAATTCCCTACTGACTTTCAGTTCCTGATTTTGTGGTAGGTCGCTGTACTTACCACGCTTGGTTGACCACTTATCTGGCTTAGGCTGGCCATTTGATGTGACCATAAGCAATGGGTCTCTTTTCGATGTGTCAGAATGTTCGACTACTATAGATTGTTAGTGATCAATGATTAATCATCTTCGTCTATACCTATCAAGCATGCATGTGATTCCCAAATATACAAATCATTTGTATATGACCACCTTGTAGATACGTGGTTTTCGTCGTTAGGACGACCACATCTATGACGAATTGGAGTCGCCACCATTCAAGTTATAAGTGGGTGTGAATGGTCACCCGATATACATTTTTTCAAAAAATGACATTTTGGCCTTAGTGACTCGAGATGGATAAGGAGTTAATCTAATCGAACCTAGGGATTTGGGTAAGCGGTTAGGTTGGAGAAAAGGGAAGGGGTTAGGCACCCCTTTCTCCCTGCCAAGTGGCAGTAACCTCCACATAATTCGATTATTTTATAAAAATAAAGAAAAGGAAAAATAAAAGTGCCACGTGTGTGTATTTTGTACCCTAAGTAGGGGTTCGCTTTTGGCTTGATCATAGGGTTATTTCATCGATAGAAATGACCCTTTTAGACCTTTAGCCTTAGGGTCCACTTGTTTAAAATAAAAATAAAAGAGAAGAGGGGGTATTTAGAAAAGGGGGAAGGAGAGGATAGAGAGAGAAAGATGGGGGGTGTGCTTCGAACCCACCTTAGATATTTGATCTCCTTTTCTTCTTCTCCTTCTTCTTCTTTTTCTTTTTGAATTCTCTTGAGTCCTTAGTGAGTTGAGAGTGAAACTTTCCTTTTTTAGAATATGATATGAGAGAGTAGTGAGGATGAGTAGAGAGAATAGATTTTTCTTAGGGAGACTTGGTAACCATTTTTGGGATGAGGGAAGAGGTATTTATAGATGTTTGGATGGGATTTGGGGGTATAATGGGGTGAAGAGTTGAGAGAATAGAGAATGGCATGGGTATTTCAAATGAAAGGTGTGAAATTTAAAGTGGAATGGAGGGTAAATGTGTAATGAGTGAAAATGGGTGAGGTTTAGATCCAAATGGGTTGGATCTTACCCAAATCCATTTGGGTAGAGTGTTTGGTGGGATGAGATGAGTGATGGTTGATGGGAGGAGTGGGGGTGTAAGAGGGTTGTTTAGAGGAGGAGTGTTAGGTTGGTTGAAGAGGTGAGGTATGTAAATTTAGGATAATGGGCTATGTAAAGGGTTGGTAGGTTGGTTTTTGGGAAGAGAAAGGGGATGATGTCATGTGGCAATCATGATGAGAGGGTGAGATGATGAGATTGGTTGATGGGGGTTGTTTGATTAGAGAAGAATGTGGGTTAGTTGGTTGATGATGAAGGAAGTATGGGTTGAGGTGATTTCATGGGAGTGTTTTAAGAAAAATGATGGGTTGTGATGTGGGTGGTTGTTGATGTTAGAGAAGGATGATAGATTAGGGTGTGTTGGGTATGGGTTGTGATGTGGTTGGTTGGAGAATGGGGATAGGTTAGGGTAGGGTAGGATATGGGTTGAGGTGATTTTGGAGGGAAGTGAGGTGGGTTAGATGAGGGAGGTGAAAGATGGTTATGACATGTGTCACCTTTCGATGTAGAGAGAGTAATTGGTTGATGTGGGTAAGGGTTGATGGGTTAAGGTTGTGGTTGGATAATGGATTGGGTATGGTAAGTATTTTGTGGATTTTTGGATATATTGGGCTTGGGTTTTTAGAGGGTTGTAGGTTATTTTGGCTTGGATAGGGTTTGTTTTGAATTGGGTTTTTGAGGGTAGGTTTGTTTTAGGGTTTAGGTGGTGTGGAATTGATTTTGGGTTAAAGGTAAGGTTAGAAAATGGGTTTAGGAAAGAGTTGAGGGCTTGTGGGCCTCAGGTGGGTTTAGGGTGTTCGTGAATTTCGAGGCGGAGCGGTGGAGGATAGATGAAAGGTAGGTATCCCAAGTCTCACATTTTTAATTATTTAATTTTTTGTGTTTTTTGAAATTATTGATTTGAACAAAAATGCCACGTGTTGGCAAATCGGGCCTTTTAGGACCGTTGAAGGATTTCATCGAGCGCTTGGATGCAAGCGTGGAGCGGTGAAGGTTGGGACAGCGTACGATGAGTACCGTCCTTTTGGTGGGTCCCTTGGACCATGGGGTGGTCTTAGGGGCCTTGGTTCAATCAAGTTGCTACTTTTTAGCATTTTGGGCCTTTGAGGCCCGTTGGCCTATTTTGTCGAAAAATCGATGTTTTGAGTGGAACGGGGTAGAAGAAAGCATGTCGAATCTTTTGGTTGACCTACTAACCCATTGAGAGGTGTTAGAGGCTTTGATTTTGGCAAAAATGTCATATTTCGATGATTTGGGCCATCGAGGCCCGTTGGCCAAATTTATCAGAAAATTACTATTTTTGGCCCCTTTCGAGTGAGGGCCTGTTCAAATTGGGGTGTCTAAAGCTGCCATTCTTTACAGGAATTGCGTGCAAAGAACTGCAAAGAATAGACTAAACCCCTATTTGTACGGCCTAGACGAAATTTTGTAAAACACGACTTTGAATTACCGGTTGAATTGATTACTTTTGTAGAAAAATGGTTACTCAAGCACAGGGTCTGACAGAGTTACCTTATTGATTCCTTGGTCTCGATGGCGCGGAGCTCATGTGAGACCTTGGATTTGATGTAGATTTAGTGATTTTTGAAATTTTGGGTATTTCCCCGTCGTGTTTTAACAAATCGAAATTGAGTGCAACTCGCAAGGATTTTGAAATTTTTTTCGAATTTTCTGATTTTATGGCTTTTTTGATTTTTTGATTTTTTTTGATTTTTTGATTTTTTTTTTTGATTTTTGATTTGATTCTCCATTTCTCTCCTTTTTAATTATTGACTGATCCGTGCTTGAGGCACGGATAACTCTTGATCCAATTTCATCCGTGTTTGAGGCACGGATTGTACTTCCATCGTCTTCTCCCTTATTTAGAATACAGATGGCGCTATTTAGGCCTTATCTGTACTGGTAACATGGACCAGTACGAATTTCAAACGATTTAATTATTCCCTTTAGGCATCCACAGCCCTACCGTACATCCCAAGATGGTATACCATTCCGGATGATATGACGCACTATCATCCCTTTAGGTATCCACAGACTCTTTAACAACTCACAAAATAGATACATACATATATATAATTTTCATTTGAAAAAAAAATGAGAAATTAACAATACAAAATTGAGAATGGATATCCAGTTTCCTATTATGCAACTGTGGCCACCCGGCATAAAATAAATAACTGAACGGAAAAGTAAACAGCACCTCGCGCTAACAGAAAGTAAATAAACATGCAACCAGTAACATCATCCCTGGATATCCGTTCACTAATGTACATACAACACAATAATGTAAAATGCAGACACCACCCCTCGGGTATGACTCTGACATTTCACTGTTTCATATTATTTTTCCATTTTTTCAATTTTTACAATTTTCAATCTCTCAAACAAATATCCACTTTCTGATATTCATCAATTCAATATGAGTTCATTGAATATTAAATCATTTTTCCAACTATGAAATTCATTTTTATCAATACCATTGAAAAAATATAAAATTTAGATCAAAATGGGGTCCGAGCAGTGCACAGGACCCAACTGACGGAAATAACCTAGTGAGATATCCTACCCACGTATAATTTGTTAAAAATACAATTAAACATATCAAATATGCAAGTTTTAGTATGAATTTGAAACAACGAAAAAGAATTCTATATTTTGAAAATATATAACGAATTTCTAATAAAATCCTAAATGCAATTTTCACAATCTACAATTAATAATAGAAATTGAGAGTCCCTTACAATCTCTAGGCGACGAAATTGAAGCACGTGCACAAAAATCGAGGCAATTGGCAAGGAAATCAAGGTGGGTAAAACTTCGAGATGACTGATTTTTGAATCTAACTCGGTGGTTTCGAAGATCTTGACGTCATCATCCTTTCTCTTTTTGGCTACAGAGGACGGTTTGATTCCGAAACGGATGAAAATTGAGGTCGAAGTTGCGAAACCCCCGTATATATATACGACTATTTTTTGATGATACGGGGTGAAAAAGAAAAGAAAACGAAAGGAAATTGGGTGGATTTTCTAGAGAACGAGGCTGTGGACAATTTTTTCTTCTGCGTCAGAAGTCGACGGTGAGTCATTCACGATGAATCTGAGTTTGAAAATTGGAGAAAAAAATGAATTTAAAAAAAAAAAAATAGGTCAGCTGATTTTGGTTGGTTTAAAACTATTAATAGTGAAAAATTTTAAAAAAATTTATTTATATAAATCTTGGGACGAAATCGGTATTTTGCTTATTGTTTCGATCAACGATAACTTGACCATCCGGACTCCAAAAGTGACGAATGAATACTCTATTTCGTCTAATTTTTTGTTTCGAATCTAATGGTATGGTCAATTTCTATAAATTTTATCTCTAACAAAAATTTACATTTTTGGCTCAATGGAACCTTAAAAATTTGACGTCGTTTTCATTTTTGATGATATTTCGACTTTTTAGGCTCCAAAAGTGACAAGTAAATATTCCATGTTTAATAATTTTTCATTACGAACCCAATGGTGTAATCGAATCTTAATAATTCTTGTTTTAGAAAAAATTACTATTTTAGCCTGGTCCGACTCGGTAATCGAGGATTTTGTAATTTTTATGTTCGAACTTGCATTTGAGTATGCTTACAGGCTAAAGTATGTTTTTTGATCATTTTAAATTCAATGGTAAGATTAGATTTCATTAAAAATAACCAAAACAAAGTCCTGCAGTTTTACCCTAAGTCCCATTTTCAAGATTTTCTCAAAATTTTATTATTTTTTTTCTCGAGATACGAATCAAAAACTCGGGATTTTACAATAGGGGTAAAAATGTTTTAGAAGACTAGACACAAAATATAATGATGTACAATGTCTTAGAGCAATTTTGACCAAATAAAATATTTCATTGTTGAATCCAGATGCATCATTTATCATTATTGGATTTACCAAAATAAGAAATTAATAGAATGACCTACAGTCAGATTGGCAAAGTGAGGTGACTAGTTTAATTCATTTGATTGGATCTGCCAAGATGAGATATAATGGGAACCCGTCGATTTAACTGGCTCTATGAATGAATCCATTCACCCTGTGGTGCTTCGAACGCTAATACAAATCTCCATGTCAGATCCCGAGGTATTAGGTGGCACCTTGAAATTGCAGCATGATCTCCTCTGTTTATGTTAGCATTCCAAAGCGTTCAACCTGCACCTAATAAACGACATACAATCCTGCATATATATATACACAAAATATAACAATAGCGAAAGCCTAAATACATCTAATAACGAACGATAGATCAGAGTACGGAATGATAACAAAACACAGAATTATACAAATATCCTCACTCTAATAGAAGTCCTAACACTCAAGACAAAATTCATAATAATCTTAAACAAATTGACACCACTATGGGGTATAACCTCAATACTGACCAAGTGACGGACTCTGGCTGGTCTATCTGATCCACCAGATGATTCTCACTCGTTTTCTACACCTGTTACACTAAGCTTCGAATTTGAAACTAAAAAAATGGAGAAGTAAAGGGTAAGTAACAATTGTTACTCAGTAGGGAAGAAAACAATTTCTATCAATAACCTCTCCTAACATTAACGAATAAATATACTGAATCATTTTAAAATATACAAAATTTTACAGAAGAAACTACGATTAACTGGTACATATAGTCAAAGATGAGCAACTAAATATTTTAAAACTGATATTACATCAACCAACAGTACTCACTATAGCATTTTCCTTTTATACAAATCTAATTGATCAAATGGAAATATTAAACTTGCATTTCATTTTATATATTAAAATAAGGCAACATATACATAATACACATGGTGGAGTAGTGGAATTAGAGAGTTGGGATTCACGACTAGATCACTCCCAGTAGGGACATGATGTTACAATTCTTTGCTGCCTTTTAGTTCCTGATTTTGTGGTCGGTCGCTGGATCTACCACGTTTGGTTAACCATTTATCCAGCTCAGGCTGGTCGTTTGACGTGATCGTAAGCAATGGGTCTCTTTTTGATGTGTCTGAACGTTTGACTACTATCGGCGTACATGTGATTCCCAAATGTAGACACCCAAATTTGACCGGGCCGTCGACGCAAAATACCCCAAAAATCATAAAAATTGGAATAGGCTCCGAGGTCCAAACCTACAAAAATCCAATGAATTTTGTCATTCATTTTTCAATAAATGGCCCAAAGCTTCTTACGTGGCTCACGGACCAAAAACTTACCCACTCCTTTATATCCCTCAACCCATTCTTATTCTAACCAAACCCAAGCCCACTCAACTCAACCCCCAAACCCATTTTTATTCTACTCATTACCCAAGTCCATTCAACTCAATCCAAATCTATTCCTATTCAACCCAACACATTACCCAAACCCAATTCTCTACCAAAGCCCAACATCACAACCAATCACCCAATATCATCAAGGTATGACACATGTCATCACCCCATCTCACCTCCCTCATCCAACCACCAACTCCCATCACCTTTCTCTAAAAAATTAACTATCCCATTACTTATCTCTAAATATCATCTACCCACACCTCTAACCTATACCTCTCCCCTAACCTATCCTATCCATTCTCTCAAATCAAACACGTACAACCTACACATCCCCCTAACCTACTACCATCACTCTCTATTAACCAACCATCACCCTCCCCTAATCTACCCTCATCATTCCCTACAAAACCTATAGCTACAATCTAAACCTACACCCATCCTCTCAAGTCAAACACTCATCCTTTGCCATCAACTCATCTCAACCCTTCATTTCCACCCACTTTAACACAAGGCATCATCTCCTTCACCCTCCCAAAATATCATCAACCACCCTCTTAAATCCTCCATTTTCTTAAACCAAACACCACTTAATCACAACCACCATCTTAAACACCTATCATCTCACCTCACCAAACACTCCACCTAAATGGGTTGAGTAGGATCCAAACAATTTGGGTCAAAACTCACCCATTTAACCTTCTTACACAAATACCCTTCAAACCCCGTTAATTTACACATAACCCTCTCTTAAATCCCACACCATTCTATTCTTTTCCATCATTTCACCCCATATTACCCCTAAAAATAACTCTTAAAAGTCTATAAAAACCCCATCATTCTCAACTCTCAAGACCAAATGAAAAATCCAATATCCAATACCTAATAAAAAACTAAGGAAATTATCTAAAAAAAATCACAACTCACCTCAACTCAACCCTCAACTCTCTATTCTTACTCTACTCCCTAACCACCATCAATTCTCAATTAATCTCAGCACTCTCAACTCTCAACCTTCTCTCAAACAAATCAAGAAAGGAAAAAAGAAGACTCAAAGGAGAACATCTTTGAAGATCTAAGAAGATCAAGATTGGATCAAGGTGGGTTTGAAAAAAGGACACCTTATCTAACTTCCCTCTTTTACTCACCCCTTTTCTCTACACATTTGCACACATCACAATGGTTTAAATCACCAAAGGGCCCCTTCTTCAATAAGGGTGCCTTTAATGATTTGAACCAATATCGAAAGCCCCTCACACTTGAGGGCACACATCGACTCTTTTCGATTTTGCTTTTCTTTTTTATTTTAAAATATCGAATCCGAGGTTATCATGTACGGTGGATGGGGTAGGGTGCCTAACACCTTCCCTACACCATAAATGGACCCCCTTACCTTTGAATCAAAGGTTGGACCATGTGTATTATCCAACGAGAGTTATCAAATGTCAAAATGACATGTTTTTTCAAAAAATACCAATTCGGGTGACCATTCACACCCATTTTCGAAAATGAATGGTGGCGATTTCAAAAATCTCCTAAAGTGGAGGGATGTTTCAAAGAGTTGAAAATCCCATGTCCACAGCTTGGCGACTTCGCTGGGGAGTACATACTAGTGGGTCCGACCATCTTCTTTGATTCGGTTATTTAAAAAAAATAAAATGTTTTTTTCTTTTTGTTTTGTTTTCTTTTTGTTTATCTACTAACGTTTGCTTTGTTTCTTTTATTTTTTTTATTTCACAAGTTTCATATGGGAATGGTTGTAATGTTTATTTACATATGTTTTTTATTTTATTTTTATTTTTGGACAATGAATGTAAGGATGGATACATGTTTTTCAAAAAAATGCACACGCACATGCACATGCGATTCATAGCCCTATGCATAAGCCACCCCCCTCCTCGTTAAATTTCTAACCCCGGATGCTGGTACTCTCTAGCCCTTGAGATCGCTATTTTGGGTGGCAGGGAGGAGAACATTCACCTCATTCACCAACCTAAGGCATGCACACTTCGGTGTACATCGAGGTTTGAAGAATGGGTAACCGAAAAATTACCTACAAACCGCATGCATGGAAGCGTAATTAATAGACAAAGGACACTAAGACTTTCAAAATTAATTTCGTATCCATCCCATGCTCATATGTGATGTAATATTTTTTAAGCCCACGATGGCAAGTTGTATAGATGTTAGGAGGTTTTCCCTTTTATGTGTTGTTTCATGTCCCCCTAGGTAAAGGGGGAAGTCGCTTTTTGTTTATGTTTGCATCATAAAAAAAAGTGACATTTTTGTGGCCTAAGCCAAAAAGTAGAGGCTATGTGCCTCAAAATCCAGAAATTCTAGGTTAAAATGGGATGATGACCAAAAACAGAGCACGTTTGGAGAGCCAGAAAAGGTTCTGGTTCGTGTTTGAAGCACGGACTCAAGAAAAATGGTTAAGTTCGTGCTTGGAAAATGGACTTGGCAAATTTTCTTAGGTCCGTGCATGAAGCACGGACCAGTGTAAAAAAAAAAATTTAAGGTTCTGGTCCGTATTTGAAGCACGGATCAGCAAAAAAATGTTAGGTCCGTACTTGAAAAATGGACCCAAAAAAAAAAGTTTTTTCTCATTTTGTTCCTTATGTCAGTCCTGATAATTTTCCTTCTTGGAATTTTTTTTATTTTGAATTTTAAGACTTGAAAATGATCCAACGACTCACTTCATCCTTAAACCCAAGGTCTACCACTTAGAATTGATCCTGCTCATGATTGATGTCGCCAAATGCGACACGCTATCGATCTAAGTTATAATCAAACCCATTATCATCTCTTACTAAGTATCCATTTCAAAAACTGGGTCCACGACCCAGACCCACTTCAACTGGGTCCGACCCAGATCCATTTTAACTAGGTCCACAACCCAGATCCATTTCGTTTGGGTTCACGACCCAAATCCGCTTCAACTGGGTCCTCGACCCAGGTCCATTCTAACTGGGTCCACGACCCAGATCGGTTTCAACTAGGTCTGACCCAGATCCATTTCATTTGGGTCCACGACCCAGATCCGTTTAAACTGGGTCAGACCTAGATCCATTTCATTTGGGTCTCTGACCCAGATCCACTTCAACTGGGTCCATGACCTAGTTCCATTTCAACTGGGTCCACGACCCAGATCCGTTTCAACTGGGTCTCGACCCGGATCCACTTCAACTGGGTTCACGATCTAGATCCATTTTAATTGGGTCAACGACCCAGATCCATTCCAACTGGGTCCATGAACCAGATCCATTTCAACTGGGTCCAACCCAGATCCATTTCGTTTGGGTCCACCACCGAAATTTGCTTCAACTCGGTCCACGACCCAGATCCATTTCAACAGGGTTCACGACCTAAATCCATTTCAAATGGGTCTAAGACCCAGATCCACCACAGACCAGATCCGTATCCAATTTTGAACCAAGTTCATGATCTAACAAGGCTAACAACCGATCAATTAACTCAAATGAATTCAATCTTTTTCAAAAAAAAAAAAAAGATTTCAAAAAGCACCAATTGCGATCCTTGATCAAAGTCAGTGCCTAGAAAGATCTTACCCTATTGATACAAGGGGGATAGACTACATCTATTCAGGGAATAAGGTGATTTAAGAGTGCCATTGTGCGCCGCCTCTTCATTGTAGATCTGCCTGACCGACAATGATTTCAGAGAACTGAATTGGAGGCTACCAAAAACATGGGTTATTTCAACTCGATTTATCTCAGAAATTACTTTTTTCAAAATACCCTACCGACTCCGTGTCGATGCCAGCTCCGTGCTGATGTAATCTCCTTTCAAAATATTTTACCGACTCCGTGTCAATGCCAGGTCCGTGCTGATGTAATTTCTTTTCAAAATGTTTTACCGACTCCGTGTCGATGCCAGCTCCGTGCTGATGAAATTTCTTTTTAAAATGTTCTACCGACTTCATGTCGATGCCAGCTCCGTGCTGATGTAATTTCTTTTCAAAATGTTCTACTGACTCCGTGTCAATGCCAGCTCCGTGTTGATGAAACTTCTTTTCAAAATGCTTTACCGACTCCATGTCGATGCCAGCTCCGTGTTGATGTAACTTCTTTTCAAAATATTTTACCTACTCTGTTCGATGCCAGCTCCGTACTGATGTAATTTCTTTTCAAGATGTTCTACCGACTCCGTGTCGATGCCAGCTCCGTGCTGATGTAATTTCTTTTCAAAATGTTCTATCGACTCCGTGTCGATGCCAGCTCTGTGCTGATGTAATTTCTTTTTGAAAATACTTTACCGACTCCGTGTCGATGCCAGCTCTGGCTGACGTAATTATTTTTCAAAGTGTTCTTCCAAATCTGTGTTGATGTTGGCTTCATGCCTATGCCAGCTTCGTGCTGATGTAATTCTTTTCTCTCAAACGATCCAGCTCCGCGCTGACAAACCACATTTTTAAGTTCACCTAACTAAATTTCCCTTTTGAGTATCATCCCTAATAATTACCGGACTTAATAAAACATCATGCATTTTCCTTTTTTTAAGTAAGATGGTAATGCTTGGTCTTCTGTACCCCCAGGTGGTCAAACGAAAGAAGTACAAACATCTTGAGAAGCCTCCGTATTTCCTTCGATCTTCATCAAGTATGAGTAACTCAGAAGACCCACAACCTGCCATGAATGAACTAGCTGAGGCTAATGCAATGATAGCAAAGTTGTTAGAAACAACGAAAAGGTAGGAACAAATCTTGACGGCCATTTTAAGTAGTACTAATTTTCTGCAAGCACAGACAGCTCAGTACCAAACATCTGGGTCAAACCCTGAACTCCCTGAACAAACACGACCAGATCAACAGACCACCCCACCTCCTGCTGTACCAGTATACCAGGGCCCTTCACTCTATATCCCACAGAATCAACCACCTCCGGTGGTGATCCCAGACGATGAGTGTAACTTCAGGGTTCCCAAAGCCAAAAGTTCTACCGATGACAAAATGGCCCAACAAATCGAGTCTCTCCAAGAAGAAATGAGATGAATGAAGGGCACAAATACTTTAGGAGGGATAAGATTTATGGACCTTTGCTTTTACCTTAACGCACAGCTGCCGGCTAAGTTCAAGTCTCCGGAATTTGAAAAGTACAACGGGGTTGGGTGTCCTTTATCGCACCTCAAATTGTATTGTGGATCGATGTGCCAATATGGCGAGGAAGACAAATTGCTGGTACAGTTATTTCAGAAAAGTTTAACAGGGCCGGCACTCAAATGGTTCTCAGGGTTGGACCACTCACTTATCAAGAACTAGCAGGACCTGGCTGAAATGTTCTGGCACAACTACAGGTTTAATACGGATGTTGGTTTGGATAGAAATGACATGGCATGAATGACGAGGAAACAAAGGGAAACAGTAAAGGAATACGCTCAAAGGTGGCGAGAATTAGATTCTCAAGTACGGCCAACCATGACAGAACAGGAGATGAACACCATGTTTATCTCTACATTGGGGCATTCATTTAACACCCATTTGGTAGGGCATACCACGAGCACTTTCTCCAATTTGGTTCAAGTGGCAGACCGGGTGGAGGACGGAATCCGAACCGGTTTAATATTTGACTTCACAGCCCTAAGCGTAGTAGCAGGGACATCGGCACTGAAGAAACCAGTGCCGTTAGTAAAGAAAAGAGATGAGCCTCAAGTCAACACTATACAACCCAGCCAACCTCTCTTTATTCAGGCACCAGTTCAAAGGCCACAGGCACCACAAGTCCCTTGAAAGCCAGTACCTCGAGCTGTTTGGGCTCCAGCACCGCAGAATCCCTTCCGGACAGTTCCTCCACAAGCATAGCCAGCACCACTAAATGGGCAGAACCAACAGGCGCGACCTAACAAGGTAAATATAGTGTTTACCAGGTTACCTTTGACACTATCTAAGTTACTGCCAATATTGCTCAGGGGTGAGTATCTCGCAAAACGTCCGCCAAACCTTGAGGCTGCCAAAGGGCCAGGGTACAACCCCAATTTATTCTGTGAATTTCATATGGGTGAACCAGGGCACTCTACAGATCAGTGCTGGCAACTCAAACATCAGATACAGAATTTGATCGATAAAAAGGCCCTCATCCCAGATGGACCTGCCAACCCGCCCCAACAACAGAACATCAATCAAAACCCCTACCTACTCACAATGGAGACGGAAGTGGGCATATGGTAAATGTTGTTTGCGGAGAACTCTACTTCAATCTCTCTGATTTGATAGCGCCTATCGGGGCAACAATCTGGGTCCACTTAACAAAGGAACCAAAGATGTCAACGGTCAACACAGTCGACCACTACACAACAAACTCATCCCAAAATTCATTACCACCACTCATAATGTCTGACCTCACCCTCCACCCCACTCATCAAAATTCGATCCGACCTCCTCTTGTTATACCTTACACATTACCAAATTCTCAAGGATCAACACGACCCCCCCTCCATATACCATGCATTTCATCTTCACGTCCACCGCTCGTCATTCCATCATCTCCTCACATAACTTCTCCTGCTACCATCACATCCAAATCATCACCACCACCCCTCATTCTCAGTGTAAAACCTGACCCACCTCAAATGACCATCTGCTCACCTAAACCATTCTCCTACAACTCCAACCAAGCAGTTCCTTGGAGCTACGAGACCACCATCACCACAACCGTAGGGGTTGAGACCATGAAGAAAGCAATGGTGGCTGACATTGGTCATATGGCAAGGGCAGGGAGATGCAAAAAATATCAGAAAAGGGGGTAAGCATCCAGGAAGAGATTGAAGAAATAACAAAAGGGATGACAGATGAAGAAAAGAGAAAGACAAAAGAAAAGGGCAAAATGAACGAGAATGACCAGAAAGAAGATAAGGTGAAGGTGTCAGATAAGGAGGCTGCAGACTTCATTAAGCTCGTTCGCAAGAGTGAGCATAATATTATAGACCAGTTGAACAAATAGCCAGCTCAAATCAGTATTCTGGGTCTAATACAAAAATCAGAGGAACACCAAGAGGCATTACTGAGAGTTCTGGGAAAATCGCATGTACCTGCAACTACCTCACCGACACAGTTGGAGCAAACGGTTGGCCAGATCATGGCCCCCAATCCCATTATTTTCACTGAAAGTGAATTTGTGCCTGAAGGACGGGGGTACGTCGAGCCACTAAATATTATGGTTATGTGCAAGGGCATGATGGTTGCCAGAATACTGATTGATAACGGCTCAGCACTTAATGTTTGTCCGCTTGAAACCTTCCGGAAACTCAATGCTGATTAGTCACATGTCAAACTTAATAACAAGGTTGTTCGAGGTTTTGATAGCTCAAGAAGGGATTTTCTAGGAGAGGTGGATCTACCGATCACAATAGGCCTATGCACCTTTGAGGTAACATTTGAAGTCATGGAAATACCGACAACATTCGACTTACTGCTGGGCAGGCCATGGATCCATATTGTCGGGGCAGTACCATCTTCTCTACACCAAAGAGTCAAATTCATTATGGGGCAGAAGATGATATCCGTCTTGGCAGAAAGCTTAATCCCGACTGGTAGAGCCCCGGAAGTGCCATTTATCGACATAGAGATGACGAAAGACAAAGTACTCTATCACTCTTATCAGTTCGCTGTTGTTAACGACGTAGAAAAAGGAAAGGAGAAGGTAAAAGCAGAGCTATCAAGAACAAATCTGATGATTGGTCGGATTTTGAAGAAAGCAAGCTACCGACCTAGACAAGGGTTGGGACCAGAAGGAAGAGGGAAAGCTACATCGATCGAAGCAAAAAAGCACAATCCTTATTTCGATCTGGGGTTTAGGCCCACAAAAAAGGATATCGCTGAAATGAATGAAAAGAAAAAAGAACTTTGACTAGCGAGAAAGCAAAATCGTGAACCAAATGTTTGGAATCTGGGTAAGGTCCCTCATATCAACATTAGCTTCCCAAAATCTCAGGTCAGACCCGACAGTCTATCAAAACCACTGCCGACAAAACCAGCTAAAAAGTCAAAGACGGTAAGTTTCAAACCTGCGCACGTCCAAGAAGACTCAGTTGTTGAGTCCCAGCCATCCTTCATAGAAGGCATTGATATTTTATTTAATGGGGATTCCGACGAAAGTCTATCAAAAAAAACCAAAGAGCCCACAAAAGAGGAAGCAATTGAGGGTAAGGGAAAAGAATCACCTTTCCCCACTAGCATTGACTGGGCATCAGTTGTCATCCCACCGAGTTTGGGAGGGACTATGCCCCAATCTGACAAAAATCAATCGGAGGTCATGATCATCTCCGAACCATCGAGCAAATCACCCAATAAATCACTTTCACATCTTATCTGCCCCCTCAGAGAAAGGGAGAGTTTGAACAATTGGGAGGAATTCCCTCTAACCCTTGAGGCTACCATAGCCTCCAAAAAAAATGTCGTTAGGCAACATCAGTTTGCCCGATGATCATAACCAGCCCTCATCCTCGGGTAAAGACTATTTTGAGCGCTCCTTATCTTTACTAATGCATGACTGCTCTTCTTATTTCAGATGTCAGGAAAATACCATTCAAAAATCAAAAAAATCGAAAATCCTTCAAAAATCAAAAAAATCAAAAAGTCTACAAAAAATAAAAAAAATCAAAAAGCTTTCAAAATCTCAAAAAAATAGATATATTCCAAAAATCAAAAAAAGAGTTTTCTCAGAATTTAAGGGATTTGTCTCAATCGAATGGACCTTTGGACAGAACAGAATATGAAAAGGATGAGTATGACTTCGATCTCATGGGAATTGAAGAAGAGTCTGAGGACGAAGTGGAATACCCTCCTAAGGAAATCAAGGACCTTTTAGAACGACATGAAAAAGGTGTTCAGCCAAACATTGAGGATACAGACTCAGTTAATCTCGGCACTGAAGATGACCCACGTGTTGTAAAAATCGGAGCCTTGTTAACCCCTCAACAAAAAGAAGAAATGATTGAACTACTGCGTAACTATTAAGACATCTTCGCCTAGTCCTACAGAGATATGCCTGGTTTAGATACGAATCTTGTTATTCATAAGCTGCCAATCGCTCTTGGGAGCAAGCCGATCAAGCAAAAGTTAAGAAGACTCAAGCCGGAATGGACATTCAAAGTCAAAGATGAAGTAATGAAACAGTTCTAAGCAGGATTTCTCGCAGTCTCCATGTACCCCGAATGGCTAGCCAATGTCGTTCCGGTACCAAAGAAGGATGGGAAAGTATGAATGTGCGTCGATTATAGAGATTTAAACAAAACCAGTCCTAAGGATGATTTTCCACTACCTCATATCGACACTCTGGTCGATAGCACAGCGGGACATGGTATGTTCTCATTCATGGATGCGTTCTCCGGGTACAATCAAATAAAAATGGCAGAAGAAAATCAGGAAAAGACAACATTCAACACACCCTGGGGCACGTTTCATTATAAAGTCATGCCATTTCTGGCTTAAGAACACAGGGGCAATGTATCAATGTGCAATGACGGCTCTATTCCACGATATGATCCATAAAGAAATGGAAGTCTACGTAGATGACATGATCGCTAAATCAGGCATAGAAGAAGATCATTTGGTAAATCTCAAGAAACTGTTCGACAGGCTAAGGAAATATAGCCTAAGGCTTAACCAAGCAAAATGTGTCTTCGGAGCAACGTCGAGCAAATTTCTAGGTTTTATCGTCAGTCGGAGGTCATTGAGATAGATCTAGCAAAGACTAAGTACATTCTTGAAATGAAAGCACGATATCCAAAAAGGATGTCCGAGCATTTCTGGGTAGAATACAGTATATCAGTAGATTCATTACGCAACTCACGCCTATTTTCGAATTAGTATTTAAGCTACTCAGAAAGAATGTGCCAAAAACATGGAACCAGGATTGTCAAGAAGCCTTCGACAAAATAAAGAAATCTTTGCTCAATCCACCAGTCTTGGTTCCTCCTATGGCCAGGACGACCCTTACTGATGTATATCTCAGTACAAGAAACGCCTATGGGCTGTGTACTGGGGCAACACGATGAGTCAGGGAGAAAAGAGCAAGTCATTTACTATCTCACTAAGAAGTTTACTGATTATGAGGCCAAGTATTCGGCACTCGAGAAGACTTGTTGCGCACTGGTCTGGGCATCTCAACGACTACACCACTACCTCCTCAACTACTCGACTATGCTCATCGCTCGAATGGACCCTCTCAAGTACCTTTTTGAAAAGCTAGCACTAACAGGTCGTACTATAAAATGGCAATTACTATTATCTGAGTTTGACATCACCTATGTCACTCAAAAGGCTATCAAGGGACAAGCCATTGCGACCATTTAGCTGAGCATTCATTGCCTGATTACAAACCGTTGAAGACAAACTTTCCTGACAAAACCATATTGTTCACTAAGATTGAGGACGATGATGAAGAACTAGGCTGGAAAATGTACTTTAACGGAGTAGCAAATCAGAAAGGGAACCAAATAGGGGCAGTCTTGATCAAACCAGATGGGTCCCATGTGCCAATTGCAATCAGATTGAAGTTCCAATGTTTTAATAACGAGGCTGAATATGAAGCATGCATAGCAGGGTTGAAAGCAACACTGGATCTCGAGGTAGATGAGATCGATATTTTCAGAGACTCAAGCCTAATAGTCTATCAGACAACTGGAGAATGAAAGACCCGAGAACAGATATTAACCCCTTACCATGAGTATCTCGAAGAGTTAAGCTCAAGCTTCAACAAGATTTCATTCACATATATGCCGAGAGCTAAGAATCAATTTACTGATGCACTAGCAACACTCGCTTCCATGATCAGTATTTTGGAAGACCTAGTCATCGACCCTCTTGATATAGGGATTCAAGATGAGCCAGCTTACTGTCTACCCGTTGAAGTAGAAAAATCTGAAGAAAAGCCATGGTACTTGGATATTAAGGCATACCTAGAAGATCGAATCCTCCTATCAGACGCGACGCCTAATGATCGAAGGACTATTCAGAAGTTAACAAGCCAATTCTTCTTGAGCAATGGTATTCTATACAAGAAATCACATCATGAAGTCTTACTCCGATGTGTGGCAGAAATAGAAGCAAAACGACTGATTGAAACCATACATGGTGGAGTCTGCGGACCTCACATGAATGGTCACAGGCTTGCTAAGAAGATCATGAGAATGGGATATTACTGGACAACAATGGAAAGTGATTGTTATCAACATGTCCGTAAATGCCATTTCTGCTAGATCTAGGCCAATAAGATCAACGCGCCACCTTCAGAATTGCACAATATGACTACTCCTTGGCCCTTCTCACTCTGGGGCATGGACGTTATTGGACAAATTTCGTCAAAAACTTCAAATGGGCACCGCTTCATCCTAGTCGCTATCGATTACTTTACAAAATGGGTAGAAGCAGCTTCTTACGCTAATGTCACAAAGAGCAGCGTTCTGAAGTTTGTCAAGAACAATATTATCTGCAGATATGGGCTTCCCAACGGGTTAGTGACTGACAATGCCAAGAACTTCAAGAACAAGGACATGATCAAGATGTGCAAGGACTTCCAGATCACTCATCATAATTTTGTACCTTATAGGCCCAAAATGAATGGAGCAGTTGAGGCTGCCAACAAGAACATCAAAAAAATCATCGAGAAAATGACAGTCACCTACAAGTATTGGCACGACATGTTACCTTTCGCACTTCGCGCTTATCAGACTTCATTTCGGACTTCAACTGGGGCAACTCCGTACTCATTGGTGTATGGAATGGAAGCAGTCTTACCCGTTGAGGTTGAGATTCCTTCCCTCCGGATCTTAAAAGAAGTAGAGTTGGATGAAACAGAATGGGTTCAAGCTCGATTCGATCAGTTGAATATGATAGAAGAGAAACGTCTCGCAGCTATCTGTCATGGTCAAATTTACCAACGATGAATCACACGGGCCACAACAAGAAAGTCAAATCCCAGAATTTCTCACCAGGAGACCTTGTCTTGAAAAGGATTTTACTGATACAAGAAGATGCTAGGGGGAAATTCAGACCAAACTACGAGGGACCATTCATTGTGCAGAAAGTAATGGCAGGAGGAGCTTTGATCCTTATAGAGATGGACGGACAAGTTCTCCCTCAACCAATCAATGCTGACATTGTCAAGAAATACTACGCGTGAGATCTGACCCTTAGATGACGAAAGGCCATCTTTGCTATCCTGAAAACAACTATATAACCCAAGTCAACCCTTTTGAGCCATCACATTCATTTCTTAACCTAGGACTGAGGCAAGTCAATACTACTAAAAAAAAAAATCAAAAGAAGAAAATATCAAGTTACTCCTGGCCCGCATGAGGATAAACTGTGAACGACTAAAATATAAAAAAATCAAAAAATTCGGACACTTGATCTTGAGCTAGACCCAAATTTCCAGCCTAAACAAGTTCGAGAGACGCTGGGAGGAGACATAGATCACCTTTTCGAAACAAAAATAGACGAACCCCAAGTCTAACCCACTCTAGACAAACCTACCATAACCTTTTTGTATCTTTCCACTACATACAGCCTTAGCCGACACTTCGTCCCACCAAAAATCCTTTTGGATTAAGGAATGTTCTGAGGCATCATAATGACGATGGAAGCACCAATGATCTTGTAACTTGTTCTGGACCTCAAGTCTTATTAGTCATTGGAAGACTCGAGAGGGGAGTTCAGGTCGGATATTAGAAAAAAAAGAGTACTCGAAGTGTAGAGTAGTCGATTTCGCGGCTCAACTTGAGTTGCCGAGCCATGAATAGTCGTCAACAAACTCGAGAGGAGAATCCAGATCGATCACTTAAGAAAGAGTGCCACTACAAGAGTAGAGTCGCCGATCTCGCAGCTCAACTTGAGTCACCAAGCCACAAAGACACGAAGGCTCCAAACAAGATTTATAATGTAAAAAATCCAAAAAAATACAAGTATAGTCTGAAAGGGCATAGTGAAAATCTGGAAAGGCACTATAAGTAAAAGAATCAGACTATGGCAAGATCAAAGCCACTAGCACGATGAAAATCCAAAAGGGCATCGATGCGCAAAAATGTGGAAACCGGGTCTGGTGAAAATCGTAACTAGCACCAGGGGCAATAAGGGAACAAAAAACAAAAAAATAAAAAAATAAAAATTAAAAAAAATTAAAAAAAATGAACAACTTCTGGCCCGCATGAGTATAAACTGTGAACGGTGAAAATTTCCCAAAATCCCAAGTCCCACACTCAATCGATATTCACCCAGTACTGGGGTACTGGGGATGACTCTAAAAAGAGTCTAAGAACTACTGACATCTATATCCTCAGTAGTTGGCAAAAACATAGATATCATCGAGATAACAAAGGTTTTTCGAATATCTTCATATTTTGGATCTACAATATCTATTCAACAAAGACAAATCACCAAAAATTCAAATATTTTCAAAACTACTATTTTGGCCAATGATTAAATCAAGGACTTATTCAAACATCAAAGCAATAGATACACCTGAGGCCAAGTAAGTAAAAAACTTATTTTCTTTTCATCTAAAAAAAATTAATTAAAAAAAAATACAAAAAAATATATATGTGCCAATCACACATCTCGATGAGAAATGAAAAAAGAATCAAGTTTATCTTCCAAGGCACGAATTCGGGCAGCTTGCCCCATCACCACCATCTCAACAGGTAAGACACGAAGGCATCAGAGCAGGAACCCTAAGCAAGCATCTCCCGCAGATTACCAATCTCAGCCATAAAATGGAAGATTCCTTACTCCTCAAAGACCCAAGTCGACCTCCTGATCTTGATAACGGTGTATCTCTACTGCGAGTAAATACTTCAAATTCCAACTAGAGCAACATGCTGATATTACAAGAGAGTATCACCGATGCAATAGGCTCGTTCGTAGTATATGCTCCTGTGGATATTGTTACAATGAATGTGGTTCTAAATGGGGTAACTCAGACTATGTAGCCCTCCTGCCTTTAGATCTTAGTCGATTTAACTCCAACAATAAAACTCTCTTGGAATCTGTGACAACTGTTAACAACCATATTGCTTGTGGTCCAACAGCAAAACTCTCTCTCGAATCTGTGGCAACTGTTAACAATCATATTGCTTGTAGTCCAACAGTAAAACTTTCTCTCAGATCTGTGGCAACTATTAACAAACATGTTGCTTGTGGTCCAACAGCAAAACTCCTTCTTGGATCTGTGACAGTTGTTAACAACCATATTGCAGTGGTCCAACAACAAAAACTCTCTTGGATCTATGGTAACTGTTAACAACCATATTGCATGTGGTCCAACAGCAAAACTCTCTCTTGGATAAGTGACAGCTATTACCAACCATATTGCTTGTGGTCTAACAACAAAAACTCTCTTGGATCTGTGACAACTGTTAACAACCATATTGCTTGCATCGTTGAAGGGATCAAATGTACCATTACAAGGGAAAATGCATGAATTGGGAGGATTAACTTGTGGTCCAATAACAAAACTCTCTCTTAAATCAGTGGCAACTGTTAAAAATCATATTGCTTGCACTGTTGAAAAGATAAAATGCGCCAGTACAAAAAAAAATCAAAAATACCGATAAAATAACATTTTTGTAAAAGCGAAATGCAAATTTGTTCAAGACTCGTTAGAAAACCCTCGTTTCAAAGTTTTTCTCAAACTATCACAAAGCTAAGACCTCACACGGGCTCCGCGCCACGAGGTCGAGGAAATCAAAAGGCTCACCCTGTCAGACCCCGTGCTTGGGTAGCCACTTCTTACCATCAAATTCGTCAAATCAAATCGGAGGTTTCAAACTTGTCTAAGAAAAATCCTCGGGCCCGTACAAATCAGGGTTTCATCTATTCTTTGCAGTTCTTTGCACGCAATTCTTGCAAAGAGGGGCAGCTGTAAACACCTAAATTTGACCCGGCCCTCAACACAAAATGCCCCAAAAAATCGTAAAAATTTGAATGGGCTCCGAGGCCCAAACCTACAAAAATCCAATGAATTTTGTCATTCACTTTTCAATAAAGGGCCCAAAGCACCCTCGATCCGTGGGGTGCGCGGATCCGCTTTTGACCCTTGAGGTTTGGGAGTCGCCACCTAGTTATTACGGTCTAGGAACTGATCAATGACTCTAAATAGATATGAACTAATCTAGAACAGAAAAATTGAATTCGGGGATCATGTTACGGAGTTGGAAGGTGTTAGGCACCAACCCCGTCCGGCCAAAGGCGTCTCTACTAACTTCCTAAATAAATTACATTGCTAAAAACCTAGATAAAAATAAAAAAAAGTTATACCTTTCCGATATCAAGGACTTTGTTCCCTCAGATCCGATAAAAATAGCTCCTTGTACCGTACTCCCTTGCTTCATTCTATCTCCGGATTTGATTTCCAATCTCCGAGGCAAGGTATCTCTTCTTTCTTGGATCTGAATTCTTCGAGTTTGTTAATGGATTTTGGTATGTTCTTGAAGGGCTTTTAGGTGTTTTTTAGGCTAAAATCGAAGAAGGGATGTTAGGTAAGGAGTTGGGACTCCAAAACTAGGGTTTATGGGAGGCTAGGGGGGCTTTTAGACCTACTTCTCTTAGGGTTTATGATTTTATACGAAAATAGGGTGTGGGGACCTCTATTTATAGAATTTTTTAAGGGTTGATTTGGATAGAGTTAGTATTTAATTAGAGTTCTCTTAGTTAGAGTTGTGTTTTAGTTAGAATTATTTTAGGTAGAATTGTGTTTTAATTAAAATTATTTTAGGTGGAGTTGTGTTTTAGTTAGAACTCTATTAGATTGAGTTATTATTTAATTAGAACTCTATTAGATTGAGTTATTATTTAATTAGAACTCTATTATGACTTTTGGTCTTATTTGATTGACTTTTAATATTTTGACTTTAATCTTAATTGATTGACTTTTAATATTTTGACTTCAGTCTTGCTTAATTGACTTTAATTTTTGGAGAACCCCCCTCTATTATATCTTTAATTCTTTGGACCCCCAAATGGAGGGGTCCTTAAAGAAATATCTCACGAACCCTTAACAATTTTACTTGAAAGTCTGATTGATCAATTTTTTTAATTCAAAATTTTAAATTAATTTCATCAATGTTTCACTTTAATTATTTAATGTTTTATTTATTAATTTCAAAAATTTTAATTATGAAAATTGTGAAATTACCGTTTTACCCCCGGAGAGGACTTTTCACGTTTTAAGTTAGTTTTTTATGTTCCAAGATGTTTTAGAATCGATTTTTCGTAAGGAATTCAATGGAAATATTAGTTTGTGTCATTTATGAAATTTTTTGTGTGAAATGATCATGAACTTTATGTGGGGCATTTTCATAATTTTGTCGAATTTTGTTAAAATTTGTGAAATGATTTATTTGGTTTCGATTTGTTGTTTTATGTGTTTGAGAGAGTTTTCCTAAGCGTAACGTAGACTCTAGGGTCATTTTGATGTTAGGGGTATTTTGGTAATTTGGTCATTTTTAGTGATTTTTATCGTGAAGCTTCTTTTTGATCTGCAAGATGATGATTTCTATGTTTCTGGGGTCGAATTTTCCTAGCGTAGCGTGGTTTCTAAGGTTTTGTCAGTTTGAGATACCTCATCCGGATTTCTGAAACACATCTGGTAACAAAATAAAGCAATGGAATACACATCCATCATTGGGAATCGTTGCGATCGGGTTGACGAGTTGATTAATCAGGCGGATGCAAAAATGGGGTGTCTATAGATGCCCCTTTTTGGCAGAGGGTTGAAGCAAATTAGATAGCAAATCTATTTTGGTAGATAGTGCGATATCCGAATGCCAAAGCTAGTGACAGTTCATTTTGCAGCATGATTTAGCAATTCGTCGGGGTGTTCGGATCTTTGAGGGTAAAGCTCTCCCTGAATTAAAAAATGTCAGGTCCTTGAGCGATAGCTCTCATTGACAGTGTCAAATCCTTGAATTTTAAATAATTCTCCTTAACTAAAAAGTATAAGTGGGAGTGTGTGTACTGTGTGAAACTGAGTAAAAATGTGTCAGGTCCTAGAGATATTCTCTCACTGACAATAATGATTGAAATGTGCTTATGCAACGAAAGCAATCATGGCAAGGTTGAATAATGAGGTAATTTGAGTCATAACATTGTAGGAACTTCGTTAAATCCTATTTGAAGTTAGAAAAAGTTTGAGTCTCGTATATCGGACTCGAGCTTATTGTAGCCACGCTTCTCGGGCTAAAGAACTTAAACAATCCTGTTAATTCGATATGATTCAAACAAAGTTGGAGTCTCGTTTCTTGGACTCGAACTAAGGTTTATAGGCACTTCAAAAAAAAATTATTCATTCTACGATTCAAAAAATTGGAGTCTCGCTTCTCGGACTCGAACCTAGGTTTGTAGGCACTTCAAAAAACCTACTCATTCTATGATTCAAAAAGTTGGAGTCTCGTTTCTCGGACTCGCACTTAGGTTTGTAAGCACTTCAAAAAGCCTACTAATCTAGGATTCAAAAAGTTGGAGTCTCGTTTCTAGGACTCGAACTTAGGTTTATAGGCACTTCGAAAAGCCTATTCATTCTATGATTCAAAAAGTTGGAGTCTCGTTTCTCGGACTCGAACTTAGGTTTGTAGGCACTTCAAAAAGCCTATTCATTCTATGATTCAAAAAGTTGGAGTCTCGTTTTTCGGACTCGAACTTAGGTTTGTAGGCACTTCAAAAAGCCTATTCATTCTATGTTCAAGAAGTTGGAGTCTTGTTTCTCGGACTTGAACTTAGGTTTGTAGGCACTTCAAAAAGCCTATTCATTCTATGATTCAAGAAGTTGGAGTCTCGTTTCTCGGACTCGAACTTAGGTTTGTAGGCATTTCAAAAAGCCTATTCATTCTATGATTTAAGAAGTTAGAGTCTCGTTTCTCGGACTTGAACTTAGGTTTGTAGGCACTTCAAAAAGTCTATTCATTCTATGATTCAAAAAGTTGGAGTCTCGTTTCTCGGACTCGAACTTAGGTTTGTAGGCATTTCAAAAAGCCTATTCATTTTATGATTTAAAAAGTTGGAGTCTCGTTTCTTAGACTCAAACTTACTAAGCCACGTTTCTCGAGCTTAGATTTATAGGAACTTAAACAATCCTATTAATTCATTCTATGATTCAAAATCGAGCTCAAAGTTTGAAAGATTTGGCCTTTATTGGCTTATCATGCATCTGGATTCGTAATTATCATTGGGCTTCGCCGGACTTTTAAGCTTTTGTATGATTTTCTTTTTATCATTTGATTAAGAATAAAAACTTTGGAATTAAATGACCTTCAAAAATGCCCCTAGTTTCAAGATTGGCTTTAACTGGGACTTGAGTACGAGACTGATGGAATGGATTACGTTTGAAAAATATGGACTCTAATGTATGACAGATAGAAGAACTGACATTCCTTTAAATTTAAGACTCTTAAGGTTATCATATGTCCAATAAGGGATTGATCATTTTCTTTCGAATTTCTTTTGAAAAATGCTTGAGCTGGACTTAAAAAATCTTGATAAATATTAGAATAGAAGATCTTTCTCTTCAAAGTGGTTGATGATTCTACATCTTCCATTAGCGAACACTTGAACAAGTAAACATACTCTTGAAGATCCTACAATGTTCAAGATGACTTCTGATTTTTTTGACTTGAAGATTATCTTCGTCGGATGTGAGCTCTTGACTGAAAAATGAATATTGTGGCTTGAATGGTTCTACAGTTTCTGTACAAGCTTCCTTCTGAATTTTTCTTCTTGATGAGACTTTTCCTCCCATTTGATGATGCCCTAATTTTTGCCTAGATCGCCTTTTCAGGTTTTCAATCTAGTGGGCTTTATTTTTTTTTTTTTCTGATGATGCCTTGATTTTTGCCTAGGTCGCATTTTCAGGTTTTCAACCTAACAGGCTTTCTTTTTTTATGGTTATGCCCTAAATTTTGCCTAAGTCGCATTTTTGGATTTTCGACTTAGCGGGCTTCTCTTTTTTTTCTTAATGATCTTGTATAACCAACTCGACAACTTCTTAGTTCCCTACACCTTAACCGAGTCAGTTAGCATTCAGGAGGACTTAATAGGTGGGCTTAGGACATGGTTTAGAAAAAAAAGGATAAAAGGCTCGACTTTCCAAAATGCCCCTAGTCTAATATTCTCTTTTTTTTGTCATTATTTTCTGTAAATTCTTTTGACTCTTTTTTCTAATGCCCCTAGTTTGACATTATTTTTTTTTCTAATGCCCCTAGTTTGGTATTCTATTCTTTTGAACCTTTTAATAGGGGATTTCCTTTTGGATGACATTTTCCTTAAGAGAATACATTTTTTTTTGCATGACCTGGCCTGAAGTAACTTCTCAGGTTGCCTACGTACCCCAAATATATTTATTTTTTTCTTTTGGGATCAGGTCAAAACGTAGTTCATACTTAGATTCCCTCCCAAGGTTGGTCGGCGTGGTTTAGAAAGAAAAGGCTATTGATTTTTTTTAAAGGTTGCGAGGGGCTAAAGAAAGTTATCTTCTTCTTAGTAAGACAGGAAAATGGTTTAATCAAAGAATGCCTCCTTTTGTGAAATACTACTCGATTTGGTCAAGGTTTTAGAAACTCGATGTCTTGATTGCTCTATCGAGTAAGGTCTTCTTTTGAGAATGAGTAATCTTCAAGCTTCTTCTGAGAAGGAATAATCTTCAGTCTTTTTCTGATAAAGAGAAATCTTCGGTCATTTTTTACAAAGTTGAGTGTGATTGACTTCTTTGTATTTGACGTTGACTTGTTCAATCCTTTCCAAACTTCGAAAAAAAATCTTATATTCTTTCGCGAATGAGAACTCTTCTTTCTTAAGTGAAAAACATGATGAATCCCTTCTTTGCAGATCTTAACACCTTTGATGATGGTTTCAAATACATCATTCTTGATAATATTTGATTTTGAAGTTCACCCTCAACTTTAGGATTTGATCTAATTTGGTGCAATCTATCTATATATTCTCACGAGACCATGCAAGAACGTTGTTGAATTTCTCAAGTAAATTTATTATTCTTCTCATGTTCTTCTAAGGAAAATGTAGTACCCATATGCACTTTTTGAGTGTACTCTTTAATTCAAATATTTATCGAGTTTGATTAGTGAGCTCCAAGTCAATCCTCATATTAGATGTTATGCTCAGATCATTATTACATGCATGATAATCAGAAGCTTCTATATTTTATTGGAATTGAAAAACATAGATTGACAAACTCGACTAAAACTTGAAAATTGAAGAAAGACTAACGTAACTGAAACAACTAACTGGATTTAAAGACTGACGAAAACTGGATTGAAACTCAAAGAAAACTAGGGACAATTATCTACAAAGAAAGAAGGTCTTTCTGGGTGGATGGACTACTTGGATTTGACATTAGTACTTTGACTAAACGACTCTTTTAAAGGATCCAAAATGACACAGATGAGGGTTTAGAACGTTTAGGGGCACCTATGATTAATCATCAATTCTGAAGGTTTGTCTCTTAACCACATGATTAAAATTTTGATATAAATTAGCCCTCCGGTGGGAAATATCGAATCCAAATGCACTATAAGTCTATATTAACCAAGAAAGTGAGAAAGGTTAGATGCGGGTTTACCCCTGATTGGGATTAAACCTTTGATCAGACAAATTAATTTGATCCTAAGATTGAATCTTTCTATACAAAGTGGTCTGGATCTTTAAAAGTGAAACCAATTAGTCCAACTGATTTGGTATTGGTCAGTTTGATCCATTTGTCAATTGGGCCAACTGGTTTAATTGGTTCAAATTGATCGGTACATTTCACCGATTGGGTCAGACCGATATAGTGGGTTTAGTTGGAACAGTCTGGATCGGTCCGCCCACTTACTTGTTGGTTGGATTGAATAAAGCAACCCGGGAACACCCATAGTCAGTTCGAGTCGTGACCTATAGGGGAGGTTCCTAGACTCTAAGTTTACTACGTGCAATGCATTTTTATCTGGCCACCCTTGCCCAAGCACACCTATAAACCTTTCGATACGTGGTGACTTGGTTTGATATACCGTATAGGTGATAATCTAAAACCTCAATTCACTTCTCTTAAGCCAAAAATAGCCAGTTTGATCTCCAGTTGAGAGGTGGCGCACAATCATCTAGAATAGACGTAGTCTATCCCCCTCGTACAGTAGGGTACAGCGGGGCAAGATCTTGCTTAGGCACCGGTTTTGACCAAGAAGTGCAATTGATATACTTAGATTATCTTTTACATACCTATGGGTATGAGTCAGGAGTTGTAGCTTTCATAAATGGTTTGGCATCCCACGAGGGGACCGACCATGTACTAGTACTACGTTGGCAATCAGGACATGTGACTGTGTGGCTCACAATAGGTCAAAGGCTCAGGTCGCTCCAGCCTGGGTGCATCAATATATCTCTCAGAATCACCTGATCAGACGGTATTAATGCCCCCAGTTTGATATACCCTAAGGTACGTGACTGGAGTTGTGGTTTTCATGAATGACGTCGCATCTCCAAAGAGACCGAGCCGCGCACTAGTGCCACGTTGGCTATATAGGACGTGTAAGTGTGCAAAACAGTAAACGTGCATGTGGTGTGTGCAACACAGGGTGGGGTGTGCCCGGGGCCTTTTCAAATAAATGGGTCCATAGGCTTAATCAAACCATCACAACATGAATATCATATGAATATTACCCACATAATTCATCACATCAAGATTAAGATCAAAGCATGCACATCAAGAAATATCTATCAAGATCATGGCAAATCAATTAATGAGCATGGCATAATCAAACAAACATTGCAATAGGCATAATTTTTAAGGTCCAATCAATGATCACTTTTGGGTGATCTAAAATAAATCGAGATTCCAATAGATGTTACATTGATGATAGAATGACAATTGTTGAGATGAGCTCATTCTCAGGAACATTAATTGTGCTAACATTAAATAAATTCGAATTTTCTGTGAATTAGAAAAATACAATCCGAACTTGCATCGATGATATCTAAGCCTCCCGATAATGAAATCGAGTGAAATCAGGTTCTAAATTAATCTATTCAATGAGATCTACATTTTATTATTAGGTACCCAGACTTAGTTCTTACTAGAATGTTCTGTAAAAACGTTTTAACATTGCTGTCCCAACCTTCATTCAGAAATAATTCCAGATTTATAGATTGAACTTGCATCAATGATATCTAAGGCTTCCGATAACGAAATTGAGTGAACTCAGGTTCTAAATTAATCTACTCAATGAGAGCTACGTTTTATTAAAGGTTCCCAGACTTAATTCTCACTAAAATATTCTGTGAAAACGTTTTAACATTGCTGTCCCAACCTTCATTCAGCAACACTTCTAGATTTACAGATTGAATTTACATCGATGATATCTAAGGCTTCCAATAATGAAATTGAGTGAACTTAGATTCTAAATTAATCTACTCGATGAGATCTACGTTTTATTACTAAGTTCCCAGACTTAATTCTCACTAGAATATTCTATAAAAACGTTTTAACATTGCTGTCCCAACTTTCATTCAGCAATAATTCCAGATTTACAAATTGAACTTGCATCGATGATATCTAAGGCTTCCGATAACGAAATTGAGTGAACTCAAGTTCTAAATTAATCTAATCGATGAGATCTACGTTTTATTAATAGGTTCCTAGACTTAATTCTCACTAGAATATTTTATAAAAACGTTTGAACATTACTGTCCCAACCTTCATCATTCCATCATTTTCATATGTCAATTTGAATCTTTCATTATTTAGGGATCATCAAAAAGTGATCCTTAATTGGAAAAAAAATGCAATACCCAAAATCATCTATAATCAAGTCAAAAAAATAAATAAAATAAATTCAACTAAATAATAAAAAAAAAACTAGGTCATCTTGGCAATGCTCCCATACTTGGGGTTTTTCAAGTTTGATCCTCAATAGTCCCCAGTGTAGTCGCCACTGAAAGCGCCCTTGATCCGTGGGGTGTGCGGATCCGCTTTTGACCCTTGAGGTTTGGGAGTCGCCACCTAGTTATTATGATCTAGGAACCGATCAATGACTCTAAATAGATATGAACTAATCTAGAACAGAAAAACTGAATTCGGAGATCATGTTACGGGGTTGGAAGGTGTTAGGAACCAACCCCGCCCGGCCAAAGCCGGTCTCTACTAACTTCCCAAATAAATTACATTGCTAAAAACCTAGATAAAAATAAAAAAAAGTTATACCTTTCCGATAGCAAGGATTTGTTCCCTCAGATCCGACAAAAATAACTCCTTGTACCGTACTCCCTTGCTTCGTTTTGTCTCTGGATTTGATTTCCAATTTCCGAGGTAAGGTATCTATTCTTTCTTGGATCTGAATTCTTCGAGTTTGTTAATGGATTTTGGGATGTTCTTGAAGGGTTTTTAGGTATTTTTTAGGCTAAAATCGAAGAAGGGATGTTAGGTAAGGAGTTGGGACTCCAAAACTAGGGTTTATGGGAGGCTAGGGGGGCTTTTAGACCTACTTCTCTTAGGGTTTATGATTTTATACGAAAATAGGGTGTGGGGACCTCTATTTATAGAATTTTTTAAGGGTTGATTTGGATAGAGTTAGTATTTAATTAGAGTTCTCTTAGTTAGAGTTGTGTTTTAGTTAGAATTATTTTAGGTAGAATTGTGTTTTAATTAAAATTGTTTTAGGTGGAGTTGTGTTTTAGTTAGAACTCTATTAAATTGAGTTATTATTTTATTAGAACTCTATTATGACTTTTGGTCTTATTTGATTGACTTTTAATATTTTGACTTTAGTCTTAATTGATTGACTTTTAATATTTTGACTTCAGTCTTGCTTAATTGACTTTAATTTTTGGAGAACCCCCCTCTATTATATCTTTAATTCTTTGGACCCCCAAATGGAGGGGTCCTTAAAGAAATATCTCACGAACCTCAACAATTTTACTTGAAAGTCCGATTGATCGATTTTTTTAATTTAAAATTTTAAATTAATTTCATCAATGTTTCACTTTAATTATTTAATGTTTTATTTATTAATTTCAAAATTTTTAATTATGAAAATTGTGAAATTACCGTTTTACCCCCGGAGAGGACTTTTCACGTTTTAAGTTAGTTTTTTATGTTCCAAGATGTTTTAGAATCGATTTTTCGTAAGGAATTCAATGGAAATATTTGTTTGTGTCATTTATGAAATTTTTTGTGTGAAATGATCATGAACTTTATGAGGGGCATTTTCGTAATTTTGTCGAATTCTGTTAAAATTGGTGAAAAGATTTATTTGGTTTCAATTTGTTGTTTTATGTGTTTGAGAGAGTTTTTCTAAGCGTAACGTAGACTCTAGGGTCGTTTTGATGTTAGGGGTATTTTGGTAATTTGGTCATTTTTAGTGATTTTTATCGTGAAGCTTCTTTTTATTCTGCAAGATGATGATTTCTATGTTTCTGGGGTCGTATTTTCCTAGCGTAGCATGGTTTCTAAGGTTTTGTCAGTTTGAGATACCTCATCCGGATTTCTGAAACACATCTGGTAACAAAATAAAGCAATGGAATACATATCCATCATTGGGAATCGTTGCGATCGGGTTGACTAGTTGATTAATCAGGCGGATGTAAAAATGGGGTGTCTACACTTACGTGGCCCACGGACTAAAAACTTACCCATTCCTTTATATCCCTCAACCCATTCTTATTCTAACCAAACCCAAACCCACTCAACTCAACTCCAGAACCCATTTTTATTCTACCCATTACCCAAGCCCATTTAACTCAACCCAAATCTATTCCTATTCAACCCAACACGTTACCTAAGCCCAATTCTCTACCTAAGCCCAACATCACAACCAATCACCCAATATCATCAAGGTATGACATATGTCATCACCCCATCTCACCTCCCTCATCCAACCACCAACTCCCATCACCTTTCTCTAAAATATTAACTATCCCATTACTTCTCTCTAAATATCATCTACCCACACCTCCAACCTACACCTCTCCCCTAACCTATCCTATCCATTCTCTCAAATCAAACACTTACAACCTACACCTCCCCCTAACCTACTACCATCACCTTCTCCTAATCTACCCTCATCATTCCCTACAAAACCTACATCTACAATCTAAACCTACACCCATCCTCTCAAATCAAACACTCATCCTTTCCCATCAACTCATCTCAACCCTTCATTTCCACCCACTTTGACACATGACATCATCTCCCTCACCCTCTCAAAAATCACCCTCTTAAATCCTCCATTCTCTTAAACCAAACACTATTTAATCACAACCACCATCTTAAACACCCATCATCTCACCTCACCAAACACTCCACCTAAATGGGTTGGGTAGGATCCAAACCATTTGGGTCAAAACTCACCCATTTAACCTTCTTACACAAATACCCTTCAAACCCCTTCAATTTACACATACCCCTCTCTTAAATCCCACACCATTCTATTCTTTCCCATCATTTCACCCCATATTACCCCTAAAAATAACTCTCAAAAGTCTATAAAACCCCCTCATTCTCAACTCTCAAGAAAAAATGAAAAATCCAATATCCAATACCTAATAAAAAACTAAGGAAAATACCTCAAAAAAAATCACAACTCACCTCAACTCAACCCTCAACTTTATATTCTTACTCTACTCCCTAACCACCATCAATTCTCAACTCATCTCACCACTCTCAACTCTCAACCTTCTCTCAAACAAATCAAGAAAGGAAAAAAGAAGACTCAAAGGGGAACATCTTTGAAGATCTAAGAAGATCAAGATTGGATCAAGGTGGATTTGAAAAAAGGACACCCCATCTAACTTCCCTCTTCTACTCACCCCCTTTCTCTATACATTTGCACACACCACAATGGTTTAAATCACCAAAGGGCCCCTTCTTCAATAAGGGCGTTCTCAATGATTTGAACCAATATTGAAAGCCCCTCACACTTGAGGGCACACATCGACTCTTTTCTATTTTACTTTTCTTTTTTATTTTAAAAGATCGAATCCGTGGTTACCACATACGGTGGATGGAGTAGGGTACCTAACACCTTCCCTACTCCATAAATGGACCCCCTTACCTTTGAATCAAAGGTTGGACCATGTTTATTATCCAATAAGAGTCATCAAATGTCAAAAGGACATGTTTTTTCAAAAAATACCAATTCAAGTGACCATTCACACCCATTTCTGAAAATGAATGGTGGCAACTCCAAAAATCTCCCAAAGTGGAGGGATGTTTCAAAGAGTTGAAAATCCCATGTCCACACCAAATATACAAACCATTCGTATACGACCACTTTTACTGTACAAGTTCACTGGTAAAGATAGAGAGGAATAAACCCAGATTCCAGTTGTGACTCCACTCTCATACACGTTCCATACCACGTATGAGCTTGGTGGTCCCTACTGTACATCCCAGGATAGTACACCACTCCAGATAATATGACGTCCTATCCCTTCAGGCATTCACAAACTCTTTAACAGCTCACAAAATAGCTATATATATATTATTTTTATTTAAAAACAAAAGAGAAATTAACAATACAAGATTGAGAATTGATATCCAATTTCCTACCATGCAAATGTGGCCAACCGGCTTAAAATAAATAATAGAACGGAAAAGTAAACAGCGCCTCGCGCTAACAGAAAGTAAATAAACATGCAACCAGTAATATTATCCCTGGATATCCGTTCACCAACTTACATACAACACAACAATGTAAAATGCAGACATCACCCCTTGGGTGTGACTGACATTTTACCGTTTCATACCCTTTTTCCCTTTTTTCAATTTTTACCATTTTTAATCTTTCAAACAAAATATCCATTTTCTGATATTCATCAACTCAATTTGAGTTCATTGAATATTAAAATCATTTTTTTTAATTATGAAATTTATTTTCATCAATAATATTGAAAAGGTACAACACTTAGATCAAAATGGGGTTCGAGCGGTGCACAGGACCCAACTGACAGAAATAGCCCGTTGAAATATCCTATCTACGTATAATTTGTTAAAAAATACAGTTAAACATAGCAAACATGCAAGTTCTGACGTAAATTTGAAATAATCGATTAAATTCTATATTTTTGGAAACTCACCACAAATTTTTAATAAAAACCTAAATGCAATTTTCACAATCTACGATTACTAATAGAAATTGAGAGTTCTTTACTATCTCTGTGCGAAAGGATCGAAGCGCGTGCACAAAAATTGAGGCTAACGGCACAAAAATCATGATGGCTCGAATTTTGAAACAGTAAATTTTCAAATCTAACCCGGTGGTTTTGAAGATCTCGACGCCGTCGTCTTTTCTCCCTTCTGCGGCGGAAGACGGTTTGACCCCGAAACAGATGAAATCTAAGGTTGAAGTTTTGAAACTCCCGTATATAAATACGACTGATTTTTTACGATACAGGGTGAAAGAGAAAGTGAAATGAAAAGAGGTTGGGTGGATTTTGTAGAGAACGCAGCTGTGGACGTTTCTCCCTTCTGCGTCGGTCATCGACGTCGAGCCGTTTATGAAGGATCTGAGGTGGAAGATCAAAAGAAAAAATAATTTTTTTTAAATGGGTTGACTGGTTTTGGGTCGTTTAAAACAAAGGTGAAAGTGAAAAAAACTTAAAAAATTTTATTTATATATATATCTTGGGACGAAATCGGTATTTTGCCTATTATTTCGATCGACGATAACTTGACCGTCTGGATTCCAAAAGTGACGAATGAATACTCCATTTCGCCTAATTTTCCATTCTGGATCTAATGCTGTAGTCAATTTCTAAAAATTCTATATCTAACAAAAAATTTGCATTTTTGGCCTGAGGTGACCCCTAAAATTGACGTCATTTTCGTTTTTGATGATAATTCAACTTTCTGTGCCCCAAAAATGACAAATAAATAGTCCATGTTCAATAATTTTTTGTTATGAACCCAATGATATAATCGAATTTTAATAATTCTAACTCTAGCAAAAAATTACTATTTCAGCCTCATCCGACTCGATAATCGAGGATTTTGCAACTTTCACATTTGGACTCGCATTTGAGCGTGTTTATAGGCTAAAGTATGTTTTTCGATCATTTTAAATCCAATGGTGAGGTCAGATTCAATTAAAAATTATCAGAAACATCCTAAAGTTTTATCTCTAAGTCCCACATTCAAGATTTTCTCAAAATTCTAATATTTATTTTTCCTCGAGATACAAATTGAGAACTCGGAGCTTTACATTCTCCCCCCTTTAATAAAAATTTCATCCTCTAAATTGAAATCATATAGTATCGAACTTCGTCGTCAACACACAACATGTATAATAAACGATACATACCCTCAATTATCATCTATTCTTGGTTTTAAGTCAATGTCATTTTCAATTCATAATTCAGAAACCTTATGTCACCTATTTTTCATCAATCCAAATCATTCTCATAATCCAACTGATCCATTATTTGTATAACCCTAAGATAATAATCAATTCACCTTATATCACTTCCATGCTAATATCTATCAACAACAACTCTTTCAAATCTTCTCTATTCTTTATATTTACTTCTCTCACCAATTACACCGTCTATTATGTTTTACTAATACTTATCCTGATTATTACTCCTCATTGCACAGACTTACTGCAAACACATCACTACTATTTGAACACCATTTAATACTCCTTAATAAAACAATACACAACCTTCACACTTATTATATTTCTATTATAATACAAATATCTACTAACACTAAATTCGCAAAATGCATTAAAATCTCTATTCCCAATACACCAATATCTTTATATTCAATACAATATTTCATTTCTGTTTACTGTGACATCTCTTCAAGGCCTTTGTCATAATTTTCATAATTTAAAACCTTAATGAAGAAGGTAAATCTTACATTAAATAAATTATTTCACAACTAACCATGTGTGAAGGGCCTGGCAAATACTTCTTCAATATGGACATGTGGAACATCCGATGAACTTGCTCAAAATCTGTTCAACTACTTCAAACGGTCCCATAAACTGTAAGTCACACGCTTTCTTTCTCTACTCCCAAAATTACAGTATTGACCAGTTACTATTTAAATATCATTGTAATATCAATTAATCCTTATTCATGTAACTTTATATTTTGCCTAAATCATACATATTTCCACTTATCATCCAATATTGATAGTACCACAATTAACCTTTACAAATCTCACAACTATCTCTTATGACTTTCAATTCATAAGCAATATTGCTATCTTACCTTCTTCATCTATTTCTCACAATTCCATTAAGTCACCATTAATGCAACATTATCACAAAATCATTCCTTCTTGCATTTTATGTTGACCTACCTTGCATTTAAAACTACATTTTCTATCTAACTCTTCCCTACTATAATTTTAATCCTTTTAACGCTATTTTTTGCTTATCCAATTACCAAATCCAACATATTTCACTATTCATAAATCTACCCCTTACCTCTCCTAATGAAATTCATCATTCACACGTCGACTTTACCTCCAAATACTCATTCATTTTGATTGCCTACCGAATTTCAGTTTTAGATTGCACACCTATACTCTATAGGTTCTTACCTAATCTTTTTAAAAAAAATCTCCTTCTTTTGTCACAAGGTATCATCCTAAACATCACTTACCAACAAATATTTTTAGCCTTTACGCACACAAACCCAACACCATATTATTATCATGTTATAAATGTACTCAACAACCTTTTGTCAATTATAGTCTTCTGGTGGCGGAGACAATTTTATTACTCGGCCTATCTCGATAATTTCTAACTTTAGTAAGTGTGCATAATCTTATCAGAAGCATATAATCTAAAGGAAACATCATTGAATAGAAGTCTAATTTTCTAACATCATAATTAGAAATCGTACCTTCCAAAATTCGTTAGAGATAAGTATTTTCTCTTGGGTCGCAACCCTTGCTCACGACTGTGATAGAGGGCACTCTCTCCTAATATGTCCCACCTAACCACATGCGTAACATGTCAACGATCCTGTCTTCATAGATCTCTGTGAAGCGGGCAGTTGGTGGACTGGGGTCTGTAGGCTCTGAACCTGCCTTGTTGGTTCCTTTGGCCCTATTGGCATCATTGGAGTCTCAATTGTTATATGACTCGGTGATGAAGAAACCCTGTAACTCTATAATGTAGTAGGAGCTCGGTATTGTGGATATACGGGTCCAGAGGCACTCGGTCTTGAATATACCGATCTCTTGGCTAGATCTAATATGGAAGGAAGAGACGTCTAGGATTTACTAATATGTCCCCGGGATATCTGTAATTCCATTCCTTCTCGCTTTCGACCTCTAGTTCGGTCTGATTGCGGTGGCATAAGTTTTTCATCAATCTTGTTAAAATCCAGTAGCCTTATTGTTCCTTGAGTTGGCCCATCTAACATTTTCCTTAGCCACGGATCTTTAATCGGTTGACATCGACCCGAACATTGCTCCCCTCTATGTCCTAACTTACCACATTCGTAACATGCCACTACTCTTTCTTTTGACTGGTTTAATATTGTATGTTATTGTTTCTTGTAAAACTCTTCCATTCTCTTGAGTAGATATTTCTATAGTCTCACTTCTTATGCATGGTTGTTTTCCTCGTGACTTTGCTAGTTTCGTAATAATTTGCCTCTTATTAGATCCTAACTGTCTTTCTTCTACTAGACTTTGAGGCAATGCTTGTACTATCCCTATTTCTTCTTGTAATCCTCCTTGTGGTGGGATATTTACTCCTTGATCCATTTGGGATTTATTCTTAAAATAGTGGTCGAGCCTTTCTTCTATTCTCTCTAATCTTTTTTTTAGTTGGCCCACCATGATCATTTGGGCTTCAAACATCTCTGATTGTCTTCTTTCCATACGAGCCTGACTCTTGGATAACTTAGAGACTGCTTCTATCAACCGTTCTATCTTGGTGAGATTACTAGACCCAGGTAGATCTTCCCCACTAGTTTGACTCTTTATCACGAGTCTAGTTGCACCTCTATTTCCTTGTATCTTTCCTAACCTACAAGTTCAGGAATCTTCATCTTATCAGAAGCAAGGCACTTCTCAGAACTATGCCAACATCATTCTCAGGGAAGCATTAACTAGTAGTAGAATAAGGAATCTGGTAATGAACACCATTTTCATTACTAACAGAATGAACCTAGAATACTATACTACGCGTATTAGGCTCTATAGACATCTAGACACGGAAGAACTCGTAATTCTAATATTGAACTACTAATGAGCTCGGATATCGAATTCCTATTGACACTCTATGATTATCGTAATAATATCTGTGGTATCAGTCAATTTCTATAAACATAGTAGATCTGTATCCCATACGGATCTAATGATATGCTCAGATACCATCTGTGGTGTCCCACATAACGCTAACACAAATCCCCATGTCAGATCCCGAGGTACTAGGTGGCACCTCGAAATTTCGGCATGGTTTCCTTTGTTTATGTTAGCATTCCAAGGCGTTCAACCTGCACCTAATAAACGGCATACCATCCTGCATATATATATATACAAAATATAACAATAGCGGAAGCCTAAATACATCTAATAACGAACGATAGATAAAAGTACGGAATGATAACAAAACACAGAATTATACAAACATCCTTACTGAAACAGAAGTCCTAACACTTAAGACAAAATTCATAATAATCCTGAACAAATTGACACCACTAGGAGGTATAACCCCAATACTCACCAAGTGATGGACTTTAGTTGTCTATTTGACCCACCAGATGATTCTCACTCTTTTTCTACACCTGTTTCACCAAGCTTCGGATCTAAAACTAAAAAAATTGAGAAGGAAAGGGTGAGTAACAATGGTTACTTAGTAAGGAAGCAAATAATTTTTGTCAATAACCTCTCCTAACATGAACGAATAAACATACTGAATCATTTTAAAATATATAAAATTTTACAAAAGTAACTACGATTAATTGGTACATATAGTCAAAGATGAGCAACTAAACATTTTAAAATTGATATTACATCAACCAACAGTACTTACTATAGCATTTTCTTTTTATACAAATCTAATTGATCAAATGGAAACATTAAACTTGCATTGCATTTTATATATTAAAATAAGGCAATATATACATAATACACATGGTGGAGTAGTGGAATTAGAAAGTTGGGATTCACGACTAGGTCGCTCCAAGTCGGGACATGATGTTACAATTCTTTGCTGGCTTTTAGTTCCTAATTTTTTGGCCGGTCGCTGCATTTACCACGTTTGATTGACCATTTATCCAGCTCAGGCTGGTCGTTTGACGTGATCGTAAGCAATGGGTCTCTTTTCGATGTGTCAGAACGTTCGACTACTGCAGATTGTTAGTGATCACTGACTAATCATCTTCGTCTATGCCTGTCAGGCGTACATGTGATTCCCAAATATACAAACCATTCGTATACGACCACCTTTACAGTACAAGTTCACTAGTAAAGATAGAGAGGAATAAACCCAGATTCCAGTTGTGACTCCACTCGCATACGCGTCCCATACCACGTATGAGCTTGGTGGTCCCTACCGTACATCCCAGTATAATACACCACTCCGGATGATATGACACATTATCCCTTCAAGCATTCACAAATTCTTTAACAACTCACAAAATAGCTATATATATATATATATATATTATTTTCATTTAAAAATAAAAGGGAAATTAACAATACAAGATTGAGAATTGATATCCAATTTCCTACCATACAAATGTGGCCAACCAGCCTAAAATAAATAACAGAACGGAAAAGTAAACAGCGCCTCGCGCTAACAAAAAGTAAATAAACATGCAATTAGTAATATTATCCCTGGATATCCGTTCACCAACCTACACACAACACAACAATGTAAAATACAGATATCACCCCTCAGGTGTGACTGACATTTTACCGTTTCATACCTTTTTTCCTTTTTTTTTTATTTTTACAGTTTTCAATCTCTCAAACAAAATATCCACTTTCTGATATTCATCAACTCAATATGAGTTCATTGAATATTAAATCATTTTTCAAAAATTTTGAAATTTATTTTCATCAATAATATTGAAAAGGTACAACACTTAGATCAAAATGGGGTTCAAGCAGTGCACAGGACCCAACTGACAGAAATAACCCGTTGAAATATCTTACCCACGTATAATTTGTTAAAAAATACAGTTAAACATATCAAACATGCAAGTTCTGATGTGAATTTGAAATAACGGATTAAATTCTATATTTTTGGAAACTCACCACATATTTTTAATAAAAACCTAAATGCAATTTTCACAATCTACGATTACTAATAGAAATTGAGAGTTCCTTACTATCTCTGTGCAAAAGAATCGAAGCATGTGCGCAAAAATCGAGGCAAACGACACGGAAATCAAGATGACTTGAAGTTTGAGTTGGCTGATTTTTGAATCTAACCCGGTGGTTTCAAAGATCTTGACGTCATCGTCTTTTTTCCCTTCTATGGCGGAAGACGATTTGACCCCAAAACAAGCAAAATCCGAGGTCGAAGTTTCGAAACTCCCATATACGAATACGGCTGATTTTTAAAGATATGGGGTGAAAGAGAAAGTGAAATGGAAAGAGGTTGAATGGATTTTGTAGAGAACGAGGCTGCGGACGTTTCTCCCTTCTGCGTTGATCGTCGACGGTAAGCTGTTTGTGAAGGATCTGAGGTGGAAGATCGAAAGATAAAACAAATTTTTTTTTTAAAAAATGGGTTGGCTGGTTTTGGGTCGTTTAAAACGAAGGTGAAAATGAAAAAAAATTAAAAATTTTATTTATATATATCTTGGGACGAAATTGATATTTTGCCTATTCGATCGATGATAACTTGACCGTCAGGATTCCAAAAGTAACGAATAAATACTTCATTTCGCCTAATTTTTCGTTCTGAATCTAATGGTGTAATTAATTTCTAAAAATTCTATCTGTAACAAAAATTTACATTTTTGGCTCGAGGTGACCCCTAAAATTGACATCATTTTGGTTTTTGACGATAATTCAATTTTTTGTGCTCCAAAAATGACAAATAAATAGTCCATGTTCAATAATTTTTCATTATGATCCGAATGATATAATTGAATCTTAATAATTATTACTCTAGCAAAAAGTTACTATTTTAGCCTCGTTCGACTTGGTAATCGAGGATTTTGCAACTTTCACATTCGGATTCGCACTTGAGCATGTTTATAGGCTAAAATATATTTTTTGATCATTTTGAATCCAATGGTGAGATCAGATTCCATTAAAGATGATTAGAAACATCCTAAAGTTTTATCCCTAAGTCCCACTTTCAAGATTTTCTCAAAATTCTAATATTTATTTTTCCTCGAGATACAAATCGAGAACTCGGGGCTTTACACACCCAATCAAGTTGTTGGTTCTATTTAGTCCGATCTGACCTAATGGACTAAATTAGTCTTTTTTTTGCTTGTAATCAATTGATCCATTTGATTTTGTAAAAGTTGATCAAAATGCTTGTTCCAAATGGGTCAATTGATTAGTTACGAACTATTTAGATCCATTGGGAGGAATTAAGTGGTTTATAATCAAGAACCAATCGTTTTAATTAATTTGATGTAATTCAATATGACCCATTTTCAATTGGGCCAACTGGTTGGTTTGATGTAAACTAAGTTCAACCCAATGGATCGACATAATTAATTAATTAAGTTGATTTTATTGGGTTGGACCAATATTACGGGTTCAATTTGAGTGGTGTAGACCGGTCCACCCACTTATCTATTGGTTGGATTAAATAAAGCAACCCGGGAACACTCATAGTCGGTTCGGGTCATGACCTATAAGAAGGCACCTAGACTCTAGGTTTACTACGTGCAATTCAATTTATCTGGCCACCCTTGCCTAAGTACACCTATATACCCTCGAGTATACTCAATCAAACGGTACGTGGTGACTTGGTTTTATATACCATATAGGTATTCAAAGTGATAATCTAAGACTCCAACCCAAATCTCTGAAGTCGATAGCAGCTAGTTTAATCCCCAATTGAGAGGTGGCACACGATGTTGAGCAAAGGCACTCTTAAGTCACCTCTCATCTAGAATATAGGTCGTCTATCTCCCTAGTACACGAGATACAACGGGGCAAGATCCTTAAGCACTAATTTTGATTAAAAACTGCAATTGGTGCAAATTAAATTAGCTTTGATATATAGTATAGGTACGAGTCTAGGGTTGTAGCTTTCATAAATGGTTTAGCATCCCACAAGGGGACTGACCACGTACTAGTATTACGTTGGCAATCGGGACATGTGACTTTGCGACTTACAATATGACAAAGGCTCAGGTTATTCTAGCATGGGTGCATCAATATATCTTTCAGGGTCACCTAATCGAACAGTACGAATGCCCTAGTTTTATATACCATAAAGGTACATGACTGGAGTTGTGGTTTTCAGGAATGACATCGGGTCTCATGAGGAGACCGGGCTACGTTGGCTATAAGGGTCATGCAAGCATGCAATACAATAAAATAAACATGCTAGTGGTGTGTGCAAAATAGGGTGGGGTGTGCCCCAGCCATTTTTTGGATAAATAGGCCCATGGGCCAGATCAGATCATCAACAAGCCACAATCATAATGAATGCAAACATTAGAAGATTGTCAAAAAAGTAATATTATGTTAATCAGAAGAAATTAAAACCAATCAATTAATTACAATCGAACAATCCACATGTTAGACTTAATGGTCCAATCAATCGAGATATTCAAGGGGTATGATCATGCCAATCAGGTATCAAGAGGAAATCATGCACCCTAATTTAGCACATAATCTATTCAAACGTGGACTCATTGAGTTTTCTCGTCTCATAACATTCAACATCATATACATGGAAAAAATATCACATGAAACATTATTGTGAAGTATCAATGGAATGTATGAAAGCAAACAATAAATTGCATGACACCAATAAATTCAAATGAGTCGACTCGACTCATTATATTCAAAATTGGGGTATCATAGAAATATATATATTATGACAAAATCACACAAAGCAAAGAAAAAAACATGCTAAGAACAAACTGCACATATCAAGCACAAGTGACACGTTATGTGATATAACATGAGTTCAACTACGTTGACTTGACCAAAATTTTCCCAATGGTTGATTTTTGAAATCCAACCCAATTTTTTATTTTTATTTTTATTATTTTATTATATATATATATATATATATATATATATATATAAACTGAACAAAATAATTTTTTTTCCAAAACTGAATTATATTCTACCAAATAAAACAAAAAGGCTGTTTTTATTTTTATTTTTATGCAAAATTATCAAATGTATTAATCTTCAGTCACCATTAAAATAATGCGACCAAAAGCCAACAAAGCAAATTAGAATTCTATGTCGTATTGCCTCAATGGATTTCACATCAATTCTTACATTAAAGAAAGAAAAGAACAAAAGAATAATCCACTTAATGTGAAACATTAAAAAATAATTAATTAAAAAAAAACCCACTCACACGAAATAATTAAAGGGATGAATTATCTGATTATTTATTTATTTAAAAAAAACAAAATGATTTTTTTTTAAGAAAAGAAAATAATTTTTTTTATAAAAGAAAAGAAATTCTCTTTATATATATTTTAGGAAAAGAAAACTGTTACTAACTATTAAAGAAACCTAAAAAAAATTATAAAAAAAAAACTCTATTGCCGCACCTACTTATACCTTTGCAATCCAAATAGAATTAATGAACATCCAACTGTGACGTGTCATAGGTAAAAGTTGGTGTGACAATAACTCAAGCAAAAAGGCTCTAAAATTAAACCACGAACTGTCGAGTGATAAAAACCCAAATCTGTGTTTTTCTCTTTTTGTCCTTCTCCTTTCCATCCAAAACCTACAATCTTGTCTTAATTGTATCAAGAGGTATCATAATTAAAGTTGAAACACAACCATCCATGGCAGCACTCAACCCTTGCACCACTACTACAATCTTCGAACTAGGCCGAAAACCAATACTACTTGCTTTAAAGTTTTTTTAAGTAACAACCCAATCCACCCCAACTAAGTTTCTATTTCAATTTATGTTAGTATCTCTTCTCCTGTTACGCCACAGTCCGCAAGTTTCAATGTTTTTTTTTTATTTTCAACATATTGGAAAATAATGGAAGTAATTCGATGAAGGAAGAAAATAACTTATAGGCTCGAATCTGATTTGATCTCTTTTAGACAAATATTCTCCCCTACTGGTTGAACCAAAGTACACAAGGGATCAATGAACAAATGCCTTCAAGATACTAAATCAGATTATGTATGAGCCAATTTAGTCTAGAATACTCGAAAAAATAAGAAATTGATGATGCCTAGATCTTAATCTTAGAGAGAGGAGGATATAGAAATTTTCAGTGAAGAAATCTGAATTCTAGTTGCTTTTTATAGCCATTTTTGTGTCTGTTGACCAAAAGTCATGATTTAATATCTCTTTGTTTAATAGTCGTTAGATTGTGTCTGATCTAAGATCTAACGATCCAGATTGTACCCTATCGAAAGTATGTGTCTCATGCCTTTTAACCAACACCTTTTAGTTGAATCTGTTTGATTTAATGGCTCTGATCGCGTCCGATCAGTTGCCATTTGATCTAACAGATCTGATCGTCCCTGATCGGATACCAATCATGAACCAACACACCTGATCGATTCTATCAGGAACTAACTTGATCCAACACATCGGATCATTCTCGATTCGATATTACTTCGATCTATCGTATCCGATCGGATACTAACTTAATCGTACGGTACTGATCGCATCTGATCCATCATACGTGACGAATCAACCACAACCGTTGGATGGTTTCATATTCCAAAAAATTTAAGGCTCCCCAACTCCTCGCGACGATGCATACGTGCGAAGTGTAAAGTGCGCCTCAAAACGTCCAATCGCTTTTTCATACGTCGCACGTGCGTAGGTGATGCTTCGCACCACCTCAAAGCACTGGATCAAAGCCTTAAATGTGTAACACAAATACAACTAACTATGTTGACTATTACTTATAAGGTACGCCACTCTTTTACTTTTGAGCAATGTGGGACTAAACCTTATATACACAAAAACCTCAAAAATCTAACTTAAGAAAAACAAACCAATAAACCACAAAACTTATTTTATTTTGAAAATATTCAACAAATCTCCCATTATTTCAAATATAAATAATTGAATATATATATATATATATATATATATATATATATATATATATATATATATATATATATATATATATATATAAATATTAAAACAAATGCACCACTTAAGTGACTGTTTACGTACCCAAATAGGGATCAAGCTTTCGTAGTTCTTATAACTAAAGAACGATTAAACAAATACATCAATTTACAAAAATTGGCATCATCGTAGAGACTAGTACATAGATGAGAGGTATCTTTTTGATTTGAACCTTCACTTAGTATAAATGACCAGAGCTTTGTCAAGGTGCTGTGGTAAACGTATCTTGAACCAAGGACCCTTAGAGACAAGTCAAATTCTTCACACATACTTTTCTCCATGAGAATGACTGTTCTATTTGCTTTGCGCATTAATGGCCATGCGCTATATCTATTTTCATTAGTGCTTTTAGAAACGGTCTAGATTTTATAGGAAATGGTTTGATTTCCTTATTCATATAGGTAAGTTCACTTGAAGCGATTCTGCGAGTCACTACTTAAAATTTTATAACTTATTAAGGATTTGCATCCATCCTTTATTTTGCAGAAACCAACACTAGATTTAGAAAATGGGATAAATTAGTTCTAGTGTCCTGCTAAACTAGTTATTTGACTTGTTTGTACCCATTGAACCTTGATTATCCATTTCAAGACAAAGGTTGGGTTCCCATCAACGGTGATTGATTTATTTTATAAACCTTAGCCCCATTCCTTTAGAAATTTTAGATGTCATATCTCTTGGAAGTCCTTTAGTTAAAGGATCTGCTAAATTTCTATTTGATTTCATATAGTTGACTATAATTACTCCACTTTTGAGTAATTGTCTCAAAAAATTGTGTCTAAGGCTTATGTGCTTTGATTTTTCATTATACATTTTACTTTTAACTTTGTACAATGTTGCCTGGCTATCACAGTTGATCATTATAACTGGAGTGGGCTTTTTCCATAATGGTATATCCATTAATAGATTTCTAAGCCACTCTACCTCTCTACATGAATATACCAGTGCTATCATTTTTGATATAATGGTAGAGTCCAAAATACAAGTCTGCTTCTTAGATGCCCAAGAAATAACAACTCCATCTAACGTAAAGATCTAGCCAGTTGTCGACTTCGAATTTGACTCGACATTATTCCAACTTGCATCACTGTTGAAAGCGCCCTCAATCCGCGGGGTGCACGGATCCACTTTTGACCCTTGAGGTTTGGGAGTCGCCACCTAGTTATTACGGTCTAGGAACCGATCAATGACTCTAAACGGATAAAGAACTAATCTAGAATAAAAAAAACTGAATTCGGGGATCATGTTACGGGGTTGGAAGGTGTTAGGCACCAACCCCGCCAGCCAAAATCGGTCTCTACTAACTTTCAAATAAATTACATTGCTAAAAAAACCTAGATAATAAAAAAAAGTAAGAGATTATACATTTCCGATAGTAAAGACCTTATTCCCTCAGATCCGACAAAAATTACTCCTTGTACCGTACTCCTTGCTTCGTTCTGTCTCCGGATTTGATTTCTGATCTCCGAGGTAAGGTATCTCCTTCTTGGATCTGGATTCTTTGAATTTGTTATGGATTCTGGGGTGTTTTTGAAAAACTTTTAGGTTTTTTTTAGGCTAAAATCAAAGCATGGGTATTAGGTAAGGAGTTGGGTTCAAAATTAGGGTTTTGGGGAGGTTGTGGAGTCTTCTTCACCTACTTTTTCTAGGTTTTTTTTTTATACGAAAATAGGGTGTGGAGGTTCCTATTTATAAAGTTTTTTAGAAGCATTAGGGTTTGATTAGGATTTCTTTTAGAGTTTTAATTAGGGTTTTGACTTTAGTCTTATGAGATTGACTTAGTCTTTAGGGTTTCAATTTAGGGTTTTGACTTTAGTCTTATGAGATTGACTTGATTAGTTTAGATTAGGGTTTTGACTTTATTCTTATGAGTTTGACTTGATTAGTTTAGATTAGGGTTTGATTTAGCATTTTGACTTTAGTCTTATGAGATTGACTTTAATACTTTGACTTTAGTCTTTCTTGGTTGACTTTTAATATCTTGACTTTAGTCTTACTTGATTGACTTTAAGATTGACTTTAGTCTTACTTGATTGACTTTAATGTTTCACTTTACATTATTTAATGATTTTTTTATTAATTTCAAAAATTTTAATTATTAAATTTGTAAAATTACCGTTTTGCCCTCATAGAGGATTTTTTACGTTTTAAGTCATTTTTCAATGTTTCAGGATGTTTTGGAATTAGTTTTTCGTAAGGAATTCAATGGTAATGTTGGTTTTTGTCATTTATGAAATTTTTTGTATAAATGATCGTGAATTTTATGAGGGGTATTTTCGTAATTTTATCAAATTTTGTGAAAATTGGCGAAGTAGTTTATTTGGTTTTGATTTGTTGTTTTATGTGTTTGAATGAGTTTTCCTAATTGTAACGTAGGCTCTAGGGTTGTTTTGATGTTAGGGGTAATTTGGTAATTTGGTCATTTTTAGTGATTTTTATCGTGAAGCTTCTTTTTGGTTTGCAAGATGATGATTTCTATGTTTTTGGGGTCGTATTTTCCTAGCGTAGCGTGGTTTCTAAAGTTTTGTCAGTTCGAGATACTTCATCCGGATTTTTGAAACATATCTGGTAACAAAATAAAGCATTGGAATGGACATCCATCATTAGGGAACCGTTGCGATCGGGATAACGAGTTGATTAATCAGGCGGATACAAAAATGGGGTGTCTACAACTGTATCCTTCAAGTACATTTGGATATCCTTGATAATGTAGTCCATAGTCTAAAGTCCTCTTCAAGTACCTTAAAACTCTAGATACAGTATTCCAATGCTCAATACTTGGATTACTAGTAAAAGTACATAACACACCTACTACGTGTGCAATGTTAAGTCTTGTGCAATGCATAGCATACATAAGACTCCCAATAATACTAGCGTATTCTAGTTAAGCTTTAGCACGACCAGTATTCTTCATTAACTTGATACTAGGATCTATGAGGGTAGGAGCTGGTTTATGATCAAAATGACTATATTTCTTCAGAATTATCTCAATATAATAAGATTGAGACAACCATTGCATTATCTTTCCTTTGGATTTTAATTCCTAGCATTACGTCAGCCTCCCCTAAATCTTTCATATCAAAATTAATAGATAAAAATCGTTTGATTTCTTTCACACATTCAATGTTAGTTCCAAAGATTAACATGTTATCAACATAGAGACAAATAATAATACCAACATTATTTTCAAATTTGCAGTAAATGCATTTGTCAGCATCATTAACTTTAGAACCATAAGATAAGACTATTTTATCAAAATTTTCATGCCATTGATGAGGAGCTTACTTTAAACTATAAAGAGATTTAATTATTTTGCAAACTTTCTTTTCTTGACCAGGTTTAACAAAACCTTATAATTGTTCCATATAAATTTCTTCTTCTAAATCACCATTTAGAAATGTTATTTTTACATCTATTTGATGAACAACCATTTTATGAATGGAAGCAAGAGAAATAAGTAGTCAAATAGAAGATATCCAAGCTACTACAGCATAAGTGTCAAAATAGTTTATCTTGTGTCTCTATTTAAAACCTTTAGCAACTAATCTAGTTTTAAACTTATTTATCGATCCATCTGCATTCAATTTCTTCTTAAAAATCCATTTACATCCTATAGGATTCGTACCTGGGGGTAAATCTGAGAGAACCCAAGTTTGATTAGAAATAATCGAATTCATCTCATCATTAATGGCTTCTTTCCAAAATAATGAATCTCTAGAGTTCATATCTTTCTACATTTAATATGAACCTAATAACATTCTTGACTTCATATTTATCTCCTTTAACAAGATAAACCAAGAAGTTAGGTCCAAATGTGTTTAGGAATAGAATTTTCAGAAATTGGATCATGAGAACTTGACTTAGTCAAATCCTCAAACAATTCTACATTTACAGATTCAATGATATCACTAGTTTTCAGATCTAGAATACGATAAGTTAGGTTATTATGAGAATAACCAATAAACATACACTTGAAAGTTTTAACTCCAAACTTTGGTCTTTTATGACTGGGTTTTCTTACATAGTCAAGACACCCCCACACTTTGAGATGATTGAGATTAAGCTTCCTTTTGAACCAGAGTTCATAAGAAGTAATATTATTTTTCTTTGATGGAACTTTATTTAAAATATAACAAACAGAAAGAATTGCTTTACCCACTAATGAGTAAGATAAACCCGAACTAATAATCATTGCATTTACCATTTCAATTAAAGTTCTATTTTTTCTTTCTGCAACTCCATTTTGTTGCAGTGTGTAAAGAACCGTAACTTGATGGATAATGCCATGAGTTTCACAAAACTTAATGAACTCATTTGGATAGTATTCACCACCCCTATTAGAATGAAGAATCTTAATTTTATGGTTAAGTTGATTTTCAACTTCTACCTTAAAAATTCAAAATTTCTCAAAAACTTCATCTTTAATTTTCATTAAATAAATATATGTGTACCTGAAGTAATCATCAATGAAGGTAACAAAATATTTATTGTCTCCGCGTGTTTGACTATGAAGGTCACATACATCACTATGAATAAATTCTAAGATAGTATAAGTTCTTTCAACAAATTTAAAGGATTTTCTAGTTATCTTAGATTGAACACAAGTTTGGCATTTCGAAATATTTTATAAATTACATTTAGAAATAAGTCTTAGATTAATCATACATTTAATTGAATCATAATTAACATGTCTTAATCTACCATGCCACAAACATAACGAATCAACAATATACACAATAGAAGAAATTTCATTATCTAAATTTAGGCGGATCATGCTTTACAAGAATAACCATGTCCAACAAAAACATCATTTTTGGACAAGGTAAGCTGATCTGATTCATACAGAAGTTTAAAATCTGATTTATTAAGCAGGTCTCCTAACACGAGATTCTTGCTCATACCTGGAACATAGAAGACGTTGAAAAGGAGGATAGTCTTCCCAGAAGTGAATCTAAGACCTACATCCCAACTCCGAGAATGTTGGAAATAAAACTGTTCGCCATTTTTATTTTTATTCCTTCACTACAAGTTTCATACCTTGTGTAGAGACTTCTATCATTACAAAAGTGATTTGTTACTCTAGTATCAACCCACCAACCATTGTTACCTAACACAATATTTGCTAGTGAACGAGCACAGGAAACTGTTGCAACCATTGCTCCCTCGGTCACTGTCGTATTTGCCTCTTTCTTGAATTCCTTGTTTCAATGTCGACATTCTCGTGCATAATGACCAGGCTTGTTATAATAAAAACACTTGCTATTTTTCTTCTTGGTTTTATCAGTTTTCTTCTTGAAAGAGGAAGTTTTCTTAGGTTTTAACCTAAAACCAATCTTCTTGGACTTATCACCCTCAATCATGTTTACTTTGATTTTCTCTATTTCCTCATCTTTATGTTCTCTGTTACGAACATCTTCTTCTATACGAAGATGACGTTGTAGAGATTCCAAAATATACATCTTCTCCTTTTGCTTCATTTTTTTCTTGTAACTTTTCCAAGATTGGGGAAGCTTTGAAATGATAGCTCCCACTTGAAAATCTTCTGGAAGAATGATCCTGGCAATCTTAAAATCCCCAACGATTAATTGAAGTTCATGTACTTGGGACAGAACTGGTTTATCGTTGGACATCTTAAAATCAAAATAATTACTAATAAGAAATTTTTTTATTACTTGCCTATTCAATTTTGTATTTATTTTCCAAGGCTTTCTAGAGTTCTTTGGCTGAGTTGACCGTACAATAAATATCATAAATCGAATTGGAAAGAGCATTAAGAATTTAGTTTTTGCACAGAAAATCATCCATTTTTTTTTCTTACGCCTTTCTTTCAATTTGTACTATCTTCTGAGTAGTCTCGAGAATGAGTTCTAGATCATCTTCTAGAACGTATGCTACGTTCAATGTAGTGATGAAGAACAACACTTTTTGTTGCCATCTAGTAAAATGTTGTCCATCGAAACGATCAAGATGTGACATATCTTGATTCATCATTTGGAGAGAGTAAAATATCGAAGCCTCCATCAAATAACTATATTTGTCTAAAACTGTTCGAAAATAACGGAAGTAATTCGATGAAGGAAGAAAATAACTTCTAAGATCGAATCTGATTCGATCTCTTTTAGACAAATATTCTCCCCTACTGGTTGAACCAAAGTACACAAGGGATCAATGAACAAATGCTTTAGGATACAAATAAGCTTTATACTCAATTGACTAAATTAGATTATGTATGATCCGATTTAGTCTAGACCACTCGAAAAAATAAGAAATTGATGATGTCTAGATTTTAAGCTTAGAGGGAGGAGAATAAAGAAATTTTCAGTGAAGAAATCTGAATTCTGGTTGGTTTTTTATAGTCATTTTTGTGTCTGTTGACCAAAAATTATGATTTAATATATCTTGGTTTAATAGTCGTTAGATTGTGTCTCATCTGAGATCTAACGATCCAAATTGCACCCTATCGAAGGTATGTGTCTCATACCTTTTAATCAACACCTTTTAGTTGAATATGTTTGATCTAGTGGCTTTGATTGTGGCCGATCAGTTGCCATTTGATCTAATAGATCCGATTGTCCCTGATCGGATACCAATCATAAACCAACACACCTGATTGATTCTGATCGAGTACTAACTTGATCCAACACATCAGATCATTCTCGATTCGATATTATTTCGATCCATCGTATCCAATCGGATACTAACTTAATCGTGTGGTGTTGATTGCACCCGATCCATCATACGTGCCAGATCAACCACAACCGTTGGATGGTTTCATATCCCAAAAACTTTAAGGCTCACCAGCTCCTCGTGACGATGTGTACGTGCGAAGTGCAAAGTGTGCCTCAAAGCGCTCAATCGTCCTTTCGCACGTCGTACGTGCTCATGTGTGGGTGGTGCTTCGCACCACCTCGAAGCACTGGATCAAAGTCTTAAAGGTGTGACACAAATACAACTAACTATGTTGACTATACTTATAAGGTACACCACTTTCTTACTTTTGAGCAATGTGGGACTAAACCTTATATACACAAAATCCTCAAAAATCTAACTTAAGAAAAACAAACCAATAAACCACAAAACTTATTTTATTTTGAAAATATTCAACACAACCAAGATCAAATTCGCAAGTTTCAGATCATAATGAATGATCCCATGTGAGTGTAAGGACTCTACTGCCCAAGCAACGTTGAGTGCAAACCCAAATCGAAAAGTCGGACTCAAAAATCCAAAGTAACAATAGATGATCTTTTTTAGGAGAAAAAAAATAAATTAAAAGTTATAATTTTCTCAAGTTCAGAGATGACGATGGACATCTTGTCAAGATTAATTTTTAAAAGAATTTTCATTTTTGGATATGAGATTTTGGTGACATCAATCGAGTTTGTTCTTGATGTATCTCTTAATTTCAGGGAATCGATCAAGAAGGGATTTAGTTGATTCAAAAGAGGGTTTGAAGGGAGAATTAAGAGAGGGTTTGAATCTAATCGATTAAAGGTTTTAAGAAACTATTTTAGATTCTCTTCATTCAATCGATTTTTTTTAATATAGAAAATTTCAAGATTAATAGATCGAGAGAGAGAGAGAAAGGGGAAGGAGAGAGAGACGTCTCTCTTCCTTTTTCTTTGTTGTCCCTTCTTTGCCATGTGAGAAGAAGATAGAAAAATAAAACTCTTTTTTTAGTAGCGGCACACCATGCACAATGGTGCTGTTATTTATTTATTTTTTTTGGAAATCCTTTCATCATGCACAATAGAAAAAAAAATCTTTTTTTAGCCGTTACTAACAACACATCACTCTTGCATGAAAACAAAGAATTTCTTTTCACAACTCACCACTCATGGATAGCAACGTGCTAAAAAAAATTCCATCCAATTTCTTTTTTAAATCCATGGCTCCTTACTTCAATCCCCATTATTCCATCTTAATTCATTAATTTTTTAAAATCTTGAATTATTTAGGATCATCACAAGTGATCATCAATTGGATCATAAAAAAATCAATAATAACATACCCAAAAATCAAACAAATGATTCATAATCAAGCCAAAAGAATAAAAATAAAAATAAATCAAAATAAATAAATAAAAAAACTAAGTCGATTTGGCAATGCATCAATATTTGGGATTTTTTCAAGTTTGATCCTCAAAACGTCCCTAGTAGAGTCGTCACTAAAAACGCCCTCGATCTACGTGTGTGGATCCGTTTTTTGTGTTTGGGAGTTGCCACCTAGTTTTACGATTTAGGAATTAGATCATAACTCTAAATAGATAAACAATATTGACTTATGAAAAAGAAACTATGGGTCCGAGGATCACGTTACAGGATTGGAAGGCGTTAGGTACCAATCTTGCCCGACAAATGCTAGTCTCCATTTTTCCCAAAAATTACATTGCTAAAAATAACCTAAGAAAAAAACTTAATTTACCTGGATGATTACGACGATTGATTCCCTTAGAACTGGCGGAGAACGATCCTCGTGTAAGTTTTCCTACTTTTTTCTTCGTCATTAGATCCATTTTTAATCTCCGAGAGGAAGTATTCTCCTCTTAGATTTGAATATTTTTTAGATGTTCTGATTGTTTTGAAGGTTTCTAGGTATTTTTTGAGTAAAAATGGGGTTTGGGTGTTAGGTAGGGACTCAGGGCTTCAGATTTAGGATTTTGAGAAAGCTGGAGAAAGTTTTTGGCCTCTCTTTCATAGAATTTTTCTTGACCTGCAAATTTAGGTTGTGGAGGCTCCTTTTATAGAATTTTTTGGTAGAGTTAGTGTTTGATTAGGTTTCTTCAAGATAAAGTTAAGTTGTTTAATTAGGGTTTAATTAGGTCTCTTAAATTAGGGTTTGAATTAGGATTTTGAATCTTACGTACGATGAAGATTTTTTAGTTTTTAAAAAACCCCTAATTATATTTTAATTCTTTAGGACCCCAGATGGAGGGGTCTTTTATAAATATCATGTAGCCCCCACTTAAATAAATGGGCCACAACTTAAAATTTGACCATGGGCTTGATTGATTGACTAATTTTATTTATTCAAATTTTTAAGTCAATTTACTAAGATTTCACTTTACGTTAATTAATGTTTTAATTTTAATTTCAAAATTTTAAATTTTTAGGGTTGAAAATTTATCATTTTGCCCTCAAAGAGGACTTTTGGGTTGAGAGGTTGATTTTCGATGTTTTGAAATTATCTTTTTATAAGGAACTCAATAGGAATATCAATTTTTGTCATTTATGGGTTTTTGGTGTGAAATGATAGTGGACCCTATGAGGGCGTTTTCGTAATTTTGTCGAATTTGGTAAAATTTAGCAAAATAGTTTATTTGATTTTAATTTATTATTTTATGTATTTGGAAGAGATTTCCTAATCATAATGTAGGCTCTAAAGATGTTTTGATGTCAGGAGTATTTTGGTAATTTGGTCATTTTTTATGATTTTTTCTCGTAAAGCTTCTTTTTGTCTCAAAATGATGATTTCTATATTTTGGGTCATATTTTCCTAATATAACGTAGTTTTTAAAGTTTTTCTTACTTGAAAGACCTTTTCCGAATTTTCAAAACATATCTAGTAACAAATAAAAATATTGAAATATTCATCCATCATTGGGAATCGTCGCAATCGGATTGACGAGTTGATTAATTAGGCGAGTGTAAAAATGGAGTGTCTACATCCTCGAAAGGCTTAGTCAGAGGATTACCCAAGTTAGGTAAATAGGCGATAGATGTCTGTGGGGAATACTAAATAGGTAAACAAATTTGATTTACCCACAAAAAGCTAACAAATCTTGCTACCTCAAAACCCTTAGCTCTTCTACATATAAATCTTGTTGGCCCCACAAAAGTTAGAAGTCAAGAGGGTAAAAGACATTTTTAGTAATTGTCGGTGATTATTCTAGATTCACCTAGGTTGCATTTTTGAAAGGAAATTCTGATATTTTTGAGCAATTCAAAATGATCATCAAGCGAATCCAGATAGAAAAGAAACTGTCGTAGGTAGGATTAGAAGTGATCATAATAGAGAGTTTGAAGATAGTCGGTTCACTCAGTTCTATGATGAAAATGAAACTCGACATGAATTCTCTACTCGTAACACCCCTTAGTAGAATGGAGTTGCTGAGAGGAAGAACCATGTTCTTCAGGAGATAGCCATAGTCATGTTTTACAGTAAGAAACTTCCGAAGAGTATGTGGGTTGAAGTTGTAAACACTACATGTTGTATCATTAATAGAGTTTATCTCAAAGCAAGGCTAAACAAGACAACCTACAAATTGTGGAATGGCAAAACACCTAGTATCAAACATTTTCGGGTCTTCGGTAGCAAATGTTATCCTTAAAGACCAAAAATACTTAAGTAAATTCGATTTGAAGAACGACGAGGCAATATTCTTATGATATTCCATGAATAGTCATGCCTATTGAGTTTATAATCAAAGGACTAACTCCATACAAGAGTCCATCAATGTGGTGATCGATGATCAACCCATGAAAGACTCCAATTCCTCTAATTAGGTAGTCGAGGATGAAGAAGTATTTCTTATCTCATCACCCCCTCACTCCACGACTCAAAAATTGGAAAACCTATCGATTTTAAGGATCATCCCTCCAATCAAATTCTTGGAGATCCTAAAGTTGGTATAAAAATAGACGACAAATCGAGATGTGAAGCAGTCACATGTGCTTCACATCCAAAATAGAGCCCAAAAACATTGATGAAACTCTCAAGGATGAATATTGGCTACAAGCCATGCAAAAAGAACTTCTTCAGTGTACTCGAAATCAGATATGGTACCTGATGCGTATTATTTATGCTAGCAAGTGCACTAATCGTTTCAAGTAATAATATAAGATATCGTTCCCATGAGGATTAAGTTACTAAGTACCAAAAATAATCACTTAAATTACTATTTGATGAATCAAGAATTGTAGAATTGCAAATTGAAATAACAATGAAACAAGAAAGAATGGATTCTTATGGATTAAAAACCTAGGACTTTCGACTTCACTACAGATACTCCTACGTAATTGATTATTCAAAGTAATTCCTACTTTGCCTTATTTGGAAGTTTAATTTCCTATACTAGCTAGTGTTTTCTCTCGAAATACGCTAGATTACTCCTTTAAATATTAACTCAGCACATCTCTATGTGAAATTAAATACCAAAGAGTCATAAAATCTGTGAAATTATTGTAAATTGAATTACTAACCTCTTAGAACATGCTAAAGTACCTCTACTGTTCATTCATTCCAACGTGATCTATTTTATTGATCTAACCTAGATTCTAATTCTCATTATAAACCTAGATCAATAAATCAATAAAACTTTGGCCTTCAGAATTGACAGCATTAAACTCAAAATAGACACACAAATAAGTAATTGCAAAACAAGGAATTGAATTTGAATAAAACAATTACGAAATTGTATCTGAGTTACATCTCAACCCTAGAAACGAGATTTAGTTCATAACGAAATACGAAACAAACATCTTGAAATTAAACATAGAAGAAAGGAAGAATAAACTAGAAAAATTCCAGATTGCCGTAGCAATCATTTGATCTCTTATCCCCCTCCTTCTCTAGTGTCTCCCCAGATCTCCATAAACCCTAAAAAATCAACTACTTATAGCCTCCATACGTTCTGAATACAATTAGGGTTAAATCTCCTTTAAATCGAATCTAAACGATATGATAACAACACGAGACGAAGTGCAGAAAAGGAATGCGCTGCGCGCCGCGGCAGGCATGTACCCACCGCTACGGCGGCTGGCTTCTGTCTTGGGGCCTTTGTTGATTTAAATACGAGCGTCGCGGTGGACTTGTATCCACTGCTGCGGCGGCCTCTGCCTCTTGTACTCCATTCTCCGAAACTTCATCTTTTCTTTCGATTTCACCCCGAATTGCTTCCTTTTCGTATTCTTGGCCATTTATTACCTAAAACAATAAAAAGAACGATTACTAAATAAAATCACTCTCAAATTAACAAAATGTCAAGTAAAATTACATAGAATAAGTCGTTACAAACCGACTTATCAAATTCCCCCAAACTTAACATTTGCTAGTCCTCGAGCAAAAACAGAAATAAACCTAACCTAGAATGAACTGAATCAAAACTAACTTCAGATTCTTCAACTTTCAAGAACAAGTTTCATTTAACAAGCACAATTCATAATAGTGTCTCAAAAATCACTGATAACATAAAGCGTAAAGAATTTATTGGACATTACAAAAGCTAGAAAAATCACCCAAACTTTCATCTCATTCAAATCATCAATCCTCTGAAAAATCCAAGTAAGCAATCTCTAAAACAATCAATTCTACCACCCGGATAATTTTATAAAAACAATGCAAACAAATTTGACTTCTAAATAGTAATGACACATAAAATCTCATAAGCTGTGCTTTCTTGTCACTCTCCACTAATGTAAACTCATCATGCCACCTCGGATCAAAAGGTCTTAATTAAGCTTGTAATGTCAGGTTTAGGTATTGGCTCAAAAAGAATGGATAGGATAATTCAAAGAATGAGAATACTCACAATCAAACAAAATGTAACATTCTAAAGAGCTTAAGAATACTAACATCACAACTTCAGTTTTCATACTTTCCTTCTTTCTTTTATACTATAACACTTTCGCAGACTTTCACCACTACTACCATCAAATTCTTTTTTTTTTTTTTTTACAAAAAAATAAATAAATAAATGCAGAACACTTTTCTTCAAACTTGTATCCCTCCTTCATTTTTCTTCAAGACCCCCTAACTTATCTTTGATTATCACCGGGGTCAACAACATTTTTTTCTATCCTTTTCTCCCTTAACAATAGATTTTTGCTCTTCAATCTCAACAAATCACACACAAGTGAATATTCTCATTAAAGGTAAGGATAAGTATTTAGGCTCAAAACCAGGTAGGAAAATAAGTTTAAAGAAAGAAAATTAAGGCTAAAAATTAAATAAATGGCTCAAATAGGTAACTAGCGGATAAAAATAATTAAGGTAGGCAAGAAAAGCTCAAACGGTCCAAAAATAGCCTAAATCATTTCCTAAGCAACATGAAAGTCTAGGATTTCGCCTCGAGCGACAATCAGCCAAGTTCTAAAATCTGTTGAGGCCTATTTTTCATTTACAAATGTCTAAATAAAATGTCTCTAAGTAGCAAAACATGATCATTATTCAAAATTACCATACTAGACCAACATTGAATATCCAATTCAAACAAAACAAATGTCTAAGCTATCCTCAAAGTCTAAGTAATATCGAATTCCAACTCAACAGCCACATATCACAGTAATCAAGTTATCATTATTGACTTTATGAATTGACTCGAAAACAAAAGAAATGCTCAAAAGTTGAAAATTTTAATGCAAAATTTAATGTAAAAATTTTAATGTAGAAAATAAATAAAAGAATAGAAAAGAATAAAAAAAATGAAAAATAGAATAATGAAAAGAATGATAGTATGACTTTAATGCAGCTAACAACTCAAAGAATAAAAGAATCAAATTATCCTCCCCCCAAACTTAATTATCTTCATTGCCCTCAATGAACAAAAATAAACAAACTAAAGTAAGGAAATTAAGGGACATAATAACTCCCTTCTCGATTTATCTCGGGTACAACGATATTTTCTCTTTTCTTTTCAACCAGTCTCCTAAAAAGAAAATGAAAAAAAACCACACTTGCAACCAATGTTAAGTCGTTAACTCACACAAAGAAAACTTATACTTAGTTCAAATATCCAAAATAAAACAAAACATAACTAATAAATCTAGAAAATAAAACTGAAATCTAAAACAGAAAAATAGACAGAAAAGTAAAACGAAAAAAAATAGAGACTACATCTCCTCCTCCTCAGCTGCTCCATCACCTTCATCTCCATCTAAGTCCTTTGCCCGAAAAGACTCCAGTCCCTCTCCATGTGACTTTCCTGGAAAAACTGGCATGTTAGGAAACTGTGACATGTCCACTGCTATCCCCACTGCTAACTGCCTCATCATCAACTCAAGAGTGTTGTTGCAGGCATACTGATACTCTATAAACTGCTGGAGCTGCTCGCCTTGCTGATTAACCCTTTCTTCCAACCTCTCCATCCGCTCAGCCATAGTAAGAGATCTGAAGGACTGTGGTCTTGCCTGTTGACTCTGAACAACTGGTGCCATTCTGTCAACCCCTTTCATACATTGCACTTTACTATCAGAAAGTGCAGTCATAGGAGCTAAAGTCTCCTCATCTACCCCAAATTGGACCCTAGTAGCAACACACAAAGCAGTGATCAAGGAAGGATAAAATAATGACATGGAAGTGTGCTTATAACACTGTATAATATGAGAAGATATGAATTTCCCCACATCAATAGATTTTCTAGTCACAATGCAGTACAAAGAATTGCCTTTCCTTATTAATATCACTAAAATGCTTTACTGGCATCATTCTAGTCGCCAGAAAATAGTACCAAGCCTTACAGTCCTTAGTGAGTCCAATGCTCGGAAATGTCACAGGTTTTTCTTCTGTTAGCTTCCATTGGGTACCTGGTACAGCAATCTCTTGCAATATCTCTTGATAATCTATTTGTCTCCCATTGAATCTATTATAATCATCTTTTGTAATATCAGGTAAGTTGAAAATTTTGTTGATAGCCTCCCCACTAAAATCGACCTGTTTTCCTCTAACAAACACCTTCCTATGGTCATGTTTAGGAGCATTGGCATAGAATTCCCTCATAACTGGTACTATTGCAGGCTTAGGTTGTGCACAAAACGTTTCCCATTTCCTCTCTTCTATAATCCCCCTTGATACGAGGATATCCTACAGCTGTGACAGTTAATCCCCTTTCTGCTATGGGATTTCTACCAGTTACCGATTCATAGAACCTATTCTGTGCATCTTTACTAACAAATTTTTTTTTATCATAAACAACCCTAGATTTCCTCTTCTTAGAAGTACTTGATGAAGCCATTATAACCCAAATAAAATTCTTCTAATCAGAAATCAACCAAACACATAATTTCACTCTCAATATCGAATCCAAATTCAATGCAATCACCTTCCTTCCCCCAAACTTAGTAGCAATCTTTCATTTTTCTGAGAAGAAACAAGAATAGTGAGAGTGATATGAACAAATGAAAGAAATTTTGTGGATTTAAATAGAGTTAGGGGAGGTAGAAGGTTGAGGAAGATGAAGAGGTGAAGGAAAATGAGAGGTTTTTGGAGAAAATAAGAGAAAGAGGCGGAGAGAATGTGAGAGGTTTGAACCAAATGACAGGTTTAACCCCTTAAAATTTCAATTTTGCAATTCGCGTCGCGGCTCTTGCCCTATTTCCTTCAATTTGGGGCTTGGCCTCTTTTCTAATTTTGAAAAATCATTGCGGCGCACATGTACCCACCGCTGTGGCGGAATTGACTGGGCAGCACTGAAATTTATTCACCTGAAAAATAAAATAAACATAATTAAAATCAAAACAAATAACATAAAACAAATCCTAAACTACCTAATAAAATAAAATAACAACTAAAACTAAAATAAAATAAACTAATGAAATCCTAAATCCTTGAAATTTTAATTTTGGAAATAAATCGGGTTGCTTCCCGAGAAGCGCTAAAATTTAAGTCTTTAACTAGACTTTCTTGAATCTTCACTTCGGAATTGAGAGCAAAATGGACACCCGCTCGGTATTAAAGTTCCCTCCGAAATAGTGCTTCAATCGGTGCCCGTTTACTGTAAAAATCCCTTTCGTCGGATGCTTGACTTCTATTGCCCCCGATGGTAAAACCTTGTTGACAGTGAAAGGACCGAACCACCGTGATCTTAATTTTCCCGAAAAAAGTTTAAGTCTTGAATTGAAGAGGAGAACTTGGTGTCCTTCTTTGAATTCCCGTTTGTGAATGAACTTATCATGCCATTTCTTCGTCTTTTCCTTATAGATCCTAGCATTCTCATAAGCATCGTTCCGGAACTCTTCCATCTCATTTAGTTGTAACAGTTTCTTCTCCCCTGCAGCCTGTAAATTGAAATTCAAGAACTTAACAGCCCAATATGATCTATGTTCCAACTCAACTGGGAGATGACAAGATTTTCCATAAACCAATTGATATGGAGACATTCCAATAGGTGTCTTGAACGTTGTTCGGTAGGCCCATAGAGCATCATCCAATTTGCTTGACCAATCCTTCCTTGAAGAATTAACTGTCTTCTCTAGAATCCTCTTTAGCTCACGGTTGGATACCTCAACTTGACCACTTGTCTGCGGATGATAAGGTGTAGCCACCCTATGTGTCACTCCATATTTGCTCAGAAGTAAATCAAATTGTTTGTTACTGAAGTGTGATCCTCCATCACTTATGATAGCTCTTGGTGTTCCAAATCTTGCAAAAATATACTTCTTCAAAAATCTCACCACCACCCGAGCATTATTGGTTGGCAATGCTACAGCTTCAACCTACTTGGACACATAATCTACAGCAACCAAAATAAAACGATTAGATAAAGAAGATGGAAAAGGACCCATAAAATCAATACCCCAAACATCAAACAATTCAATTTCCAAAATATTTGTTAGAGGCATCTCATTTTTCCTAGATATATTCCCAACCCTTTGACATTTATCACAATTGGCAACAAAATTATATGAATCTTTAAAAAGAGTAGGCCAATAAAATCCTGATTGTAAAATTTTTCCTGTTGTCTTGGTTGCTCCAAAGTGTCCTCCAACTTCGCGAGAATGACAATGTTGAAGAATACTCTCCATCTCTTCTTTCGGCACACATCTTCTAGTTATACGATCACCACACATCTTGTAAAGGAATGGATCATCTCATATGAAATACTTAATATCTAAAAAGAACTTCTTCCTCCTTTGGTGGGTGAGTTCGGTAGGCACAATCCCCCTAACCAAATAGTTGACAAAATCAGCATACCATGGGACTTCCCCAACTGCAAACAGCTGTTCATCCGAAAATTTCTCATTAATATCCCCCATCAACTTCTTCATTTGGCTGCACATGGTCCATCCTAGAAAGATGATCTGCAACTACATTTTCAGTTCCTTTCTTGTCCTTGATTTCTAAGTCAAATTCCTGCAAAAGTAAAATCCATCTTAGCAACCTTGGCTTTGCATATTTTTTTATAAATAAATAACTCAAAGCCGAATGATCGGTGTAGACAATCACTTTAGAACCTATTAAATAAGACCGAAATTTGTCAAAGGCATAAACAACTGCTAAAAGCTCTTTTTCGGTAGTTGCATAATTCAATTGAGCCTCATTTAAAACTTTGCTAACATAGTAAATCACATAAAAGACCTTATCTTTTTGTTGCCCTAAAACAACACCTATAGCATATTCACTAGCATCACACATCAAAGTAAAAGGAAGTTCTCAATCGGGTGCAGCAATAACAGGAGAAGATATCAATTTCACTTTAAGAGTTTCAAAAGCATCTAAATATTTTTTGGAAAAATAAAAAATTGCATCTTTTACCAACAATCCACAAAGAGGTTTAGCAATTTTTGAAAAATCTTTAATAAATCTCTTGTAAAATCCTGCATGTCCAAGAAAACTTCTAACTCCCTTAACATTGGTAGGAGGTGGAAGCTTCTCAATTACATCAAATTTTGCTCGGTCCACCTCAATTCCTTTAATAGAAATTCGATGTCCCAACACAATTCCTTTTTTTACCATAAAATGGCATTTTTCCCAATTCAAGACCAAGTTTGTGTCAACACATTGCTGCAAAACCAAAGAGAGATTAGAAAGACAATTATCAAAAGAAGAACCAAAAACTGAAAAATCATCCATGAACACTTCAATGTATTTTTCAACCATATCGGAAAAAATTGACATATGCAACGTTGAAAAGTAGCAGGGGCGTTGCACAATCCGAATGGCATTCTTCTATAAGCAAATGTTCCATAAGGACATGTAAAAGTGGTCTTCTCTTGATCCTCCGATGCTATTGGAATTTGATTATAGCCCGAATATCCATCTAAGAAACAATAATAGTCATGCCCGAAAAGTCTCTCCACCATTTGATCAATGAAGGGCAAAGGAAAGTGATCCTTTCTTGTGGCATCATTGAGTTTCCGGTAATCTATACAAACTCTCCATCCGGTTACCGTTCTTGTGGGTATAAGCTCATTGTTGTCATTCTTCACTACAGTCATACCTAAGGGTGTCAATGGATATCCAAAATTCGAATCTGAATTCGAATTCGAATTCGAAAAATCGGATATTATCCGAAAATTTTGGATATCGGATTCGGATTCGAATGTTATTTTAAAATTCAAATCAATTTCGGATACGAATTCGGATATTGCGATATCCGATTCGATAATATCCGCTTCGATATACATATGTATTCTGTATTCATGTTTTATAACAAAACATTTATATATGTATACATATCCTGTGTATTTGTGTTTTACAACAAAAATTTAATTTTTTTTTATCTTCTCTCACCGACTCACCCTCAACCACACGAACCAATCGAAACCCTCAACCACACGAACCAGTCGAAGTTTTCGACCGTGCAGGGTTGCGACTCCTTCTCCGGTCGGCGAGCATGTAGGTACGTACTCTCTCTCTCTCTCTCTCTCTCTCTTCTCTCTCTCAGTAAAACCCATTTTTTCGACGGTGCGAACTTCATAACCATCGTCTTCTCCGGCCGAAGAGCATCAATGATACTCTCTCTCTTTCTCTCTCTCTCTCTCTCTCTCTCTCTCTCTCTCTCACGTAGAATAAAACCCCATTTTTTTATTCAAATTCGAATGGAGTTGAAAAAAATAAGAAAATCAATTTTTTTTACAGATTCGAATAGGTGGAATTTTACTCACACACAGAGTAAAACCTCATCGTCTTCAACCCTCATCCCTCATCCCTCATCGTTTTCCACGATCTCAACCTCTCGCGATCACTGTCGGAATCTTTCTCAACAGCTCACCTCCGGCATCGACGTCCATTGACAGGTAGAATTGTTTGAAATCTCTGTCTCAAAACCCATTTGATTTTCTTTGGTTTTTTTTTTTTTGTTTTTTTTTTCGGATAATTTTTGAATTATAGATTTCGTATTCGAATCGGATAATATCAAATATCTGATAATTTATTCAGATACGAATTCGAATATTCGTTAGTGATATCCGATCGGATTCGAATTCGAATTCGGATAGTACTAAAAAATTTCGAATTCGAATTCGGATATAACACTATCTGATCGAATATCTATCCGTTGACAACCCTAGTTATACCACCTTTCTTAGGAACCACTTGGACCGGACTTACCCATGAATTATCCGAGATTGAATAAATTATACCTGCATCCAGAAGCTTCACAGCCTCCTTCTTCACTACTTCTTGCATAGAAGGATTTAATCTTCTTTGAGGTTGCACCAATGGCTTGTACCTCTCTTCCATCAAAATCTTGTGCATACAAATAGATGGGCTAATTCCCTTGATATCATCAATAGTCCATCCAATAGCTTTCCTATGCTCCCTTAAAATCCTCAATAACTTTTTCTCCTCCAAATCATTCAAAGAAGAGTTAATAATAACAGGATAATAACAAGACTCTTCTAAGAAAACATACCTAAGATGTGATGACAATTGTTTAAGTTCAAGTTTAGGAGGTTCCTTTTTAGATGATGGTTCATTAACATGCACAGCTCCTAACTCTTTAAATTTAAGCCTTTTTGGAAACTCACAAAATGGCAAAGCATCAAGATTATTCACACATACAATTATATCTTCATCATCACTTAGAGTTCCTAAAGTTCTACCATTTAATATGCAATTTTTCAATGGTAAGGGAGGAAAAGATTCATTAAATTTTTCAACTACTACCCTATCCAAAACACTTATTGCAAAACATGCATCAACATCGGAAGGAAATTCCATAGCCTCAAAAATATTAAAAGTTACTTGTTCATCTTGAACCCTTAAAATCAATTTAACTTGATGAACATCTATGAGAGTTCTACCTGTAGTGAGAAAAGGTCTTCCCAATATGAGTGGAATATCATTGCCTTCTTCTATATCCAAAACGATAAAATCAATAGAAAATTTGAATTTGTCCACTTTTACCAAAACATCCTCAATAATGCCTCTAGGATGCTTGATAGATCTATCTGCAAGTTGCAAAGATACCATAGTAGGCTTCACTTCTCCTAAACCGAGTTTCTTGAAAATAGAGAGAAGCATCAAATTAATACTTGCACCAAGATCACATAAAACTCTATCAAAATTTAAATCACCAATAGTGCAAGGAATAGTGAAACTTCCTGGATCTTTTAGCTTTTGGGGAAGCTTTCTTTGAAAAATAGCACTATATTCTTCCGTGAGCATAACCTTCTCATTATCCACCAATTTCTTCTTATTTGATAGAATCTCCTTCAAGAACTTAGCATATTTCGGCATTTGCTCCAACATATCTACAAAATGAAGATTAATATGTAAGCTTTTAAAAATATCAATAAATTTAGAAAATTGCTTATCTAAATTTTGCTTTCGCAATCTTTGAGGGAAAGGAATGGGATTAGAAGATGGTTGTGGAATAGGTTGTTGAATAGGATCGGTAGCATCTTGATCTTTAAGAAGAGTAGTTTCATCCTCATTTGCTTGCTTGCTACCCCTCTTTGATTGTTCTAAATCCTTCCCACTTCTAAGAGTTATAGCTTTCACATGCTCCTTGGGATTCTTCTCAGTATTACTTGGGAGTGCTCCTTGAGCTCTTTCCGTCAATAGCTTGGAAATCTCCCCGACTTGATGTTCAAGGTTGCGAATACTTGCACCTTGATTTCTGAAATTGACTTGGGTATCATCAATGAATGCATTGGTCTTTTGCATAAATTGGGTGAAGACCTCTTCCATGATTGGTTTCTTCTCTTGAGATTGAAAAGAAGGAGGCGGTTTTTGCATATTTGCATTGTTGCTCCATGAGAAGTTAGGATGATTCCTCCACCCTTGATTGTAGTAATTGGAGTTAGGATTGTATTGTCTTTGATTGTTGGCCACATAATTCACTTGTTCGGAAGAATTTACTTCATATGGGCCTTGACACTCCAAAGTAGGATGATTCCCTGTACAATTATCATAAACTACATTAGAAACTGCAGCAACATTCATTTTCTTAAAATTATTATTTAAAATAGCAACTTGAGCAGCCAAATTAGTAAAAGCATCAATGTCATGAACTCCGACTGTCCTTTTCTGTGCATTCCTATCAGATTTCAGGAAGTTATTACTAGCCATGACTTGAATAAGTTCATATCCTTCCTCCGGTGTCTTGTTGAAGAATGCTCATCCACTTGCTGCATCCACCATGGTTTGAGTGTTTGAGAGCAAATCGTTATAAAACGTTTGCACTTGCATCCATAACGGTAGTCCATGGTGTAGGCACTTCCTTAAGAGATCTTTAAACCTCTCCCAAGCTTTATAGAGAGATTCTTGATCTTACTGCAGAAAATTGGTTATATTGTTCCTCATCTTTGCAGATTTCGTTGGTGGAAAGTACTTAGTCAGAAAGGCATTAACCAGCCCATCCCATGTAGTAATGATTCCTGAAGGTAGCGAGGTCAACCATGCCTTAGCCTTGCTGTTCAATGAGAATGGAAATAAACGCAGTCTTATGGCATCATCAGTCATCCCATTGTGCTTGAATGTATAACAAATTTTCAAAAAATTTGCAATATGAAAATTTGGATTATCATTAGCCAACCCCCCAAGCTGAACCGAAGATTGTATCATCTGAATGATGGCAGGCTTGATCTCAAAATTGTTTGCTTGAATAGGTGGCCTTCGAATGCTAAAGACACCCACATTAGGAATAGAGTAATCCTTTAGTGCTCTATTCGGGACTGCATCTCCACCACCACCATTTGTAACACCCCGAATTTTCAACTTATATCTCGAGAAAATTAAATGGTGAGATTTGGAAGAAAATATCGAAGGAGAGACTTAGAGTAAAATACTCGGATCTTGTTATGATTAATTTCGAGGAAAATCAACTTCGCCATTAGATTCAAAAGGATCGAAATATATACATTAGCCTATAAGCAAGTCCGAATTCGAATTCGGATAGAGAAGTTATAGAATCCTCGAATTTCGCGTTAAGTGGGACCCAAAATAGTGGAATTTCGTTAGAGCGAGAATCGAAAAGATTTGATGACACCATTAGATCCAAATCGAAAAATTATTCGAAATGGTATATTCGTTTGTCGTTTTCCGAGTCCAAATAGTTAAGTTACGATCGAAACTAGAAATAAGGGGGAAATTACAAGTATGCCCCTCAGCTTTATTATAAAAAGGAATCTGATTTCTTTTATTTCATTATTTCCTCTTCTTCTCTAAGAAAACCCCAAACGACAGCCACTTCTCCACCCTAGGATTTCGACCCATTTCCGTCAAGTTTGTGCGCGAACAAAGCCGAGTTGAACCTCGACGAAGAAAGCAAAGTTGTCGGCCACGACGAGGGCTACAACTTCACCACCTTTGGTTGTTCATTCTTATTCGTTTTCCCCATCCTCCATCAAAAACCAACCGGGTAGCTCGAGTAAACCTCCACATCTTCCGTCCGAGGGCTTCATCGAGTTAGGAGCTAGGTCTATACTTCATTTTAGAGGAGAAGGAAAACGTCATTGTCGGATACCTTGCAAACCCTCGCTCGTTTCGCATCCAAGTCAGCCCAACTTCGACTCTTGAGCCATCCAACCTTGAATTGTAGTGCTAGCTTGTACCCTTGGCGTTCACAACCAAGTAAGGGACTTCCAATTCTTATTGATAGCTTTAGATTTATGAAATTTGCATTTAGGGATTTTGTTAAAAATGTGTTGCTTGTTTTAAATCATAGAAATCTTTATTTGAATTGAAATTCATGCTAGACATAAGGATTTGATGTGTTTAATCTATATTTTAAATGTTGAATTCGTGGGTGGATTGAGGGATTTGAAGAATGGAACAAAGATCCAAAGAAGGGATCGAAAAACCCAAAAATCGCGAGTGAGGTTCAGGCTGTCGGCGGGAAGGGTCGGTGCCATCGGCACCTACCGAAGGCATTCTGTCGGTTCCACCGACAGAATGAAGCTTCTGCCACCGAAAATTTTCTTCTATCGGCAGGAACCATCGGTTCCACCGACAGAACAAGGTTCTGCTGCCGACAGCACTGTTCTGAGTCAAAAATAGACTCTGACTCTTGGCTTGACCTCCTCACACCTTATACACTATTTCTCACCCTTTATTTCATTAAAAACATTTAAGTAAATGTCCTCTTTAATTTTTACTTAACTCTTTAAGTAAAAATTAAAGAGGACATTTACTTTAAGTTCTTTAATGAAATTAAGGTTTTACCCCCCATTTCGAAACAATGGGAATGGTTTTAAGATCCAAATCTGAAAGGATCAAAATCCGAATTTTGGTTTCAAGAACAAAACGTAATTTTCGACGTTTTCGGCAAGTTTTCAAAATGAAATAACTTTCGCGTTCCTTTGAATTAGATTATAAAAACTATATGGTGTCGAATCTCATGATCAAGACTTTCATTTCGAAAAATCCATTTTTAATTTTGAGAACTTTGAAAATTTGAGTTTCTGACACTTAGCCAAATTTTCACCAGCTTTCTCTATTTTTAACAGCTTTGGTCCCGAGAATCGCTGGGACCTTGTTTTTTAATAAACTTCGGTGGTTTTCAATGGAAAGACCAAAAGAATGACTTTGAAAGATTGAAAATGAATGGTTGATTTGAAAGGATGAAAAGTGAGAATGTCGAGAGAATGGGAAAAGGGAATGAAACGGTAAATTGTCAGAATCACACCCGAGGGTGATGTCTGCCTTTTACATTGTATGTTGTGTGTAGGTTGATGAAAGGATATCCAGGTTATTAATGAAAGGGTTGCATTTTTATTTTGGATTATGTTAGCGCGTGCACTGAGTACTGTTATTTATTTTAGGTCGGGTGGCCACGGTTGCATGGTAGGAACTGGATATCCGTTCTCAATCCTGTTCTGTTAATTTCTCTTTTGTTTAAATGAAAAATCATATATGTACGTAGCTATTTTGTGAGCTGTTAAAGAGTTTGTGAATGCCTGAAGGGATAGTGTGTCACATCATCCGTAGGGGTACACTATCCTGGGATGTACGGTAGGGACCACCAAACTCATACGTAGTATGGGACGCGTATGAGAGTGGAGTCACAACTGGAATCCGGGTCCATTCCTTTCTTATCTTTACCAGTGAACGTGTATTGTAAAGGTGGTCGTATACGAGTGGAGTGTCATTTGGGAATCACATGCACGCTTGATAGGCATAGACGAAGATGATTAGTCAGTGATCACTAACAATCTAGTAGTAGTCAAACGTTCTGACACATCGAAAAGAGACCCATTGCTTACGGTCACGTCAAACGGCCAGCTTGAGCCGGATAAATGGTTCCGCAAGCGTGGTAGATACGACCAGCTACAAAATCAGGAACTACGATGTTATTGGGGAATATCATGTCCCGACTGGGAGCGATCCAGTCGTGAATCCCAACTCTTTAATTCCAATACTCCACCATTTGTATTATGTACCTGTTGTTATATTTCGAATTATAAATGAGAAGCATGTCTATTATTTCAATGTTGGCAATATTATTTGCATAAAATGAAAAATGTATGATGAGTATGGATGATTGATGCTATGTGTAATTTTTAAAACTGTTTAGTTGCTCATCCCTGGCTATATATACCAGTTGATCGTATTTTATCTTGTAAAATCTTGCATGTATTAAAATGTTCAGTATGCTTTATTCGATCATGCTTAGGAAGGGTTATTAGTAGGAATTGGTTGTGGACTTATTGGGTAACCATTGTTACTCACCCTTTCCTTCCTATTTTTTTAGTTTCAGCACTTGCAGCTACCGAGGCAGGCGTAGAGTCAGTAATTGAGGAGTATCTGGTCGATCAGATCGACGATCAGAGTTTATTGCCTGGTGAGCACTAGGGCCACATCCCTTAGCGTTGTCAGTTTCATCCAGGATGTGTGTAGTTTTTGGATTGACAGTTTAGGCCTATGTTAGAGTGAGAATGTTTTGGTAAGCCTGTATATTGATAAATCTTCCGCACTCTGATCTACTTACATGTTAGATGTAATTAGTCTTCCGCTGTTATTTTCCTGTATCTACATTTTTATATACAGGTTTTATTATAAATTGGTTTATCAGGTTTGAGTTCCGTGAAACGCTAACATAAACAGAGGAAACCATGCCGAAATTTCGAGGTGCCACCTAGTACCTTGGGATTTGGCCTTGGGATTTGTGTTAGCGTTTGGCGGGGCGCCACACCATTATTCTCTTCTTCCGCCATTGTTAAAACTCCTTGTTCAGCTCTTTGCTTGCGCTCCCTATTTAGCCTTCTAAGTGTCTTATTGATATCAAAGTCGATTGGCACTAAATCCAAGCTCCTTGTCCGTCTCATATACTAAGAAAAAACCTGAAAAGAGAAAAATGAATAAAGTAAGAATAAATAAAAATCAAATTAGCAATAAAAGCAATTGGTATTAATATTAGTAATCTTTAATCCCCGGCAGCGGCGCCAAAAACTTGATGCGTATTATTTATGCTAGCAAGTGCACTAATCGTTTCAAGTAATAATATAAGATATTGTTCCCATGAGGATTAAGTTACTAAGTACCAAAAATAATCACTTAAATTACTATTTGATGAATCGAGAATTGTAGAATTACAAATTGAAATAACAATGAAACAAGAAAGACTGGATTCTTATGGATTAAAAACCTAGGACTTTCAATTTCACTACAGATACTCCTACGTAATTGATTATTCAAAGTAATTCCTGCTTTGCCTTATTTGGAAGTTTAATTCCTCATACTAACTAGTATTTTCTCTCGAAATACGCTAGATTACTCCTTTAAATATTAACTTAGCACATCTCTATGTGAATTTAAATACCAAAGAGTCATAAAATCTGTGAAATTATTATAAATTGAATTACTAACCTCTTAGAACATGCTAAAGTACCTCTACCGTTCATTCATTCCAACGTGATCTATTTTATTAATCTAACCTAGATTCTAATTCTCATTATAAACCTAGATCAATAAATCAATCAAAACTTTGGCCTTCAGAATTGACAGCATTAAACTCAAAATAAACACACAAATAAGTAATTGCAAAATAAGGAATTGAATTTGAATAAAACAACTACGAAATTGTATCTGAGTTACATCTCAATCCTAGAAACGAAATTTAGTTCATAACGAAATACGAAACAAACATCTTGAAATTAAACATAGAAGAAAAGAAAGAATAAACCAGAAAAATTTCAGATTACCGTAGAAATCATTTGATCTCTTATCCCCCTCCTTCTCTAGCATCTCCCCAGATCTCCATAAACCCTAAAAAATCAACTACTTATAGCCTCCATATGTTCGGAATACAATTAGGGTTAAATTCCCTTTAAATCGGATCTAAACGATATGATAACAACACGAGACGAAGTGCAGAAAAGGAATCGCGCCGCATGCCGCAGAAGGCATGTACCCACCGCTACGGCAGCTAGCTTCTGTCTTGGGGCCTTTGTTTATTTAAATACGAGCGCCGCGACAGACTTGTATCCACTGCTGAGGCTGCCTCTGCCTCTTGTACTCCATTCTCCAAAACTTCATCTTTTCTTTCGATTTCACCCCGAATTGCTTCCTTTTCGTATTCTTGGCCATTTATTACCTAAAACAATAAAAAAAAAATGATTACTAAATAAAATCACTCTCAAATTAACAAAATGTCAAGTAAAATTACATAGAATAAGTCGTTACAAACCGACTTATCAGTACCTTGTATCAAGACTATCTGATAAGAATGTCATCAGAACCAAATGGATCTATAAAAAAAAATTGATGAACTTGGCAATGTTGTCTGGAAGAAAGCTAGTCTCGTTGCTTAGGACTACTCTCAGATTGAGGGTATTGATTTTGATGAAACTTTTGCCTCATTTGCGAGACTTGAGTCTATTCAGATACTAATATCCATTGCGTGTTTCATGAAATTTAAATTATTTCAAATGGATGTTAAGAATGCCTTTTTGAATGGCCTATTGGATGAGGTCTATGTAAAATAATCGAAAGGGTTCGTTGACCCGAAACATCCTCACCAAGTCTTCAGATTGAAGAAAGCCCTCTATAACCTTAAACAAGCACCTCGTGCTTGGTATGAATGATTGATTCAATTTTTGATCAATCATAATTTCGTTAGGGGGAGTGTTGATAAAATACTATTTGTCTAAAAGGTTAAGGGTCACACTGTCATTGCTCAGATCTATGTGGACGACATTGTGTTCGATTCCACTGGTGAAAAGTTGGTTAACAAATTCACCCACCTCATGTAATTTGAATTTGAAATGAGCATGGTTGGTGAATTCAACTTCTTTTTAGGGTTGCAAGTTAAAAAACTCGATAATGGAATTTTTGTGTCCTAGACTAAATATGCACGAGAATTAGTTGATCGTTTTGGCTTAAAGTCTAGACGAACACATAATACTCCCATGAGCACCACTCTTAAGTTCTTCAAAGATCCATCAGAAAAGAGTATGGATTAGCATTTCTACAGGAGCATGATTGATAGTCTTTTCAATCTCACAACAAATAGGCTGGATATTTCTTACAGTGTAAGAGCTTGTGCCCATTTTCAAGTTAATCCCAAGGAATCGCATCTTATAGTTATGAAAGGAATCATCAGGTACGTAGTAGGTATTACCAAGTATGGTCTCTGGTATTCGTTCGACTTATCATCAATCATTGCAGGATACTCAAACGTTGATTGGGCTAGAAACATGGATGATATAAAATCCACCAGTGGCGGATGTTTTTACTTCGAAAATTGCTTAGTTGCTTGGCATAGCAAGAAGCAAAGTTCCATATCACTTTCCATTGTTGAGGCCTAGTACATTACGGTCGAAAGCTATTGCGCACAACTTCCGTGGATGAAGCAGATGCTTTTGGACTATGGAATTTCTCAAGATACGATATACCTCTTTTGTGACAATACTAGTGCCATCAATATCTCAAAAAATCCAGTCTAGCACTCTCGGATTAAACATATTGACATCTGAAATCACTTTAATCATGAGTTCGATGAAGAACACACCATAAGGCTGGAATATGTTCTAATTGAGAGTTAGCTCATTGATATTTTCACAAAACCATTAGACTTTATGAGGTTTGATCACCTTAGGAAGTCCATTGGAGTCTGCTCTTTATGAGCAGATCAGTTATGAGAAATTGACAGTGTTTGCGTGTACTCAGGGAGCAAGGTTACTCTTCTTTGTGGTCCTTTATTAAAAAATCCTTTGCAAGGACCATTCCTTCATACCTATATTGGTAACTCTGAGGAATTGCCTCATTCTCATGCAAATTTGACACATTATTTAGTTTTGAGTTCCATTGAGCTACTTTGTCAACTTTATCTGAAAATGTGCATTATATAAGAACTCGTCGATTATTGGTAAATGTAGATATTATACTCACTATTGTTTTTAAATAAGTCAAAATGCACATGGAAAAGTCATTTAGCTCACTTATGTCGAAAATTGGCATAGGCGCACATTGGCACGTCGCCTGTTTTTTACTTTTAGTTTTCACATGTATTTTCGAAAATCTTTCATGCAAAACCATTGGAGGGGTTTTAATTTTTAATTTATCTCTCTCTTTCTTTCTTTTCTTTATTTTCTTTCTTCTTATCATATTTTATTTATATAATAAAAAAGAATTATTAAAATTTTCATATAACTAAAAGCTATTTGGAGTTCTCAAGGAGAGAGTCTTTGGAATGAAGAAAGAGTTGAGAATAGGTTCTTATTTATAGGTTTAAAAATCCCTCCAAAAAATTTAAAAAGTAATATGGGATTTACAAAATATTTGAAAAAATGAGTCAAAAAGTACTTTTACAATCTTTAATCCATGTGGAAAGATATCAATCACTAGAAATGTTCTAAATAAAAAATACTTAGTTTTACTTTAACAAAAAAGGAGTACACCAATCATAAAGTAACTTTCAAATATTATTTTAAAACAAACTAAATTAATTTTATTTTAATCAATTCTAAATAAATATTAATTAACATTTATTTTAACATGAAGTAGATTAGAATCTAAAGATTGAAGATGAAGGTAAAATTTTTACCCAAGAAGTTGAAGATGACTGAATTTTTAGAGAAAAATCAATAGTTCTTTTGCTAAAGGTTGAAGATGAGCCTATTTGAGTCATTTTATATCAGTCTATCAGAGAAGACTGTGGTCAAGACGACTCTCAAGAGTCATCCCATCAATATGAAGAGATGTGTGTTGTTGTTGCGTTGAGTCGGATTAGGGGAGGGGGTTTTACGTAGAAGGGGTATGTCAACCATGCACTTGATGTGATTTATTTGCTGAGCTGTTGTGACTGTGATATGGATGCTGGACACCGACCAGTAAACATCTGTTAAGGCAAAAAAAACTAGCACGTGGCGTTGGGTAAACCCACATGTATCACAAAAATTGGGATTGTCTAAGATGAGAAATTTTTTTAACTAATAATTATTTTTTTAGGATTAAGGGTCTAATGTAAATTCAAATTTCTTAATTAATATTTTAAATTATAAAAATATCTTTACATTATAATAAATTATTATATTGAAGATTACAAGGGTACTTTTATAATTTCAAACCCTTATCTTTACTATTAAGTTGGAGCCGAAGTGTTTGGACACCAAAATTTGGATTTCTAAAATGCCCCAGCTTGACATTTAAACTTAATATGATTAAAATTATTTTTGATTAAAACATAGAAAACTTCAATCCCGTGTCCCTAAATGTAAAATCACATTGGTTGCTTTTAAAATTACAAAAATACCTTTTTTTTTTTTTAACTATACAAACCTCATAACCATTCTTTAATTAATATTTTAAATTGCATCCATTCAGATTCTTTTACCTTAGCACATGCCACATAGAACCAATATCGGAATCAATGGGATTGAATTTTTTTCTTTTTGTTGGATCAGAAAGGCCTAAATAATTAGCAAGTTTAAATATATTGTAAGAGTATTTTAAAAGAAAATTTTGGAGTTGACAACCTTCTACTATTTTAATAATAGTAAAGAGATATGGGCAGTTATGCGTCTAACCCTTATATACCCACTTATTGACTTTATTTTTAATAGTTTGACTCAATTTAGATTATATGATTTCCAACCAGGGCTGAGAGATTTGTCATTGCTGTTACAAGAAACACAACAGAGCTACCATTCCCATCTCTTTACATGGCACAATATCATAGTTAAAAACAATAAAAGATAACCATTAAACAATAATGAACCCGGACACAGATGGGAATCCAAAGCTACGTACTAAAAGAAAAAAAAAATACAAAATACAAAATACAAAATCAAAACCAAAAGGTCAAAAACAAGAAAACCTACAAACATGCAGACAAGTTCTTAAGCTTCCTTCCCATGCCCATGCCTCCTTCCCTTCTTCACCTTCTCAATCTTCCCATTCCCATTTTCATTCTTGTTCTGATTACTAACTGACCCCTCTTGGGCACTACACATCTGTGACTTCATCTTGAACCCAAATTTTTTCGATACGGTACCCCACGTACTACCACCATTCTTTCCCCGGCCTAACTTCTCTATCTCGTGCCTCATACTTGAACACTCTTTCTCAAGCTCAGATACACGCATTCTCATACTATCCATCCCCACCTTTAACACCTGGTTCTCCCTCACCGCTGTAGCCCATCCGCCGCCCTCGTTCGTTCCTCCTCCAAACCCCCCACTCCTTAACTGCCTTGATCCATCGAGGTTCTCAGAGACAAGGAAGCAACCCGCAATTGAAGTCCTCAGCTGAAGCTGCTCAAAAAAGAGGACTTGAACTATAACTCTGAGGGGCAGCCTTTCATTTTGGGCGGCGTGGGTGCAAGCTTCTAACGATAGCTTCTGGCAGTCCATCAACCTGCAGAGTTGTTCCTTCTCGGAATCTGTAAGCCATGGGTGTGCCTGTAGTAGATTTGACGCAAAAAAAAAAAAACATGGAAAAATTAAGGAGTATAATGTTAAAGCATGGTTTCAAAACTTGGTTTGACGTCTCATCTTGTTCGTCTTGATAAACCCTTTAACTCGGTTTACACTTATTTAATATATATAAATATAAGAAAATAATTATATTTATTTTATAAAATAAGGTACATTAGAAAATGCTTAGTCATAAAATCATATTTTATTTGGATAATAATTATTTAAAATTTTAAAATAATAATTACTTCAATGAAAATATACAAAGTCCCGGTTGACTTGGTAGCGTTTTACTGACTCGGATGAGATTTTCAAAATATAATCCAAGTCATCTCGTTTGTCTCACAAGATTCTACAAATGTGAGATGCCACATCCGTTTGTCTCGCTCATGGACAATACCTAAGATGACTTGGGTGAGTCATCTCGGTCTCGGACGAGATTTAAAGCCATGTGTTAAAAGTTGGCAAAACTCTTAAGTCACACTTGATGAGGATCATAGTCCATATAGAGGTGAATGCAGTGTACCTTCATATATATGTCGATTGCACGATAAATCCCATCATCCAAAGGCCTACCATAGTCGGGAACTGCTGCAGCCAATGATTGAAACTTTGGGAGTTTCAAATTAATGTCAGGAGCAACCTCTGCAAGGTATCCATCGATGAGCTTAGCTACCATCGTGATTGGTGTCAGAGAAGGTGATCCCATCAACTGATCATCGTCTATCGAGCATGGGGAGGCCCCACCTGTTGCTTGATCCAAGGCCAAGAAATGCTCGAGAATCCGTTGTACACACTCGACATTGTAAAGTGTTTCCATGGAATAAGAAAAGTTAGGCATCAAGAGGTCTTCAAGTGTTGCTTGGTCCAACTGCATCCCAATTCTTCTCTCCAAGTTTGATATGCAAGATGGACTCGCACGAAGGATCATGGCCGTGCGAAGCAGCCCAAATAGGAACTTTGCAGAGGTTAGCCCCTTTTGTAAGGGCAATAGTCGTTCGATCTCTTCAAGTAGACGCTTTTGTTCCTCCTCGGATGGTGGGGCCCCTAATGCCGAAGATGAAAGACGGGTACTAGACTCACTCACCATCTGACGCCTATTCAACCCAGGAAGATACCTTTTTGCATAGGATGTGAGGGACCCGGCAATGATCTCTTGTTTGATGCCCCGTGATTCCATGACCGAGATAAGCCTCTTATATAGATCTAGACTTAAAGTGGCTACATCTTCGTACCACCAATCTGATTGCAAGTTTCTTGGTCTGGCTCCCGTGCTTATGCCATTCCACAAGACACTCCCACCGGGGCTCTGCATGGGTCCACCATTCTCCATCATGGGCCATCCAAACAGATTTGGATCCGTTGATGCCTTCATGGCTAGTGATTCAATGCACCTTCGCACAATTTGGAGGCTATCGGCTTGGGGAAGGATGTCCTCACATGTCAAGAGTGCCTTTAGAGAGTCTTTCCAGCTACGGAGGACAACTTGATTGAGGAAAATTTCAGTTTGTGCAATCAGATTGCCCTCCCCATACTCCTCAGACATCTCAAGATGTTCAGCTGCACATCGGAGGTACACAACATTCGAGGGGGTGAGTTCAAGCTTCACACCGTAGCAGAACTTGGCAACAAGTTCGAATGTTTTGGCCCCACCAGGAATGTCGGGCAGCTGAATAAGACAGCCTTCTTCTTCTTCATCCGATGTATCAGCAATCAATTTTTCCAGAACCCCACTCCGAGAAAGCAATGGGAACTGCAAAGGGTGATAATTGATAAGTAAAAGGTAGTATAAATGTCTAATCATCACTATTACAATGAGAGGAGTAGTAGAAGTGTTTCAACACCAAAATTTGGATTACAAAAATGCCCCTACCTTAACATTTAAATTTAATATAATTAGGGTTATTTTGGTCAAAAACCAAGAAAATTGCAATCCCACGTCCCAAAAATCTTGTTCATTAGCTATCAAAATTATAAAAAATACCCTTTTTATCATGTAGTCTTCAAAATCAATATTTTAAATTACAAATAAACCCTTCAAAAACATGTGTGTTTGCATATGCCACCTACTAGTAACTAATAATAAACTAAAATTGCCAAATCTGCAAAAAGCCAAAAATCATTAACAAATGTGAAGACAAAGATTCTTGTGTACTTGCATCCCTGCTGACCAATCAATCCAAAAGTGGCGCCCCACTTGATAGACAATATCCAAAATTAAAAAATAATAATAATAATAAATAAATAAATTAGATGATAGAAAGTTCTAACCATCCCAACTGTAAAAAAAATGGGACATCACTAGTTGGTAAAAACTATGTCTTCTTTGGATGATGAGGAAGCACAAGTTTCATAGTGCATTGTTCTACCAATGTGCATCAATATTAACATAGGTTTTAAATAAGAAAAGAAAAAGTTAAGCAGGGGGGCAGCAAATAGAAACGATGCATGAAGTAACAAGTACCAAAGCCAGTTTAATTTTAAAAGGAAGAAATAACCTTGTGAAGATGGAAGGACATCTCTCCAACTTCAACAACAATATCACTTGGAAGACCGGTTGTACAGAACCTACAAAATTTTCAGAGAAGATCAAGCTTATGAAGAAATTAAGAGCAGTAGGAACTCTTACAAATAATATTATTTATTTGTTAGTGGCAAATGTTTCAAGGAACCTAATTGGCATCCAAAATATCAACCGAAATACAAGAAAGGAAGCATTGAACATAACACCATGAAATTAGAGTGCCGCCTTTAGGAAAGAGGAGGCGAACTCCAATAACAGCATGGTTTAACAATCTGTTGTAGGTGATAGATTCCATCCCTCTTTATTTATGAGAGCTTCTATTGCCACACCAACTTTTACTAATGGTAATCCAAGATGTGTGTTAATTCCTTGCGATTTACATATGAATTAGGTTGATCAATTAGAACCTATGTTACATTAATAACAATATGGGTGTCAAAGTCTAACATTGATGTGGGTGTTGGATTTGACAAACCTTGAAGATTGGGATCCGCCGGATTCAAGAATATATTTTCAATAGTCTAAAATAATGTAATTATTAAATGTTATAAGGATAATTATAAATTGTGTAATAGAGAGATATTACGATTTCTATCAAATACCTATTGTCACTAGAGAATACATGTATGATGCAATATTTTGCTACAAATAAATGTTCAACAAAAGGATTAAAATCTCAAAGACTAAGATGAATGTTAATATTATAATGATAAAGAATATTTGCAAGTAAAGAAAGGAAAATAAATAAAAAGAAAACTGAGAAGTTGCACCAACATCCATTGAGATTCATAATCCAAAGATAGAATTCAACCATTTAGAAGTATCCATGCAACAGAGATTACAACTTGAATCGATTCCATAAGGGTTTGGATCAGTTTCAATTTCAGATCTTCTTGGGTACAGACCTTAACAAAGTTTAGGGTGTTGATATAGATCTCACCAATATCGAATATTGCCAAGTTGACATCCATCACATATTGCCAAGCTCTCCTATCTCTCATGAAGTTTTGTTATTATGCAATTGGACTAAGTAATATTTTACACATTTTTTTTATGGGTAAGCTGGACTTGAACCCACAACTTCAAAGTTGCTTTTGCTATGTGTCAAACCTATTGAGCAATGGGTCTAAGCCCAAGTTATATTAAATAATACCAATAGGTCCATACGCAGCTATGTTGCATGGATACAGGTACGGGTGTCAAGAAATGACACAAGTACCAGGAGTCAGATTCGGCAAACCTCAAAAATAGGATTCACGGATTTGGTATTATGTTTTGAATAATTTAGAACGAAGTAGCTATTTATCTAATATTAAAATAATAATCGGTATGCAATGAGATATCTCCTTATTTGTGTATCACATACCTCTAGACAAGAGAACACATATTTAGTGTTATGTTTGCTAAAATAAAATAAAATAAAATTTCAATTGGAATAAAAAAATTGAAATAAGTAAGAAAATGAAATAATTCATAAAGTCATACATGAGATTGTTATGTGTTGAAATCAGACAAGGGTACTTAACCCTTTAGGAGAGTGTCCAACACAGATAGTCAGCACATGCCATTGTTATGTGTTGAAATCAGACACTTGTCTGACATGGGTACTTAACCCTTTAAGAGAGTATTCAACACAGATAGTCAGCACATGCCATTGTTATGCATTGAAATCAGACATGTGTCTGACATGGGTACTTAACCTTTACGAGAGTATTCAACAAAGATAGTCAGCACATGCCATTGATATGTGTTGAAATCAGACATGTGTCTGACATGACTCAACCCTTTAGGACAGTATTCAACACAGATAGTCAGGACATGCCAAACATATGAGATAATTGACCAATGCTTAATTTCAATTGGAAAAGGTATTAGACAATTTGTGTATCACATACCTATAGACAAGAGAACACATATTTAATGTTATGTTTGCTAAAAGAAAAAAGAAATCAATGGGAAAGGGTATTCATCACCTATGCTAAATGCTAACAAATATTTCAGCAATAAAAAAAATCTTGAAATAAGAAAAGGAAAAAATTCAGTCAAACATGACATTGTTATGTGTTGAAATCAGACATGTGTCTTATATGGGTATTTATCCCTTTAGGAGAGTATGCAACACAGATAGTCAACACATGCAATACATATGAGATAATTGACCCACAATTCCATACCCAACACATGTTGTCCCATCCCATTATGAGCCAGATCCATTCAAGCTCACTACCCAGATAATTCAAAACAAGTACCACACCACAATCGCATCTGTGATGGATATTCCTATTGGATGGAGTGCAAAAGAGGCAAGGAATTCGTATAGCCACCATGTTATGATATGCCACCTTTCTATTCAATCTTAGCAAATTTTGATTAATCTAGGAGAAGTGTTTGAGCAGCTCTATTAGGGTCACAAGTCGTCAATAATGTGAACATCAAGCAAAAATTATATGTTCTCAAACAATTTCACACGAAAAATTTCATCTAATATAAAACATCTAAAGTGATATTTTCCTTCAACAAAACAAAATCATCATTACCAAAGCCATATCATAAGGTTTTGGGGTTGGCTAAACGAATCATATTCCTCCATTCCACTCTATCTGAAACCACATCTTCTGTTACTGGAAGTGTGTTCGTATTCACTTTCAAAACCAAAATCTACGTTGTTTTGCATCGTTCATCGCAAATGCACACTAGAGATCACACAAAAAAGATGAAAATACAAAGATATAGGAATATACCAGGCCTGCCCTTGCCGTTGAAATGCATCTGCTTTGGATCCCAGCTTCATACAAGCCATTTTCTCAGATGGAAAAAAGAAATGGGAAGGCTAAACTTGAAGAAAGGGCTTCAAATAGAGGTAATATCAGTCCCTAAACTCTAAAACCTCCTCTATATCCAAAGCAGCCTCTCCAATTCGTTGTACCCAAATCGCAACAAAAACACTTAATTGCTCTAAATGCACACTTAGTTTAGGAGATAGTGCACCAAATTCTGCCCCAATCTAATTCAGAAAAGCTTAAACCTCCATCCAAAAAACCCACTCCTTTGACCACCTCAACGACTCTGAGAACTCACCTAACCTCATATTCTTAATTTAGAAAATACAAATCCAACGAATTCTGCCTTGATACCACCACAAAATTAACCAAAACCCACTTTGTAAAATCACAAATTGCAGTTGAAAACCACCCAAAAATCCAACAAAACCACCCCAGAAACCCCAAAACCCTGAAAAAAATACCCAAATGTGATCTAATCAATAAAAGGTACACATTTCTTCTTGAAATATCATGAACACTGAACTGTGGAAAAACCCACTAATTTTCAGACCAAAACCACCCTAAATCCACCAAAAGTTGACATTCTAAAACCACAAGAAAATGCCAGAAAACCACCTAATTTGTAAAGCTTCAACCTTTTTTAAATTTAAACAAAACTCTCCAAAGTCTGTCCCCCTAAAATACTCCAGAAATCGCAGAAAAAACCCTTCAAGAAAAAGAAAATAAAAAATTAGAGGAGAAATTTGAACACCAAGTAACAAAACCTCTGTTACCATGAAAAGGTTAGAGAAAAAACAAAAAGGAAGGAGAAGAAGAGAAGGGTTTGGTCAATATTGGTGTTTTTTTTCTCTAATAAACAATGTAAAAGACAGGATGATGAGATGTAGCAACTCATATGTCGAAGAGACAAAAACAAAGCGAAGTTTCAACAGTGTATTAATGGCAGTTGTGAGAGGGAATCTTAAGAAGGTGGGGTCCTTATGGGATTAATTAACTTTTAAAACCTACTCATTCTGTCTCTATTCTTAAGTAGGTGGGGTCTTTATGGTTTTAATTAACTTTTAAAACCTACTCATTCTGTCTCTCTCTCTTGACTTTGAGTTAATAGAAATCTCAGAAGGAGAAAACCGTCATTTTACAACTTAATAAATTATTATCCAATGGTTTATGACTCGACCTTAGTTCGGTTTCAAAAGGTCGATATTTGGACATTGGGATTCGAAAGTACGTATCAGTATTTTATTATTATATATCTGGTCATATTTTGCTTCTTCTAGTGACTCTAGTCTAGAGAGTCTAAAATGCAATGTTTGTTTATTTTAATCTTCATGGTTGAAAATTTTAAAAATAGTTTTAAAATGAGTCGTGATTTACTGACGCCACCTCTCACATACGCTCTCTGACGTGGCATGAGTTAGAATCACTGATATTTTTCTCGGGATACAAAACTATATATCTCATAAATATGTAAAACTGTGTATCCCGAGGAAATAATTATGGTTCTAACACATGACACATTAGGTATGTCTGAGGGTGGCATAAGAAAATCATTATTATTCGTCTTTTTAAATTCGTCAAGCGATTAGAAACTCTACCTAGTTGCATTGACTCGATTGAATTTTTCAAGTGACTCGGCCAAGAGCTCAACTTGTTGGATCAACTCAGTCAAGTTAGTTCGAAAATGCACTGAATAAAGTCACAAATTATTTAAATATAAAAAAAATATATCAGAATTGATGCAAATAAGTACTTAATCAAGATTTTCAAGTTCTCCAACTAATTCAATATATTTTCGGACAATTCAACGAAGCGACATATTAACATTGAAAATTTTATTGATAGCCTTTGAGTATCTTATAATGCTATGTTTGGATTGAGAGAAATTGAGAGAAGAGAAGAGAAAATAAATGAGTTTCTCTTCATTTCTCTTGTTTAGATTGTTAAGTGGTGAGAGAAGATAAAAGAATTTGAGAGAAGAGAAGAGAAAAAAAAATTTAAATTTTCTTTCTCTCCAAAAGTGGAGAGAAGAGGAGAGAAACCCTTATAAAATATTTTACAATTTCAACTCTACCTTTAGGTCTCTTTTATGATATTTTGAAATTTCAAAGTTGTCCCAAGTTCTCTCCTATCAATCTAAACATGGTCAAGAGAAATTGAGTTTCTTTTCTCTTCACTGCTCTCAATCCAAACATAGCCTAAGTCACCCAAGTTTTTAGAATAAGAACAAAATACATGACTTTAAGAACAAAGTTAATTGTCAAAATCATATGAATATATTCTCTAAGATCATGACCTTACCTTGATCCAACAAAGTCAATATGTGTGCATATCCAATGGTGGACATCCAATGAAACAATGTTCATCGAGAACGTTTCTACAGAGCTTATGTCGACAAAAATGTAATTAATGATTTCTAAATTGGAATTTTTTGGAAGAAATAAAGTTCCAGTATGATTTGCATCAAGTTTTGATGTTTTCTTATGAAAATCCTCAAAAGTGATTGTAGAGGCGGAATCAAGTTTTATCTTGATCGACCCTGCCCTACTGACCCGAAGTAGCTCTTCGATCCCTCTTATAAGCACCCGTGTGGTACCTACCAATAATCTCTCGATGCCCAAGTCAGAATTAAAGACAAATAATATCAACATTTTTCCTTCAACCAAAAAGATCCCATTGCCTCTATTGATTCCTCTCTTTATAGGTTTTCCCTTCAAATCAGGGTTTTCCCTTTAATCAGGATTCGATTATGATTAATCCCCTAATTGCAAGGATCTTAAACAGAATTTGTATCAATGAAATTGAGTCCAAGATTCTTAAGAAATCTCTAGACTTGACATGTGTGATCTATGATTATGCAGATACCTGGATTAGGCCTGCTCTGCTAAGCAGGCCAGACCTCCCCTTAAGTTGTCATGTCTTGCCAGTCATATTAGACATTATTACCTTGGTTTACCCTGTTGCTGGGCATGATTTGATTTATTGGTTTGTTCCAAGTACCACTTACTCGGCCAAGATACGTGTATGGTCTAGATTATGTACCTATATTACCCTATACATTTACCCCCTCTTGAGGAGCCGTGAAGTCTCGTCGTCTTCTCGAGACATGTATTTTTCTCATGATTGGTTGTCATTATTTTTCATCATTACTTCTGTCGTTAACGCCTTAATGCATTAAATGTAACGTCGTTTCATCTCTTTTTAATCAACTGAGATGAATCATCTCTCATCCATGGTTGTACACATGTCCCATTAACATCCTCACTAGACCCAAGGGTTGCAACAGTTAAGTTGGAAGAGGTTATCTTCACAGGCATACCTCCTCCTCCTTACCTTATTATAACTAAGGGATCCCCATTCACTTTCTCTTTCTATTGTCCCTCTACCTTTTTGAATTCACCTTCTAGTGCCTCTGAAATCTTCTAGACCTTTAGCCATTTTTTACTTATCTCATTCAGATGTAATTTTCTACTCTCCATTTTACCTTTTACTTCTCTTTAATGGCTATCAATGTTGCTTGACTTTGTAAAGATTTCTTAATCACCACCTTTGTTTTTGTTAGGGTTTGCAAAAAACCCAACAACCTTGAAAAATGTCGTCAGGGGGAAATCTTAGTTTACACTGACCAAATTAAAGTTGGCTTAAGCTTCCATCTCTCTCTTTTTCATCAAGGAGGTGTTAAACAAAATCAATTAGGCCCTAGGCTAGATGTCAGGCAACTTCTACCACCTAGTGGAGAAGGTGGAGGAATTGGGGATAAACCCCAATCACTTCCTCTCCAAGTACAACCTGAAGGCTATCCCTTAGAACCTAGGTACTACTCGTTGTCCTCTAAGAATGTAGTTGTCACCCTAGTGCATTCCCTTCCTTGTGCTAAGAAATGGTTGTACAATGACCCCCTGATCATTTCTAGGGACTAGGAGTTTGGCCTAGGTGTCTCTTGTGAGGGATTTAAGATTCCTCAGACCTTCCAAGGTAAGCCACGCCTTTGGCTTTTGGTAATGTTTATTCTTTCTACTACACTTTTGGTTATGCGAGTCAGTCTAATTTGGTTTTGGCTCTTTTGTAGATTCTTCTACGCATTCTACTACAAAGGATAGGAGAAAACAGTGCACAACGGCAGAAAAGAGAAGGAAGAACCAAAGGAAGCCCAAACGAGAGTGATCAGCGAGGAAGAGGCACTTATCTCTCTTTCTTTCCTGCCTCAACTACTTGTACTACGTGCACCTATTCATCCTTTTAAGCTGGTCACAGAGAGCACCCCCTCACCCCATGCTCTTCCTTTCTACCAACTTCACCTTCCTTTGCACCAAACCCCCCCTTCAGACGCCATGCACATCAACCTCTCAGACTTTTCCCTATTCTTCCTTTGTTATGCCAAAACTCACCTACCCCTTGGTGAACAAAGCAAGAAGAAGAAGAATCTAGCTTTTCATGAGACCACACAGGCTATTAGAGTGTAGCAACTGGCGTTGGTTCACAACGAGCATACTGTAACCATTGAGTTACCTGAAGGGGCCCTTGCCCAAGATGGGCAAGGCTCCGATGAAGTCAGGGAGGTCAACCCTACTCTTGAACTCTAGTTGTGGAAAAGGTGTAGACTTGGGAAGAAGAACCCTTCTTCACCCTCCGATGAACCAAATCAGGAAGGCTTTAGTGATTATAAGACCTCCTTTGAGGATCTAGCCTTTCACTAGCTAGCAGGGAAGGACACCTCGTGGAGGGCATGATAACTTAACCTGGCAGCCTGACTTTACTACAGGTGTTGGCTAGATCAGCAACAAGAACAATGGAGTGAGGAATCTGATGATCGCTACCTCACTTCTCTTCTACTCCATCCTTCTCAGGGACATGGAGTTTGTTGATCGAGCCTAGCCTTGATCTAGCCTTTGGGAAGTTGGCCCAAGGCCTTTACCACGTAATACTCTATTCACATATGCCATTTTATCTCTTATCATTTTTCCTAATTGCTCTCTTCCATACAAGACAACATGTATGGATCCTTGGCCCTCCTTAGATGGTGTGAAACTCATAACCATGCAGCTGCCTTGACTAGGGAATATGATGAAAAGCTAAATCTGCTCAATGGCCAGCTAGCCTCCTTTAACCATGCCACTAAGGAAGCCATGGAGGACCTCAAAACGAGCTTGGCTCAGTTCTTCAAGGCAAACGATGCCTTGGATGCCAAGAAAAAAAACTTGTGAGTTTCGTGGCATATCTTCAATTGGAGCTCACTAACTACAAGGAAAAAGTGGGGAAAAAGGACGCAGAATTGGTGGACCTCCAGGAAAATGTGAAGCAACTAGAGCAAAAATCGAAGAAACGTAGACTCGAGTTGGGCTTCCTCAAAGCAGACTTGGAATAACGCTTGGAAGTTGTTCTCAATTTTACTTTGACAACTCAACTAGAGTCAATGCGGGTAAAAGCTAGGGTAGAATAGGCCAAGGAAGACGTGGTAGAAACAAGAAGTTGTTGGGTCAACTATAGGCTCGTTATACCTAGATCGCGGAGGAAGCATCAACCAAGGCCTACCATGAAGGTTTTGAAGCTGTTCGAACTGTAGTATATAGACGATGAAGAAGAAGAGGAGTCTGACAATGTTCTTATTCGTTCTCCTTTCAAGGATCGACCAAAATGGATGGGTGCATTCAGATTAATACCCCTACCCGAGCTGGACAAGGATGATCTGCCAGCCCCTAACCAAGACAATGCTTCTAGTTTGGTTCATATTCCTGATCAGGTCATTGTTCCTGATCAGGCTGAATTGGCCAATCAAATCAACCTTGCTGAAGATCTGCCTCCTTCTGTTTATTTACGCCTCGCCCCTGATCCTGTTATGATTTCCTTTTCTTATATAATCTTCAATTTTGGGACCTCCCTATGTAATCAATCTCCACCATTAATGAAAATTTTTGTTTTTCATCAAAATCTCCACTATGTAATTAATCTTCATAGTTAATGAATTTTTTCCATATGAGAACTCTTAATGTTCATTTTGACTTCTTCTATTTCATTGAACCATTGAAGTGCTCTTATTCTATAACTCATACTTAATCATTGTAATGCTCTTATACAAATAATATATGTTCTAATCTTGCACCCTACTTCTTCCCCCTAGGTACTACCTCAAGTTTTTTCTACCTTAGGTAGCACCTATTTGAGATGATGAGTGTATAATGTCACCAAATGGAGTTTTATTCCATCAAGGTTGTCTTAAATATCCACATAAAAGTAGGTGTTACTCTGACTCCTGAGCTATTAGCGATAGGACTTCCTCATTCTAACACAATTGCCTTGCTACCATTCCAGGTAGTAGAGGTCACTCAGGACCCTAAACTACACAGGGCGGAACTCCATTCTTTGCCACTTCAGACAGAGTAAGTTCACTAAGATCCTTAGGACCTTAAGCTACATAGGGCTGAACTCCATTCTTTGCCACTCCAGACAGAGTAAGTTCACTAAGATCCTAACCCACAAAAGGGCCCAACTCTGTGTTTTGCTGTTCCGGACAGAGCAAGGTCACTAAGACCCTGACCCACAAAAGGCCCAACTATTTGCTTTGCTACTTCAGACAGAGCAAGGAAGCTAAGACGCTGGGTTCTTAAGCAAGGTCACTAAGATCCTAACCCACAAAAGGGCCCAACTTTATATTTTGCCATTTTGGACCAAGCAAGGACACTAAGACCTTAACCCACAAAATGACTTAACTCTATGTTTTGCCACTTCGGACAGAGCAAGGTTACTAAGACTCTAACCCATAAAAGGGCCCAACTTTGTACTTTGCCACTCTAGATAAAACAAGGTCACTGAGGCCTTAACCCATAAAAGCGTTCAACTATGTGCTTATCAACTTCAGATAGAGCAAGGTCACTAAGACCCTGACCCACAAAAGGTCAAACTTTGTGTTTTGTCACTCCGGACATAAAAAGGTCACTAAAAAAGCCTAACTCTATGATTTGCCACTCCAGATATAGCAAGCTCTCTAAGATCCTAACCCACAAAAGGGCCCATTTAAGATAAAAGGTAGGATCTCGCTGGGGGCATGGGGAAGTATATCCCCTATTTCTTTTGTCTTCTACCCTATTCAGACTGTACTCACATTTTCTTTGATTGTGGCTGCTATTGCTTACTAGGCTTGGCTATTGTGTATATTACCTTACTTTTTTTATCGAATTTTGAGGATCATTCTCTAGTTGGATATACTTCTCTACTCTTTCGAATAACTCATTTAGTGTTTCTAGTCTCTTTTTCACCAGTGATCTGTATAACCTTGAGCCAGACAACAAAGAGTTCCGAAAAACTACCACTGTAATTTTTTCATCACAACTCTCCAAGGTCATGACCACTTCTCTAAATCTCCTCGTAAAATCTCTGAGGTTTTCTCTTTGCTGCATCTGCATGTTGAGTAGAGCGTCTACGCCTCCGTCAACTTTCTTGTTGTTGATGTTTCGTGCTAAAATACACTGTAAAATTCCTCAAAAGAAGCTATGGATCCACTCGACAACTTTTGGAACTAGGTCAAGGCATTTCCTTATAGGCTAGAAGGAAATAGCCTACACATCAAGCCTTCGTTACCCTCCCATAGAGTCATCATCTGTCGAAAATGGAACAAATGCTTAATTGGATCCTTTATTCCTAAATAGGGGGTAAAATGTGACGCTACAAACTTTTTTGGAATCTCCTCAGATAAGATCTCGGCTATGAAGGGTCATTTTTGAATTCTCTTAATAGTTTGCGTAGCCACCAAGCTAATATCCGTGTTTTTTACCATCTCCTTTTCCTTCCGAATCATATTTCTAACCTCCTATTGTATCAAACCCAACACGGGCTCAATTCAAGTTGTTGTGGCAATCATGGCTTCAATGTCCTCCCTTCCATTTGTGTCCCGTGATCAAGAATTGCTTTTTGCATTTGAATCGTGATCATTTTCGACCAGAGGTGGGAGATCTTACATTTATTTCTGCTAGTTCTCTATGCGCTGACTCAACGTTTGGTTCTATTCAATTAAGTCATCCATTCTGTGGCGCCCCGCCAAACGCTAACACAAATCCCCATGTCAAAACTCAAGGTACTAGGTGGCACTTCGAAATTTTGACATGGTCTCCACGGTTTATGTTAGCATTCCAAGGTGTTCAACCTGTACCTGATAAACGACATACAATCCTGCATATATACATATAAAATAGAATACTAGCGAAAACCTATATACCTCTAATAATGTACGATAGATTAGAGTGCGAAAAAGAAATTTATAAACGGGATTATACATTCTCCCCCCCTTAATAAAAAATTTCGTCCTCGAAATTAAAATCATGCCTTATCAAGCTTCGTTGCTATTCTACTAACACGCATGTATAATTATCTTTTATTCTTAGTCTCAAGCCAATCTCATTTATAACTCGTAACCTTATGTCACCTATATTGCGTCACCCCAATACATTCATTAATTAATTACTCCAATTTAAACTTATACTCCAATTAATCCATTATTTGTATAATCCTAAGATAACAATCAATTCATTTTGTATCACTTCCCCACCAATGTCTATGAACAACAATCCTCTCATATCTTCTCTATTCTTTATCTTTATTTCTCTCATCAATTACACCATCTATTATGTTTTACTCATACTTGCTATGAATATTACTCCTTAATGTATAGTCTTACCGCAAACACACCACTATCTTTATATTCAATTCAATATTACATTTTCTACTTATTATGATATTTCCTCAAAGCCTCTGTCATAAACTTTAGAATTTAAAATCTTACTTGAGGGGATATATCCTACATTTCATTAACTCTAATTCAAGATATATATGTACTTCACATTCTACCTTACATCAACCAACCTACACTTCTCCTTTAAGCATATCCAATAAATTGTCTTGCAAATTAACCACGTGTGAAGGATCTGGCAAATACTTCTTCAGCATGGACACGTGGAACATATTGAAGGCTTGATCGAGTTGCGGTGGTAGAATCATTCTGTAAGACACACTTTCTTACTCCACCCCCAAAATTACAACTTCTACTAATTACTACTTAAATATTATTGTAATATCAATTATACCTTATTCATTTCACTTTATTTTGCCCACATCACATATATTTTCACTTGCTACATAGTCACATCACTAACCTTACAAATCGTATTCGTCTTAACACACTTTACAACTATTCTAACACCTATGTTTTACAAGTTCTTAAATGATCTTCCAAAAATCTCATTCTTTCTTCGCAAGGCCTCCCAATGGTATAGATAATTTCATTACTTGACCCATGTCAGTTGTTTCTAGCTCTAGCAAGTGTGCAAAATCTCAACAAAATTATATGATCTAGATGAACTAGTGTTGAATATAACTCCACTTTTTAATATTATAATTAAAAATTGTACCTTCCAAAACTTCGTCAAAAACAGGTACTTTCTCTTGGATCACAACCCTTGCTCGCGATTGTGATAGAGGGCATTCTCTCCTGATATGTCCCACCTGACCACATGCGTAACATGTCGACGATCCTATCTTCGTAGATCTCTGTGAAGCGGGCAGTTGATAGACTGGGGTCTGTAGGATCTGAACCTGCCTTGTTGGTTCCTTTGGCCCTATTGGTATCATTGAAGTCTCAATTGTTCTATGACTCGGTGATGGAAAAATTATGTAACTCGATAGTGGAGTAAGAGCTCGGTACTACAGATATACGGGTGTAGAGGCACTCGGTCTTGAATACATCAGTCTCTTGGTCGGATCTGATCTAGAAGGAAGAAACGTCTGGGGTTGACTGATTTGTCCCTAGGATATCTGTAATTCCATTTCTTTTTGCTTTCGACCGCTAGTTCAGTTTGATTGCGATGGCCTAAGTATTTCATCAATCTTGTTAAAATCCATTAGCCTTATTGTTCTTTGAGTTGGCCCATATAACATTTTTCTTAGTCATAGATCTTTAATCGGTTGACGTCAACCCGAATATTGCTCCCCTCTATGTCATAACTTACCACATTCGTAATATGTCACTACTATTTCTTTTGACTGATTTAAAATTATATGTTGCTGCTTCTTATAAAATTCTTCTATCTCTTGAGTAGATATTTCTATAGTCTCGCTTTTTATGCATAGTTATTTTCCTCGTGACTTTACTAATTTTGTAATTGTTTGCCTCTTATTAGATCCTAACTACCTTTCTTCTACTAGGCTTTGAGGCGATGCTTGTACTGTCCCTATTTCTTCTTGTAATCCTCTCTGTGGTGGGATATTTACTCTTTGATCCATTTGAGATTTATCCTTAAAATAGCGGTTCGAGCCTTTCTTCTATCCTCTCTAATCTTTTTGTTAGTTGGCCCACCATGATCATTTGGACTTCAAACATCTTCGATTGTCTTCTTTCCATACGAGCCTGACTCTGGGATAACTCAGAGATTGCTTCTATCAACTGTTCTATTTTGGTGAGATTACTAAACCCAGGTGGATCTTTCCCCACTAGTTTGAATCTTTGTCACGGTCCAGTTGCACTTCTATTTCCTTGCATCTTTCCTAACCTGCAAGTTCAGTAATCTTCATTTTATCAGAAGCAAGACACTTCTCAGAATCACGTTAACATCATTTTCATGGAAGCATTAACTACTAATACAATAAAAAATATAGTAATGAACAACATTTTTACTACTAACATAATAATATCCTACGCTTACTAGGCTCTATAGACATTTAGACACGAAAGAACTCGTAATTCTAATACGAAACTATTGATGAGTTCGGATACTGAATTCCTAGTAACACTCTATGATTATCGATCTAATATTTGAGGTATCAGTCAATTCTCCAAAATACAGCAGATTTGTATCCCATGTGGATATAATGCTATGCTCTGATACCATCTGTGGCACCCTACCAATCGCTACCACAAATCCCCATGTCAGAACTCGAGGTACTAGGTGGTACCTCGAAATTTCGGCATGGTCTCCTCTGTTTATGTTAGCATTCCAAGGTATTCAACCTGCACCTGATAAACAACATACAATCCGACATATATATATATATATATAAAATAGAATACAAGCGGAAGCCTATATACCTCTAATAACATACGATAGATCAGAGTGCGAAAAAGAAATTTATACACAGGATTATACAAAAAAATTTCACTTTAACAAAAGTCCTAACGCTCGATAAAAAAACTCATAATACTCCTAGACGAATCTGACACCATTAGGGGTATAGCCCCAATACTCACCAAGTAACGGACTCTAGTCGTCTATTTGACCCACCAAATGATTCTCACTCGCTTTTTACACCTATCTCGCCAAGCTTTGGATTTGAAATTAAAAAATAGATAAGGAAATGGTGAGTAACAATGGTTATCCAGTTAGGAAGAAAATAATTCTATCAATAACCTCTCTTAACATGAATAAATAAACGTATTGAATCATTTTAAAATAAGCAAAGTTTTACAGAAGAAACTACGATTAACTGATACATATATCCAGGGTGAGCAACTAAATATTTTAAAACTCATATTACATCGATCAGCAGTACTCACTATAACATTTTCTTTTTATACAAATCTAATTGGTCAAATGAAAACATCATATTTTTGTATAAACATGCATTTTATTTTATATATCAAAATAAGGCAACAAATACATAGTACACAATAGTGGAGTAGTGGAATTAGAGAGTTCGAATTCACGACTGGATTGCTCTTAGTCGGGACATGATGTCTCATAATCAAGTAGTAGCTCTTGATTTTGTGGCTAGTCGTTGTTTACTACACTTGCTGGATCATTTATCTGGCTCAGGTAGGCCGTTTGACGTGATCATAAGCAATGGGTCTCTTTTCAATGTGTCAGAACGTTCGACTATTATAGATTGTTAGTGATCACTAACTAATCATCTTCATCTATGCCTATCAGGCGTGCATGTGATTTCCAAATATACAAACCATTCGTATACGACCACTTTTACATTAAAAGTTCACTGGTAAAGATAAAAATGAATAAATCCGAATTCCTATTGTGACTCCACTCTCATTCGCGTCCCATACCACGTATGAGTTTGGTGGTCCTTACTTTACATCCCAAGATAGTACATCACTCCGGATGATATGATGCACTATCCCTTCAGGCATTCACAGACTCTTTAATAACTCACAAAATAACTACATATATATATATTATTTTCATTTGAAAACAAAAGAGAAATTAACAATACAAGGTTGAAAATGGATATCTAGTTTTCTACTATGCAACTGTGGCCACCCGGCCTAAAATAAATAACGGAACAAAAAAGTAAACATCGTATCACGCTAACAGAAAGTAAATAAATATGCAACCAGTAACATTATCCCTGAATATTCGTTCACCAACTTACACACAATCCAACAATGTAAAATGCAGACATTACACCTCGGGTGTGACTCTGACATTTTACCGTTTCATACTTTTTTTTTTTTTAATTTCATAGCTCTCAGTCTTTCGAAAATAAATATTGACTTTCTGATATTCATCAACTCAATATGAGTTCATTGAATATTAGATAATTTTTTCAACTATGAAATTCATATTTTTTTCAATAACATTGAAAAAATGCAAAACTTAAATCAAAATGGGGTCCGAGCGATGCAACGGACCTAACTAACGAAAATAACCCGATGAAATATCTTACCCATGTATAATTTGTTATAAAATATAATTAAATATATTAAATATGCAAGTTCTAGCGTGAATTTGAAATAACCAATTGAATTCTAAATTTTTGGAAACATATCACAAGTTTTTGATAAATATCCTAAATGCAATTTTCAAAATCTACGATTACTAATAAAAATTGAGAGTTCATTACAATCTTTGTGCGAAAGGATTGAAGTGCGTGCACGAAAATCAAGACAGTTCGAAAGTCGAGACGATTTATTTTTAAATTTGACTCGGTGCTTTCGAAATCTCGATGTCGTTGTCATTTGTCCCTTCTACGACGAAGGACGGTTTGACCCCGAAACAGATGAAATCCGAGGTCGAAATTACAAAACCCTCGTATTATCTACGATTGATTTTTAATGATACGGGTTGAAAAAGGCAAGAAAATGAAAGGAAATTGGGTGGGTTTTATAGAGAACGAGGTTGCGGTCGTTTCTCCCTTCTATGTCGGAAGTCGACGGCAAGCCATTTGTAGTGAATGTGAGTTTGAAAATCGGAAAAAAATAAAAGTTTTTAAAAAAAATTTGTGACTGGTTTTTGGACGACTTTGGAAGATGAATAGTAAAAAATTTATTTATATAAAATTTTGGGACAATTTCAGTATTTCGCATATTATTTCGTTCGACGATAACTTGACCGTTCGGACTCCAAAAACAACGAGTGAATACTCTATTTTGTATAATTTTTCATTTCTGATCTAATGGTGTGGTCAATTTCTACAAATTCTATCTCTAACAAAAATTTACATTTTTTGTCCGATGTGACCCTAAACTTGACGTCATTTTCATTTTTTATGATAATTCGACTTCTTGATCTCCAAAAATGGCAAATAAATAATTCATGTTCAATAATTTTTTGTTATAAACATAATGGTGTAATCGAATCTTAATAATTCTTACTTTAGTAAAAAATCATTATTTTAGCCTGGTCGATTCGGTAATTGAAGATTTTATAACTTTTTTGTTCCGACTCGCATTTGAGCGTGCTTACAAGCTAAAATATGTTTTTCAATCATTTGAATCAAATGGTAAGGTCATATTCCATTAAAAATGATCAAAGACATCCTAAAATTTTACCCCTAAGTCTCACTTTCAAGATTTTCTCAAAATTCTATTATTTATATTTCTCGAGATACGACTCGAAAACTCAGGGTTTTATACATTTTCTTTTACTTCTCCATTTGTTGCCTTCTCATTTCCTCTAACTGATTCAAGAGAATAATCTGCATGGCAAGCACAACAGGCGGAGGAGGAACATTTCCCTCAGTTGATCTGGTGGTTCTGGCCATTGTTTAGATTGAAATCAATTTGTTGTAGCATTTATCACAAACGATGCCAAATTTGTAGAGGCGGAACCAAGTTTTACATTGATTGACCTTTCTCCACTAATCCGAAGTAGCTTATCGGTCCCTCCTGTAAGCACCGGTGTGGTACTTGCCAATAATCCTCCGATACCCAAGTTAAAGTTGTAGAGATTATAATATTAAAGACAAAGAGTATCAGCTTTTTTCTCCCAGTCAAAAAGATCCCCTTGCCTCTGTAGATTCCTCTATTTATAGGTTCTCCCTTCCAATCAAGGTTCTCCTTTAATCGGGATTTGATTATGGTGAATCCTCTGATTGTAAGGATCCTAAATGAAATTTGAATCAATGAGATTGAGTCCAAGATTTTTGGGAGATCTCTTTCAGGATCTCTAGACTTGACATGCATGATCCATGATTATGCAGATACCCAGATTAGGCCTGTCCTGCTAAGGAGACTAGGCCTCCCCTTAAGTTGTCCTGCTTGCCAATCAGACTGGGCGGTATTACCTTGGTCTACTTTACTACTGGGCATGATTGAATTTACTAGTTCGTTCCAAGTACCACTTACTAGGCTGGATACGTGTACAGTCTAGATTATGTACCAATATTACCCCTCTACAATGATAATAATCTATTTATCAACTCATACACGTGTTGATCCTCAGTTTGGAATCGAGCAATTCTCATGAAAATCATTCTCTCACATATCGATCTACTAACACATTGATTTAGACCTCGAAATAATAAAATTATTATTTTTCTAAAGTAGAACGATAATAGCTCTATTACAATCACACTCATTTATATCAATAAACAAATAGTTAGATTATCATATGTAGACACGTGATTTCGTCATTACGACGACCACATCTACAATGGTTTGGAGTCGCCACCATTCATTTTTGTAAGTGGGTGTGAATGGTCACCCGATGTGCATTTTTTAGAAAATGTGACATTTTTGGCGTTTAGTGACTCTCGATGGATAGGAACTAATCGAATCTTGAGATTCGTGGTAAGCGGCTCGGTTGGAGAAAAGGGAAGGTGTTAGGCACCCTTTTCTCCCCACTAAATAGTGGTAACCTCAACTCAAGTCGGTCATTTTAATCGAAATATAAGAATAAAAAAAATGAAAGTGCCACGTGTTGATAATGTGTACCCTAAGTAGGGATTTATTTTTGGCTTGATTATAAGATCATCCCATTGAAGGGGATGGCCCTTATAAACCTTTGCCTTGAGAAGAGATGGGGATAATAGAAGAGGGAGGAGGAGAGGATAGAGAGAGAGAGGGGGGGGGATTGCCTTGAACCTACCTTGAAACTTCAAAGTTTCCTTTTCTTTTCTTTCATTCCTTCTTCTTTTTTGAGTCTTCTTGAGTCCTTAGTAGAATATGAGAGTATGAGAATGGGAAGAGGTGATTAGAGAGAGTAGGGATTTTTTTTTTTTTAGTGAGACTTGTGGAGGATTAATGAGAGAGAATTGGTGATAGTTGTTAATAGTGAGAGTTGGAGGGATAATTTTTGTAGTGAAAAGTTGGAGGATTTTTTGGGAAGAGGAGGAGGGTATTTATAGATGTTGAGAGTTAGTTTAAGGATATAATGGGATGAAATGAAGAAAAATGATCGAATGGTTATAAGTTTGAGAAAGAAGTGGGTGTAATTTAGAAGAGATTGGAGGGTATTTAGGGAAGGGGGGGTTAAATGGGTGAGTTTTGACCCAAATGGTTTGGATCCTACCCAACCCATTTGGTTGGAGTGTTTGGTGAGGTGAGTTTAAGATGGTGGTTGTGATTAAATGGTATTTGGTTTAAGAGAATGGAGGATTTAAAGAGGTGGTTGATGATATTTTGGAAGGGTGAGGGAGATGATGCCATGTGTCAAAGTGGGTGAAAATGAAGGGTTGAGATAGGTTGATGGGAGAGGTTGAGTGTTTGACTTGAGAGGATGGGTGTAGATTTAGGTTGTAGATGTGGGTTTTGTAGGGAATGATGAGGGTAGATTAGGGGAGGTATAGGTTAGGGGTGTGGGTTGATGTGTTTGATTTGAGAGAAAAAGTGATGGGTTGATGTGTGGGTAGATAAGGTTTAAAGAGAATTAATAGGGTAGATGGTTGGATGAGGGAGGTGAGATGGGGTGATGACATGTGTCATATTTGATTATCAAGATGGTGATTGGTTGATGTGGGTAGTGGTTTGTGGGTTAGGATTATGGGTTGGATAATGAATTGGTTATGGATAGTGGTTTGTGGGCTTTTAGTGTATTGGGCTTGGTTTTAGGAGGGTTGTGGGTTATTTTGACTTGGATTGGATTTGTTTTGGGTTGGATTTTCGATGGTAGGTTCATTTTAGGGTTTAGGTGATATGAGATCGATTTTAGGTTGATGGTAAGGTGAGAAATTAATTTGGGAAAGAGTTGAGGGCTTTGTGGGCTTTGAATGGGCTTAAGGTGTTTGCGGATTCGGAGGTGGAGCGGTGGAAGGTAGATGAAGGGTAGGTATCCCAAGTCTCACATTTTTATTTTTTTAATTTTTTTAGATTTTTGCAATCATTAGTTTGATCAAAAATGCCACGTGTTGGCGAATCGGGCCTTTTAGGCCCGTTGGGGAATTTTATCGAAAATTTGGCGTTTTTGGTTTTGGAAGCGGAGCGGTGAATATTGGGAAAGCGTAAGGTAGGCCGAGTCCTTTTGGTAGACCCCCAGACCCTTAGGGGGTCTTGAGGGCCTTGATTTGATCAAAATGTCACTTTTTAATGACTTGGGCCCTTGAGGCCCGTTAGTAATTTTTATTGAAAAATCTGTATTTTTAGGTCCTTTCGAGTATGGGCCCGTTCAAATTGGGGTGTCTACAATGATAATAATCTATTTATCAACTCATACACGTGTTGATCCTCAGTTTGGAATCGAGCAATTCTCATGAAAATCATTCTCTCACATATCGATCTACTAACACATTGATTTAGACCTCGAAATAATAAAATTATTATTTTTTGAAGTAGAACGATAATATCTCTATTACAATCACACTCATTTATATCAATAAACAAATAGTTAGATTATCATAAATTATCAAAAGATTTTATTCGAACGCACTAACTTGGAGAGTATTGCAAAATAGACTGAATTTTCTTGAAATTTCAACCAAGTTCAATCAGGATCTCTATCATATAAGAAGGAACTATAACAAAAAAAAAAAAAAAAAATCCTTAATCCAAAGATTTGAGTCGACTAAATATTCATCCTCCATTCCACTTTAATCTATGGAATGTATCACAGAATATGTAGTATTTTTGTTCAAGAAATATATTCTGATACGATTGCATCAAGTTGGCAGTTAGGTGTAAAAATATAACAATAAATATATATATATAAAGAGAGAGAGAGAGACAATTATGATGAGTGTTTCCAGCTAGACCATGTGGAAAGTAAGAAAACCAAAACTTTCCAACGAAGGAAGTGGGGACCAATCCCTAAGTTGGAGAAATATATCTAACTCTCGTTATTAGGAATTTGGAACTTATATCTCTTTAATCTTTAAGAAGAAACATGCATCATTTGTAGCCATTAGAAGACATTGATTATTTTAAGAAATAGTGGTACTAATCTATTCTTTGTGTTTATTCATTGGGTGTTTTAAATATACCCCCCTCCACGTTTTTGGTGAAATATTTGACACACCCTTATATTTTAAAATTGATGACATGCCACCCTTGATCTCGGTCTTCTATAGTAGATTGATGGAAAATGACTAAAATGCCATTGTTATTAATGTTTAACCAAAAATCATTCCCAAAATCAAGTTATCTTCAACCTTTTGGGTAAAAGAAAATTTTCCCATCTTTCAACTTCGGTGATTTATGTACTGCAACCTTCAAAACTCAAAAACTAGATGGGATATTAATTTTAGGTCTAAATTAATATCAAAAGATTTTCTAAAAAAAGGGTTTAAGGTAAGGTTGAAAATGATGGATTGCAGATGTGGTTCAATCGATTAAACATAATTACCGTAGAGGTTGAAGAGTTTGAAGATGACAAATTTTGAGAGAAAATAAAGAGTTTTTTACTTGAGGTGGCCATTTTCATTAATTTATAAGAGAAGACCAAGGTCAATAGAGGCATGTCATCAACTTGAAAACAGAAGGATGTCTCTAATATTCACCAAAATGTGGAGGGGGTATACTTGAATCACCTTGTTAAATTTAATTAAGGGTCAAGATCCGTTTACTCATCAAGAATAACTTGAGAGAAAATATGTGATCCCAACCGTTTAGATACAAAATCCAATAGTTGAGATTTATGTGGATCTTGATGGCACATACCTCGGAGATAATTATCTCGAAGATAAATTTCAACCATTAGATTTTGTGTTTAAATGATTGGGATGTTTTTATTTATTAATTTAATTAATTTGAATCTTGTACTTATTTTAAGAATGCAGGTTGGATGGGGCCAACTTGACTTGACTGAATTTTTTTATTTTTTTTTTGATTGGGTTGGACTTGTGGTTGATTTGGCTAATGGTCTTGGGCGAACCAAACCAATATATTATGTGTTTCTCTCCATAAAACCCTGTATCCTCTCTTTCAAAATACCAACAATATAAAATAATAACAGCTCTTTTTTCCTTAGCGATCGGATCCTTCTGTGAGTAATTATATATGGGTCCCTATCCGTGGCCAACAGTTTGGCAAACACTTTTTCAAAACATGGGTTAGAGGTCTTGGAATGGGCTGATTTTTGGTGAGGATGATCTCTACGGTGAGGAGATCATCCTCACCAAAAATCAGCTCATTCCAAAACTTCTAGCCCCATTTTACAAGTTGAAAAATCGTGAACCATCCATTTTTTGTAAACCATTTTTGATGAGGTTAGAAGTTTTGGAATGGGCTGATTTTTGGTGATGATGATCTCCTCACCATAGAGATCATCCTCACCAAAAATCAGCCCATTCCAAGACCTCTAACCCATGTTTTGAAAAATGTGTTTGCCAAAATGTTTGCCAAACTGTTGGCCATTGAATGCTACTCATTATATATATATATATATATATATATATATATATATCTATATATATATATATATATATATATATATATATATGAACAGCGTTCCTAAGACTCATATTGGGACCCACATTGCGACACACCGTTTTGTCTTATATGGGCAAAAATATTTGGAATGGGCTGATTTTTTGTGAGGATGATCTCTATGGTGAGGAGATCATCCTTGCCAAAAATCAGCTCATTATGAAATTTCTAGACCGTCCAATTTTTGTAAATCAATTTTGATGGGGTTAGAAGTTTTGGAATGAGATGATTTTTGCCAGGATGATCCCCTAATCACAGAGATCATCCTCACAAAAAATCAACTCATTCCAAACATTTTTGCCCATATAAGACAAAACGGTGTGTCGCAATGTGAGTCTCAATATGAATCTTAGGAACGTGACCCTATATATATATATATATATATATATATATATATATAGGGTCCCGTTCGCCACCCTTAGTTTTACCACACACTTTAACAAACGTGTTTTGTCTTACATGGGTTAGAAGTTTCGGAATGAGCTGATTTTTGGTGAGGATGATCTCTATGGTGAGGAGATCATCCTCACCAAAAATCAGCTCATTCCAAAACTTCTACCCCATCAAATTGATTTATAAAAATTGGACGGTCCACGATTTTTCAACGTGTAAACATGGGGCTAAACATTTCGGAATGGGCTGATTTTTGGGGAGGATGATCTTCTAATCATAGAGATCATCCTCACAAAAAATCAGCTCATTCCAATACTTCTAACCCATGTAGGACAAAAAACGTTTGTTAAAGTGTGTGGTAAAACTTAGGGTGCTGAACATTTCCCATATATATATATATATATATAAAAGCCTCTCTATTTTGGGAATTGACTCTTCTATAAACTCGAATCTCTCACTCGCAAAATGTAGAGCCTTGTCTATTAAGAACTTCGTTCCATTAGCCTACATAACTATATATTTTTTTTCTTTTGTTTTTCAGATATTGAGTATTTATATGCATAGAAACAATGATTATATAATAAAATATTGGCAATTATTAAGAGGGAACAGTGATATAATTGTGGAAAATTAAAAGTACTGTTGAAATTATTGAGTTCATTGAAATCTTTTAAATAGAAAATAATTTCAATTTTAATACACATTTATTATTATTATTATTAATAAGTAATAAACATATAATAATACATTAAATTTGAAATTCTAGCTACTGGTAAGGTTTCAATGAATATCAACCAAGAATTATTTTGTACAACTAGTTGGTGGTTGCAAGAATATAGGGCAGCAACACAATTATTCTAGTAAAGCTGTGAGAGGAAATACACTTACACTATGAGCATGGTATGAATTGAAAACTATGTTTTTCTTTCTCAAAACTATGTTTGGTTTAATAAAATTGGATTAGCATTCCCTTATACTTCTTTCTCAATAATGCCCTTACGTTCAAGGGTAGAGTCAGGATTTTGCCCATGTGGGGGGCAACCTTGTAGAAATTTTTTTGTGGGGGATAATTATGGTTGAAAAAAAATAAATAGTTTTGGGAATAATTAAAAATGAAAAATAAAATTGTGCGGGTAATAATGGTAGATTTTTTTATCTGCTGCTAAATTCTATCGCAATAGCTCACTAATCCATAGACTTCTAAAATTCTCGTGGGGGCAAGTGCCCCCATAGCCCCCACTATAAATCCACCCCTGCTTACATTTGTTTTTTAGTTTAAAAAAAAAAAAAATAACAATATTACTATTATAATTTGAGAAGGTCGAGTAAAAGTGGTTCGACACTAAAAGTTGAGTGATCATAAATGCCCCCACTTTTACATTTAAATTTAATACAATCAAGGTCATTTTAGTCAAAAATTGCAACTCTACAATCCTATAATCACATTGATTAATTTTTAAAATTTTAAAAACATCATTTTTTACCATGTAATCTTTAAAAATCCTTTTACTTAATATTTTAAAGTTCGTACGTTGACACATGGCTGGTGTATTATCTACTAAAAAGAGAAGGACATTTTAGCCTTTCAAAATTAAATGTTTTTAATTTAAAAAATGTGAATGTATTTATTGTTAAACACTTTTACAAAAATATCTTCTTTCCTTTTGAATACAAATTAGCATTTAATATTCAAAAGATCAAAATACCCTTTGTAGAGGCGATTTTTGTGATCACCTCGAAATCTTTGCTCGCTCGTGTTCACAATCTTCTTTGGATCGTCCTTGTTTCCTAATACAGAGAGCCTTCGATGCCTAAGTTAGATCTCACATAAAATTTTGATAGAGTTTTAGTGAGTAAAAATTGTGTACCTTTTGGTATGACCCTTCTCCTCTATTTATAGAGAAGGAGTTTCCACCTTCCACGTATCTAATCTTATCCCCTTCTATTTTTGGATAAAAAAATTGGGAGTCCTTGACAATAAGATCTTTCCTAGCGTATCGCGCTGAAATCCCAAGAATCCAAGGATTAATGCGCCTCTTTTTTCAGGATCTCTTCTTCCTTAGTCATTTTCGAGTCACAATAGCTAGATAGGAACCTGAACTACCCGAGTAATAAACTTTATAGGTCGAAATTAATAGATCAGATAATGGATCAAACGATTCACCAACTGTAAAACCTCAAGTTTTCAATTCGTATCTCGAGAAAAAATAAATAATGGAATTTTGAGAAAATCTTGAAAGTGGGACTTAGGGGTAAAATTTTAGGATGTTTCTGATCATTTTTAATGGAATCTGACCTCGCCATTGAATTCAAAATGATCGAAAAACATAGTTTAGCCTGTAAGCACGCTCAAGTGCGATTTCGAATATAAAAGTTACAAAATCCTCGATTATCGAGTCGGACCAGGCTAAAATAGTGAATTTTTGCTAGAGCAAGAATTATTAAGATTCGATTATACTATTAGATTCGTAACGAAAAATTATTGAACGTGGACTATTTATTTGTCATTTTTGGAGATCAGAAAGTCGAATTATCGTCAAAAATGAAAACGACATCAACTTTAGGGGTCACCTCTGGCAAAAAATGTAAATTTTTGTTAGAGACATAATTTATAAAAATTGACTACACCATTAGATCTGAACAAAAAATTAGGCGAAATAAAATATTCATTCGTCATTTTTGGAGTCCGGACGGTCAAGTTATCGTCGATCGAAACAATAGGCAAAATACCGATTTCGTCCCAAAATATATATAAATAAAAATTTAAATTTTTTTTTATTTTATTACTTCGTCTTCCCCAAACAAACAGCCGCGACAAATAAGAAACGAAAATTCGTTTTTTTTCATCAACCTTTCACCTCAGATTTATTACAATCGGTCCACTTTTGACAATCGCCGCAAAGGGAAAAAGATCTGCAGCTTCGACATCTATAAAACCCACCCAAGAACTCTTCATTTCATCTTCTCTTTCACCCGGTATCGTCAAAAATCAGCCGTATATATATACGGGGGTTTCGAAACTTCGACATCAGATTTCGTCCGTTTCTAGTTCAAACCGTCTTCCGACGCAGAAGGGAGAAACGTTACGCAGCCTTGACATCTACAAAACCTACCCAACCCTTTTTCGTTTCACTTTCTATTTCACCCGATATCGTAAAAAATCAGCCGTATTTATATACGGGAATTTCAAAAACTTCGACATCGAATTTCATCCGTTTCGAGGTCAAATCGTCCTCCCTCGCAGAAGGGAGAAAGGACGACCATGTCGAGATCTTCGAAACTGCCAGGCCGGTTTCAAAAATCAGCCGCTTTGAAATTCGATCTATCTCGATTTACGTGCCATTCGTCTCGATTTCCGTGCACGTGCTTCAATTCTGTCGCCTAGTGATTGTAAGGAACTCTCAATTTCTATTAGTAATCGTAGATTGTGAAAATTACATTTAGATTTTATCGAAAAAAATTTGGATGTATTTCCAAAATATAGAATTCGTTTGTTATTTCAAAAATTCACGCCAGAAATTGCATGTTTGATATGTTTAATTGTATTTTTAACAAATTATACGTGGGTAGGGTATTTTAATGGGTTATTTCCAAAAATTGGGTCTTGTGCACTGCTCGGACCCCGTTTTGATATGAAATTTGTATTCTTTTTCAATATTATTGATAGAAATAAATTATATAGTTGAAAAATGTGATTTAATATTCAATGAACTCATATTGAGTTGATGAATATCAGAAAATGGATATTTTATTGAAGAGATTGAAAATTGTAAAAATCGAAAAAAGGGAAAAAAGGTATGAAACGGTAAAATGTCAGAGTCACACCCGAGGGGTGATGTCTGCATTTTACGTTGTTGTGTTGTGTGTAGGTTGGTGAATAGATATCTAGGGATAATATTGTTGGTTGCATGTTTATTTAAATTTCTGTTAGCGCGAGGCGATGTTTACCTTTCCGTTATGTTATTTATTTTAGGCCGAGTGGCCACACTTGCATGGTAGGAAACTGGATATCCATTTTCAACCTTGTATTGTTAATTTCTCTTTTGTTTTCAAATGAAAGTAATATATATATGTAACTATTTTGTGAGCTGTTAAAGAGTTTGTGTGCCTGAAGGGATAGTGCGCCATATCATCTGGAGTGGTGTACTATCTTTGGATGTACGGTAGGGACCACCAAGCTCATACGTGGTATGGGACGCGTATGAGAGTGGAGTCACAACTGGAATCCGGGTTATTCCTCTCTATCTTTATCAGTGAACTTTTAATGTAAAGGTGATCGTATACGAATGGTTTGTATATTTGGGAATCACATGTACGCTTGATAGGCATAGACGAAGATGATTAGTCAGTGATCACTAACAATCTATAGTAGTCGAACGTTCTGACACATCGAAAAGAGACCCATTGCTTACAATTACGTCAAACGGCCAGCCTGAGCTGGATAAATGGTCAACCAAGCGTGGTAAACAGCGACCAGCCACAAAATCAGGAACTAAAATCAGAGAAGAATTGTAATATCATGTCCCGACTGGGAGCGATCTAGTCCTGAATCCCAACTCTCTAATTCTAATACTCCACCATTGTGTATTATGTATCTGTTGCTTATTTTGATATATAAAATGAAATCCATGTTTAATGTTTCTATTTGATCAATTAGATTCGTATAAAAAGAGAATGTTATAGTGAGTAATGATGATCGATGTAATGTGAGTTTTAAAATGTTTAGTTGCTCATCCCTGGCTATATGTACCAGTTAATCGTAGTTTCTTCTTTAAAACTTTGCATATTTTAAAATGATTCAGTATGTTTATTCGTTCATGTTAGGAGGGGTTATTGGCAGAAATTGTGTTCTTCCTTACTGGGTAACCATTGTTACTCACCCTTTCCTTTTCCATTTATTTAGTTTCAGATCTGAAGCTTGACGAGGCAGGTACAGAGTATGAATGAGAATCATCTGGTGGGTCAGATAGACAGTCAGAGTTCGTCACTTGGTGAGTATTGGGGTTACATCCCTCTAGTGGTGTTAGTTTGTCTAGGTAATATTATAGATTTTATTCTGAGTGTTAGGACGTTTGTTAGAGTGAGAAATATTTGTATAATCTTGTATTCTGGTTATTTTTCCACACTCTGATCTTTCGTTCGTTATTAGACGTATATAGGCTTCCGCTAATATTATATTTTATTTGTTTATGTGAAGGATTATATGTCGTTTATCAGGTGCAGGTTGAACGCCTTGGAATGCTAACATAAACAGAGGAGGCCATGCCAAAATTTCGAGGTGCCACCTAGTACCTCGAGTTTTGACATGGGGATTTGTGTTAGCGTTTGGCGGGGCGCCACAGATGGTATCAGAGCACGGTATTAGATCCGTATGGGATACTGATCTACTGTGTTTTGAGGAGTTGACTGATACCACAGACATTAGTGATAATTATAGAGTGTCATTAGGAGTCTGATATTCGAGCTCATTAGTAGTTCCGTACTGGAATTGCGAGCTCTTTTGTGTCTAGAAATCCTTAGAGCTTAGCAAGTGTAGAATAAGACTATAGGTTAATTCTGTTAGTAATGAAAATGGTATTCATTACTAGATTCCTTATTATACTAGTAGTTAATGCTTCTATGAGAATGATGTTGTGTGGTTCGGAAAGTGCCTTGCTTCTAATAAAGTGAAGATTTCTGAACTTACAGGTTAGGAAAGATGCAAGGAAATATTGGTACAACTAGACCCGTAACTAGGAGTCAAACTGGTGGGGAAGACCTATTTGGGTCGAGTAAACTCACCAAGTTAGAACAGTTGATAGAAGCAGTCTCGGAGTTATCCTAAAGGCAGGTTCGTATGGAAATGAGACAATCGGAGATGTTTGAGGCTCAAATGATTATGGTGGGTCAACTGACAAAGAGCTTAGAGAGGATAGAAGAAAAGTTCGACCACCATCTTAAGGATAAATCCCAAAAGGATTCGAGGGTAAACATCCCAACTCAGGGAGGACTGCGAGAAGAAGTAGGGATATTACAATCATCGCCTCAGAGCCTATTTGAAGAAAGACAGTTAGAATCTAATAAGAGGCAAACACTTACGAAACTAGCAAAGTTACGGGGAAAACAACCATGCATAAGAAGCGAGACTATAGAAATATTTGCTCAAGAGATGGAAGAGTTTTATAAGAAACAACAACATATAATATTAAATCAGTCAAAAGAAAGAGTAGTAGCATGTTACGAATGTGGTAAGTTAGGACATAGAGGGGAGCAATGTTCGGGTCGACGTCAACCGATTAAAGATCCGTGGCTAAGGAAAATGTTAGATGGGCCAACTCAAGGAACAGTAAGGCTATTGGATTTTAACAAGATTGATGAAAAACTTATGCCACCGCAATCAGACCGAACTAGCGATCGAAAGCAAGAAGGAATGGAATTACAGATATCCCGAGGACATATTAGTCAATCCCAGACGTCTTTTCCTTCTAGATCAGATCCAGCCAAGAGACCGGTGTATTCAAGACCGAGTGCCTCTGGACCCGCATATCCGCAGTACCGAGCTCCTACTCCACTATCGAGTTACAGGGTTTCTTCATCACCGAGTCATAAAACAATTGAGACTTCAATGATGCCAATAGGGCCAAAGGAACCAACAAGGCATGTTCAAAGCCTACAAATCCCAATCCACCAACTGCCCGCTTCACAGAGATTTATGAAGATAGGATCGTTGACATGCTACGCATGTGGTCAGGTGGGACATATTAGGAGAGAGTGCCCTCTATCACAGTCACGAGTAAGAGTTGTGACCCAGGAGAAAGTACCTGTCTCTGACGAAATTTTGGAAGGTACGATTTCTAATTATGATGTTAGAAAATTGGACTTCTATTCAATGATGTTTCCTTTAGATCATATGCTTCTGATAAGATTATGCACATTTATTAAAGTTAAAAATTATCGAGATAGGCCAAGTAATAAAACTGTCTACGCCACCAGAAGACTATAATTGACAAAAGGTTGTTGAGTCCATTTATAACATGGTAATAATATGGTGTTGGGTTTGTGTGCGTAAAGGCTAAAAATATTTGTTGGTAAGTGATGTGTAGGATGATACCTTGTGAAAAAAAAAGAATGAGATTTTTTTATAAAGATTAAGTAAGAACCTACAGAGTATAGGTGTGCAATCTAAAACTGAAATTTGATAGGCGATCAAAATGAATGAGTATTTGGAGGTAAACTCGACGTGTGAATGATGAATTTCATTACGAAAGGTAAGGGGTAGATTTATGAATAGTGGAACATGTTGGATTTGACAATTGGATAAGCTAAAAGTAGAGTTAAAAGGATTATAATTATAGTAGGGAAGAGTTAGATAGAAAATGTAATTTGGAAAGCAATGTAGGTCAATGTAAAATGCGAGAATGAATGATTTTGTGACAAGGTTGCATTAATGGTGACTTAATGGAATTGTGAGAAATAGATGAAGAATGTAAGATAGCAATATTGCTTATGAATTGAAAGTCATGAGAGATAGTTGTGAGATTTGTAAAGGTTAATTGTGATACTATCAATATTGGATGATAAGTAGAAATATGTATGATTAAGGCAAAATATAAAGTTACATGAATAATGATTAATTGATATTACAATGATATTTAAACAGTAACTGGTCAATACTATAATTTTGGGAGTAGAGAAAGAAAGCATGTGACTTGCAGTTTATGGGACCGTTTGAAGTAGTTGAACAGATTTTGAGCAAGTTCACCGGATGTTCCACATGTCCATGTTGAAGAAATATTTGCCAGGCCCTTCACACGTGGTTAGTTGCAAAACAATTTATTTGATGTAAGATTTACCCTCTTGATTAAGGTTTTAAATCATGAAAATTATGATAAAGGTCTTGAGGAGATGTCACGGTAAACAGAAATGGAATACTTCATTGAATATAAAGATATTGGTGTATTGGGAATAGAAATTTTAATGCAATTTGCGAATTTAGTGTTAGTAGATATTTGTCTTATAGTAGGGATATAATAAATGTGAAGGTTGTGTATTATGTTATTAAGAAGTATTAAATGTTGTGCAAATAGTAGTGATGTATTTGCAGTAAGTATATGCAATGATGAGTAATAATCAGAGTAAGTATGAGTAAAACATAATAGACAATGTAATGGATGAGAGAATTAAAGATAAAGAATAGAGAAGATGTGAAAGGATTGTTGTTGATGGACATTGGCAAGGAAGTGATATAAGGTGAATTGATTGTTATCTTAAGATTATACAAATAATGGATTGGTTGGAGTATGAGTTTGAATTAGAGTGATTAATTAATGAATGTGTCGGATTGACGAAATATGGGAGACATAAGTCTATGAGTTATAAATGAGATTGACTTGGGACTAAGAATAGATGGTAATCAAAAATAAGTATTGTTTATTATACATGTTGTGTATTGATGATGAAATTCGATACAATATGATTTCAATTTCGAGGACGAAATTTTTATTAAGTGGGGAGAATGTTAAACCCCGAGTTTTTAATTTGTATCTCGAGGAAAATAAATAGTGGAATTTTGAGAAAATCTTGAAAGTGGGACTTAGTGGTAAAATTTTAGGATGTTTCTAATCATTTTTAATGGAATCTGACCTCGCCATTAGATTCAAAATGATCGAAAAACATAGTTTAGCCTGTAAGCACGCTCAAGTGCGAGTCTAAATATAAAAGTTACAAAATCCTCGATTACCGAGTTGGACCAGGCTAAAATAGTGAATTTTTGCTAGAGCAAGAATTATTAAGATTCGATTACACTATTAGATTCGTAACAAAAAATTATTGAACGTGAACTATTTATTTATCATTTTTGAAGATCAGAAAGTCGAATTATCGTCAAAAATGAAAACGACATCAACTTTAGGGGTCACCTCTGGCAAAAAATGTAAATTTTTGTTAGAGACATAATTTATAAAAATTGACTACACCATTAGATCCAGAACGAAAAATTAGGCGAAATAGAATATTCATTCGTCATTTTTGGAGTCCGGACGGTCAAGTTATCGTCGATCGAAACAATAGGCAAAATATCGATTTCGTCCCAAAATATATATAAATAAAAATAAATTTTTTTTTTATTTTATTACTTCGTCTTCCCCAAACAAACAGCCGCGACAAATAAGAAACGAAAATTCGTTTTTTTTCATCAACCTTTCACCTCAGATTTATTACAATCGGTCCACTTTCGACGATCGCCGTAGAAGGGAAAAAGATCCGCAGCTTAAATATCTATAAAACCCACCCAAGAACTCTTCATTTCATCTTCTCTTTCACCTGGTATCGTAAAAAATCAGTCGTATACATATACGGGGGTTTCGAAACTTCGACATCAGATTTCGTCATTTTTGGCTCAAACCGTTTTCCGACGCAGAAGGGAGAAACGTTCGCAGCCTTGACATCTACAAAACCCACCCAACCCTTTTTCGTTTCACTTTCTATTTCACCCGATATCGTCAAAAATCAGCCGTATTTGTATACGGGAATTTCAAAAATTTCGACATCGAATTTCATCTGTTTCGGGGTCAAATCGTCTTCCGTCGCAAAAGGGAGAAAGAACGACCACGTCGAGATCTTCGAAATCACTGGGCCAGTTTCAAAAATCAGCAGCTTCGAAGTTCAGGTCATCTCGATTTCCGTGCCATTCGCCTCGATTACCGTGCACATGCTTCAATTCCGTCGCCTAGTGATTGTAAGGAACTCTCAATTTCTATTAGTAATCGTAGATTGTGAAAATTACATTTAGGATTTTATCGAAAAAAATTTGGATGTATTTCCAAAATATAGAATTCGTTTGTTATTTCAAAAATTCACGCCAGAAATTACTTGTTTGATATGTTTAATTATATTTTTAACAAATTATACGTGGGTAGGGTATTTTAACGGGTTATTTCCATAATTAGGTCTTGTGCACTGCTCGGACCCCGTTTTGATATGAAATTTGTATTCTTTTTCAATATTATTGATAGAAATAAATTATATAGTTGAAAAATATGATTTAATATTCAATGAACTCATATTGAGTTGATGAATATCAGAAAATGGATATTTTATTGAAGAGATTGAAAATTGTAAAAATCAAAAAAAGGGAAAAAGGGTATGAAACGGTAAAATGTCAGAGTCACACCCGAGGGGTGATGTCTGCATTTTACGTTGTTGTGTTGTGTGTAGGTTGGTGAATAGATATCTAGGGATAATATTATTGGTTGCATGTTTATTTAAATTTCTGTTAGCGCGAGGCGCTGTTTACCTTTCCTTTATGTTATTTATTTTAGGCCGGGTGGCCACACTTGCATGGTAGGAAACTGGATATCCATTCTCAACCTTGTATTGTTAATTTTTCTTTTGTTTTCAAATGAAAGTATTATATATATGTAACTATTTTGTGAGCTGTTAAAGAGTTTGTGAATGCCTGAAGGGATAATGCACCATATCATCCGGAGTGGTGTACTATCCTGGGATGTACGGTAAGGACCACCAAGCTCATACGTGGTATGGGACGCGTATGAGAGTGGAGTCACGACTGGAATCCGGGTTATTTCTCTCTATCTTTACCAGTGAACTTGTAATGTAAAGGTGGTCGTATACGAATGGTTTGTATATTTGGGAATCACATGTACGCCTGATAGGTATAGACGAAGATGATTAGTCAGTGATCACTAACAATCTATAGTAGTCGAACGTTCTGACACATCGAAAAGAGACCCATTGCTTACGGTCACGTCAAACGGCCAGCCTGAGCCGGATAAATGGTCAACCAAGCGTGGTAAACATCGACCAGCCACAAAATCAGGAACTAAAAATCAGAGAAGAATTGTAATATCATGTCCCGACTGGGAGCGATCCAGTCGTGAATCCCAACTCTCTAATTCTAATACTCCACCATTGTGTATTATGTATCTGTTGCTTATTTTGATATATAAAATGAAATCAATGTTTAATGTTTCTATTTGATCAATTAGATTCATATAAAAAGAGAATGTTATAGTGAGTAATGATGATCGATGTAATGTGAGTTTTAAAATGTTTTGTTGCTCATCCCTGGCTATATGTACCAGTTAATCGTAGTTTCTCTTTAAAACTTTGCATATTTAAAAATGATTCAGTATGTTTATTCGTTCATGTTAGGAGGGGTTATTGACAGAAATTGTGTTCTTCCTTACTGGGTAACCATTGTTACTCACCCTTTCCTTCTCCATTTTTTTAGTTTCAGATTTGAAGTTTGACGAGACAGGTACAGAGCATGAGTGAGAATCATCTGGTGGGTCAAATAGACAGTCAGAGTTCGTCACTTGGTGAGTATTGGGGCTACATCCCTCTAGTGGTGTTAGTTTGTCTAGGTAATATTATAGATTTTGTTATGAGTGTTAGGACGTTTGTTAGAGTGAGAAATATTTTTATAATCTTGTATTCTAGTTATTCTTCCATACTCTGATCTTTCGTTCGTTATTAGACGTATATAGGCTTCCGCTAGTATTATATTTTATTTGTTTATATGAAGGATTGTATGTCGTTTATCAGGTGCAGGTTGAACGCCTTGGAATGTTAACATAAACAGAGGTGGTCATGCTGAAATTTTGAGGCGCCACCTAGTACCTCGAGTTTTGACATGGGGATTTGTGTTAGCGTTTGGCGGGGCGCCACACTAACCCATATCGTTACTTTTATGGCTAGTGAATTTATTCCTCCACGATGCCCACTCTCGGAAGTTCAGGAGCATCTTGTCCTTCCGAGAACTTTCGTCAATCCATGCCGACAAGCTCTTGAATTACAAATTTCCTCACCTCAAATACCTAAAGTGACTGAAGCGACACGATTTAAGTCGGTTGCATGGCTCCAATGTGCGCCTTTATTAGCCACTCAACATATCTCTCTCCGATTAGTTTTCAGTCTTGATCCCGTCGTCTCATTATGATAAGGCATTAAATGCTCTCGTCTAATATTTTGGGTGGTTGATTTTTTCCACGTGGTTGAAAATGCCCTCGATCCGCTGTGTGTGCGGATCCACTTTTGACCTTTGAGGTTTGGGAGTCGCCACCTAGTTATTGCGGTTTAGGAACCGAACATCGACTCTAAACGAATAAAAATCAATTAATCTACTTAAAAAATAACTGAGTTCGAGGATCACATTACAGGGTTGGAAGGTGTTAGGCACCAATCCCTCCCGGTAAACGCCGGTCTCTACTAATTCCCAAATAGAACTACATTGCTAAAAGACCTAATCAATAAAAAAAATTTAATCTTTACCTTTACGAAGACAACGGTCTTATTCCCTCAGATCTAGTAGAATAATTCTTCGTACAACAATCCTCTCCTCGTTCTGTCACCGGATTCGTTTCAGATCCTCAAAATAAAGTATTTTCTTTTGAATGTTTCTAATTTTTTATGGATTTCTGGGGTGTTTTGGAAGGGTTTCTAGGTGTTTTTTGAGCTAAAGTTGGGGTATGGATGTTGGGTAAGAAGTTAGGATTTCAAAATTAGGGTTTATGAGAGGCTAAGGAAGCTTTTTAACCTACTTTTTCTAGGATTTATTTTTAGATACGAAAATAGATTGTAGGGACCCCTATTTATAGATTTTTTTAAGTGCTTGTTTAGATAGAGTTAGTGTTTAATTATAATTCTTTTAGAGAGAGTTATTGTTTAATTATAATTGTTTTAAGTAGAGTTATAATTTAATTAGAATTATTTTAGGTAGAGTTATTATTTAATTAGAATTATTTTAGATAGAGTTATTATTTAATTATAATTCTATTAATATTTTGAATTTTAGTCTCACTTGATTGACTTTAAGATTTTGACTTTAGTCTTACTTGATTGACTTTAATATTTTGACTTTAGTCTTATGTGATTGACTAAGAATATATATATATATTTTTTTGAAGAACCCCCCTTTATTATTTTTTTAATTCTTTGGGCCCTCAGATGGAGGGGTCCTTTAATAAATATCTGGGCAACCATCAACAATTTTGCCTGAGAGCTTGATTGATCGCTCTTTTTGGTTAAGATTTTTAAATTAATTTTATTAATGTTTCGCTTTACATTATTTAATATTTTATTTATTAATTTCAGAATTTTAAATTTTTTTAATTGGAAAATTATCGTTTTATCCCTAAAGAGAACTTTTGCGTTTCAAGTCGATTTTTGATGTTCCAGGATGTTTTAGAATCTATTTTTCGTAAGGAATTCAATGGGAATATTAGTTTGTGTTATTTAAGAAATTTTTTGTGCGAAATGATCATGAACTTTATGAGGGGTATTTTTGTAATTTTGTCAAATTTTGTGAAAATTGACGAAATGATTTATTTGTTTTCGATTTGTTATTTTATGTGTTTGAATGAATTTTCCTAAGCGTTATGTAAATTCTAGGGATGTTTTAAGGTTATGGATATTTTGATAATTTGATCATTTTTTAGTGAATTTTATCGTGAAGCTTCTTTTTGTTTGAAAAATGATGATTTCTATATTTTTGGGGTTATATTTTCCTAGTGTAGCGTGGTTTCTAGTTTTGTTAGTTTGAGATACCTCATTCGAATTTCTGAAACACATCTAGTAACAAATAAAGCATTGGAATAAACATCCATTATTGGGAATCGTTGTGATCAGGTCAACGAGTTGATTAATCAAGCAAATGCAAAAATGGGGTGTCTACAGTGGTGTTTTTGTATTGGCTTGGCACTGGGCGCATGGTGTTCGGGCACTTTGTTTTTTGGGCGCAATGATGGCTAAGACAACTCATAATGTGCTATTTTACCTAGGCAGTTCTGCCCCTTGGATTAAACATAGATCTCGTGGATTCTCCTTTTATAAATACATCGTCTTCTTCCCCATTTTTACTTTTTTTATCTGTTGCATTGAAGTGCTACCTATTTTTCTATGAGACATTTTCCATTTGATTTTTTGGCCAAAGTTTCGTTCATCTTTTCTTTCTCCTTTCTTACTTAAGGTACTCACTTTGCTTTATAATTTTTCCTCATACTTTTTCTGTTAATCTCCATGGGAAAAAAATCCTATACCTTGGCGAGATTGTCCATGGAAGATTTTTGAGATACATATTTCATTATAAAGTTCGTAACTACGGAATGGTATGACTTCCCAGACCCTGACGAGACTTGGGAGAAAGACATAACCATCATCCTCTGGGGTTAGTTCAAGGTAGGTTTTAGGGTCCTCCTATCCCCTATGACCCACAAAGTATTGAATTTCTACCATAAACCTCCTGGTCAGATGATGGGGAATTTCTTTCATTTTATCTTCATGATTGAGCTGATGAATACCCGTTTTCCCAAGGACCAAAGGTGATGAGTGTCTCAAAACACTGAATTATATACAAGTTTCTCGAATATTTATCTTGATTTTTATCCCTATTTCTCCATATTAAGGTAATAATCATGATAAGCCTCGAAATACCATGTTGCATGTTAATTAGGCTTAATTATACATAAATAAATTCATTTACTAGATAAATTTAATTACATATTTTTTGTGCAGAAAATCAACATTTTAGAATCAAAATCTGAAGACAAAAGAATTTATGCCCATTTTGGAATGCCCTAATCCTTAACTCATGTTTTTGTCTTTTGTCTTTTAGTGCAAAGAAAAGTGGAGGCTACTTTTGGATTCTTCTACACACATTTTTCTCTATAAATAGAGTTTCAATCTCTAGAGAAACTCACTCTCCCTCTTGGTTCTCTTATCCAAGACTCCTTTAATCTAAGGCTTTTAGTTTCTTCTCTTATATTTTTGTATTTTTATCTTCTAGTTATTTTCTTTTTAGTTAAATAGTCTTGTAAGAAGTAGAAGAAGAAGAATTTGTAAGTTTCTCCATGAAATGAAGAAAAGTTCTTTCATTTCTTATCTTCCTTCTCTTGTAATGATATTAGGCTAAGCTCCCCTCCATTGGAGAGTGGAAGAGCCTAGAGCAAGTTCTTGTGTTATCTCTAGTTTCATGTCTTTCTTTTATCTAAAATGTTCGTGAGTTCTCTTTAAGATTTCTTGCATATTTTATTCTTAATATAGATACTTTATGCTTAATTAGATCTAGATAAAGTATGATTAAACTAGATAATTGGTAGTAGGAAGTTCAAGGAATTCTACTTTGTTTATGTTCCCTCATTTGATTTCATTTGCTAAATTTTTCGATCTAAAGAGCTAACACCAAGCCCTTACGATTGGGTTATAAAAAAGTTAGAGACTAGAAATTTCTATCGACATGTTCTAGGTAGATCCACCTCCAATGGTGTTTTAATTTTATAAGTTTACTTACTTTTAACTTCATTTACTTTGGTTAATTTTCTAGCAACTTTAAATCTTCTTGATAAGTTCAAAAATACTAAGAAAAATAGTTTTAATTCATTTTGGTTAATTCAAATTTTATCCTCTTAACTTAACTTACTTCCCCTTTCTCTTGGGTTCGATTTCCTACTTACCCCACAAGTAAGGAAAAGTAAGATTAATATTAACTCCGGTGGGAAGAACAACGATAGTCCCACCAGAATTTTGACGCCACTACCGAGGAAAGGTAAAGGTAGTGGTAAGTTTTGATTTAAAATTTATTTTTATTTTCATTTTTTTTATATAATTTCAAGTGTTCTTGAGGGTTTAATAGAAAAAAAAATTTAAAAAAAAGTTATTTCCATTTTTTTTAATCCTAGACTGCATAATTTAACTTGACTGTAACTTTTTACTACGATCTCCGATTAACTATTATAATATATCGATTTAGGGTAGAACAAAATTTTCTATAAAATGTGACAAAGTCAGCAAGATTTTGATAAGTCAGAATCTATTTTTGAGTTCGTTTACTATCATTTCTACTAACATTCTATTTTGCTTTTTGTAGGTGTATATATTTTTTTTCAATTTCCTTTAATCTTTAGTTAGGTTTATTTTTCTGTTTTAGAAACTTTTGTATATAATTCCTTGTAATATTTTTAATTATCCAAGAAGGCTTGGATTGTAATAGACTAAGGAAGGACGACGGGTAGACAATACCATCATGGCTCCTTAGGTTCGCACATCAAAATTGAAATTGGTGGCCTAAGTCGACTCAACCATCTTTACCCCATCTAGCATGGGAGGTAATCCCGAAACACCCATACCTCTCTATGTTAGTGGGTTACTCCTTGCCTTTGTGTGATATTTTTCTAATTTACACACACGTGGAATAGTTAATTAAGTAGTAAAGAGCACCCCTCTCCTAGGGATGGCATGATAAGATAAGGATTGGAAGTCATTACCAATTCCTTGCTCTAATTAGGATAGTTAACTCACTAGTCATCCAATCAAATTAAATAAAATCAATTAGACTTGACTGTAGGGCCCACGAGCTCAATAGGAGAAATTTCACTTCAAGTTGTGCCAATTGCACTTCTTGGTCATCTTTTGTATCTAGTAAGATCTTGTGCTTTGAGGGGATAGACTCAGTCTATTCAAGAAAAGAAGGTGATTTAAGAGTGCCCATGCTTATGCATTGTGCACCACCTTCGAATGATTCAAAATTGACTTCATAGAACCGAGTTTGAAGGCTAGTTGCACTATTTCTACCCAGTTAGGAGCTGTATAGCTTTAGGCAACCTATCTAGGTTAAGTCTTTTCTTTTCATGATTGTTTGATCAACTGTGTGATTTGCTTGCTTGGTAGATGTTCAAAGAACAACGATAGTGTCTAGTCATAAGTACCCAATATCATGTGTGAATTCCTCCCTCTCTTGTATGCAAATCAATAGTGTGTAGATACAGAACCCTAACAAATTTGCATCATCATGAAGTTTATGAGAGAATCGTAGATCCCATGCATTCTATGTGATAACTACGGTCATTCTCTCGAACGTTGTCCAAGTCTGCCCATGCTTCGTGCTACGCAAGCTAATATACATTATTCTCAAAATTCTTATTGGATGCCTACACCTAGTTCGTTCGACCAACCATACCACATAAATAATTGGTTTTCCTCGGATACCATACCTAATCAGAATGAGTTCACTTAAGGTAGTCATTATGGTAACCATGAGGATTTTTATATGCACGACAACTCGATGATGAATCCAACCATAATGCCCCAACAATCCTATGATTCTCAATATTTCTTCGAATATAGAACTGTAGAGCTAGAGTCAACATTCAATGACTCATTTTTGTCCTTTTCTCCAACTTCACCATTAGAGTCCTTGATGACTGAATTGTTAAATCAACAACAACAGTTCATCCAACAACAACAGCTCCATCAACAACAACAGGACATAAGTCAAGCCTTAGCCAGCATAGGAACTCAATTGAGTCACCTAGCACTATCTTTAGAAGAATTTTTTTTGATAAATTCGAAAATGAGGATATCTCCATCTTTGAAAATCCACCATTTTTTCAAAATAACCTTATTGACTAATTCTACTCTTTTGAAGTTTTCGATGATTGTCCATCAATAATTGATAATCCCGTCTCAATTGAAGTTCAAATTCAAACTAATGAGGTTACAGTTCCAACCGAAGTAATGATGGAAATCCAACTAAGTCAGCTTGCTGTGCCGTTAAACAAAGAGAGAATGGTCAATTTTCAAATGAGATAACCCCTGAGAGCCAACCAATGTTTCAAATTCCCAATGAGCTAACCAATTGTCAAATTTGACTAAGGAAACTGATCCACCATTAAAGGAAACTGTTATTCAGGAAGAACAAAGGATGAACTCTAATTTGTAGTCAAACCAATTCCGATCACTACTGATCTAACCTCGTACCCCATCCAGCCTATCCGTTCACAAGATTGTAAAGACTTTGCATGTCTTACAACTTCCATTCTCTTAGGAAATACGATGGCTGAGAACTATTTCGAAAATGTGATGATACTAAGAGCTGAGGATAAACGAGGGATGTTGATCATTTTAAAAAACCATTTTCATATCTCAATGATGATCAAAATCTGTTTGCTTAACATTTGGGATAGGAAATCGATTTTCGTGTCTGTCAAATTAGATGTTAGGAAAATTTCTAAAAAACAGACCTTTTGATAGGTTCGGCTGAAGACGTTAAACTTAGCGTTGCTTGCCCATGTTCTTTTGTTTTATTAAGTAACGTAGTTAGGAAACAAATTTTTTCAAAAGAAAAAAAAAAACTCCAACCCTAATCCTTTTCTTATTCTGTTTCTCTTCAAGACAACTTTCAACCAAACCAATCAATCAGTGCTACTAGGACTGCAGATTGGTCAGTAATTGTTGATAGATGTTGGCCTATATTGAGGAGAAGAAGGCATAGATCACTAAAAGTTTGGATTCAGAATAGTTAGGGTTTCATTATTAGATTAGGACATTTTTAGGTTATATCTTAATTCTTAGGTAGGATTTTTATGCAAAACTATTTCAAAAATTATAATTGTTATAACTTTCAATATTTTTAGATCAGTTGTAACAAGATTTTATACATTAATGCACAATCCGTTTCAGGTGTGATCTAACATTTTTCTTTCTTTCCTTACTACGTGTATATTGAGGATAATATTTCATTTAGGTTTTGAGGTATTAGGTTAGCTCACAATTGCATTACACAGCATTCTAATTTAGTTTCATATTTCATTCTAGTTTAGTTTCATGTTTTCAAAAAAAAAAAAATTCAAAAATATTTAACACTTTCAAAATATTTTCTTCGAAATCTTTGTATGTACTTTTTACATATGAATTTCAAATATCAGGCTCATATCCTAACTTTTAATCATAAATTCTTTCTGGTTGTTCCTCATTAAGAAAATCATAAAAAAAATTACTTTGAAAAATTTACTTTTGATTGAGTACTTGGAAAAATAAGATTTTGTAGAATAAGAGTTGACCCTCTTCTTTGTCTAGAGTGTTAGGGAAAACCAAGTCTAGTGAACTATGACTTCCTTGTCCTTTGGTTGACTGGTTAAAAGAAAAACAAAATTGGGGTTAATATGACTTGGACAGCAACCATAAGATTAGACTGGCTACCTTAAAAATGGCTATCTACTTTTTGTAAAAAGAATACCAGAAAATGGTGAAGTATGAAAAAGTTGAAAAAATAAAAAGTAGAAAGATGTGAAAAAGACCAAAGTAAAGCAAAAATGTTAGAACTGAAAAAGTACAAAAATAAAAAGAGTCCAATGAGACCAATTAGTTTAGTAGGGTGAAAGTCGTCAATGGTAAAAATATGAGTAAACTAGAATATCACAGATAAAGTTCCTTAGAGGTATTAAAGTGAACATCCACACCCTTCACAATCCCAGACAAGATGCCTAGTTTCGAGTTAGAACTTAGGTAGAACCGACCATTCTTAACAATTAGGAGGTGAAATCTTGTTCCTAAAAAAATATTATTTAAAAAAAAAAATCAGAAAACAGCATAAGCACTCAAGTTATCTTTGAAATTTTCTAAAATAAGAAATAAAAACTTAGAACTTTGTTCAAACGTAAATGACATTTGACTGATTTATGTTTGCCTTACATACTTTGATGTTGATTTTGATATTTCTGTAAAGTATTGGAATTTTGTGGGTATATTCTCTGCATACCCTCATGAGTCAAACTTATCTACTAGGGATAATCTAGGGGTTCAAGGGCTTGCTACATTCACTAAATGTAGTCAAGTGTCTGCGAAAGTGGCAATTTTATTTTCTAACGACTAAAAAAAGGTAAGTTTGGGGGTGTGATAAGTGTCTCAAAACACTGAATTATACACACGTTTGCCAAATATTTATCTTGATTTTTATCCCTATTTCTTCGTATTACGGTAATAATCATGATAAGCCTCGAAACACCATGTTGCATGTTAATTAGGCTTAATTATACATAAATAAATTTATTTACTAGATAAATCTAATTACGTGTGTTTCTTGTATAGAAAATCAATATTTTGAAATCAAAATCTCAAGGCAAAAGTATTTGGGCCCACTTTGGAATGTCCTAATCCTTAACTCATGTTCTCATCTTTAGCCTTTTTGTGCAAAAAAAGTGGAGGCTACTTTTGGACTCTTCTAGATACATTTTTCTCTATAAATAGAACTTCAATCTCTAGAGAAACTCGTATTCCCTCTTGGTTCTCTTATCCAAGACTTTTTTAATCTAAGGTTCTTAGCTTTTTAACTTATATTTTTATATTTTATCTTCTAGTTATTTTCTTTTTGGTTAAATAGTTTTGTAAGAAGTAGAAGAAGAAGAATTTGTAAGTTTCTCCATGAAATGAAGAAACATTCTTTCATCTCTTATCTTCCTTTCTTGCAATGACATTAGGCTAAGCTCCCCTCCATTGGAGAGTAGAAAAGCCTAGAGCAAGTTCTTGAGTTATTTCTAGTTTCATGCCTTTCTTTTGTCTAAAATGCTCATGAGTTCTCTTTAAGATTTCTTGCACCTTTTATTTTTAATACAGATACTTTATGCTTAGATTAGATCAAAATAAAGTATGCTTAAACTAGATAATTAGTAGTAGGAAGTTCAAGGAATTCTACTTTGTTTATCTTCCCTCATTTGATTTCATTTGCTAAACTTTTCGATCTAATGAGCTAACACCAAGCCCTTACGATTGAATTATAAAAAGACTAGAGACTAGGAATTGCTTATCAACATGTTTTAGATAGATCCACCTCTAATGATGCTTTAATTTTATAAGTTTACTTGCTTTTAACTTCATTTAATTTGGTTAATTTGGTTAATTTTCTAGCAACTTTAAATCTATTTGATAAGTTCAAAAATACAAAGAAAAATAGTTTTAATTCATTTTGGTTAATTCAAATTTTATCCTCTTAGCTTAACTCTACTCCCCCTTTCTCTTGGGTTCGATCCCCTACTTGCCCCACAAGTAAGATAAAAATAAGATTAATGTTAACTCCGGTAGGAAGAACAACAATAGTCCTGCCAAAAGACGCGGGATAGTCGACATCCGGGCTTAATACAAGCTTTCCAATACCCCTATATGGCCTAAATTCTTCTATTTGATGAAGAGACAAGGTCGAAAGGTATTGATCTAATTGGTGGGACTATCGTTGTTCTTCTCATCGAAGTTTATATTAATCTTACTTTTACCTTACTTGTGGGGAGTAGAGGATTGAACCCAAGAGAAAGGGGGAGTAGAGTTAAACTAAAAGGATAAAATTCGAATTAACCAAAAGGAATTAAAATTTTTTTTTTTTTGAATTTTTGAAATTCTCAAGAAGATTTAAAGTTGCTAAAAAATTAACCAAAGTATATGAAGTTAAAAACAAGTAAACTTATAAAATTAAAGTACCATTGGAGGTGGATCTATCTAGAACATGTTGATGAGCAATTCCTAGTCTCTAACCTTTTTATAACTCAATCTTAAGGGCTTGGTGTTAGCTCCTTAGATCGGAAAGTTTAGCAAATGAAATCAAATGAGGAAACATAAACAAAGTAGAATTCTTTGAACTTCTTTCTACTAATTATCTAGTTTAAGCATACTTTATCTTGATCTAATCTAAGCGTAAAGTATCTATATTAAGAATAAAATGTGCAAAAAAATCATAAAGAGAACTCATGAGCATTTTAGATAAAAGGAAGGCATGAATCTACAAGAACTTGCTTAAAGCTTTTCCACTCTCCAATGGAGGGGAGCTTAGCCTAATGTTATTGCAAGAAAGGGAAGATAAGAGATGAAAGAACATTTCTTTATTTCATGAGAAACTTACAAATTCTTCTTTTTTTACTTCTTACAAGACTATTTAGCAAAAAATAAAATAACTAAAAGATAAAAATATAAAAATATAAGAGAAGAGGCTAAGAGCCTTAGATTAAAGGAGTCTTGGATGAGAGATTCTCTAAAGATTAAGGTTCTATTTATAGAGAAAAATGTGTGTAGAAGAGTCCAAAATTGGCCTCCACTTTTCTTTGCACAAAAAGACAAAATAAGAAAACATGAGTTAATGATTATGGCATTCCAAAGTGCTCAAATGCTTTTACCTTGAGATTTTGATTCCAAAATGTTGATTTTCTGCACAAGAAGCACATGTAATTAAATTTATCTAGAAAATAAATTTATTTTTGTAGAATTAAGTCTAATTAACATGCAACATAATGTTTCAAGGCTTATCATGCTTATTACCTTAATATGGAGAAATAATGACAAATATCAAGATAAATATCTAGAAAACATGCGTATAATTCAGTGTTTCGAGACACACATCACACCCTCAAACTTATCTTTTTTCTAGTCCCTAGAAAATAAAACTGCCACTTTTACAAGCACCTCGACTGCATTTATCGAATGCGACAAGCCCTTGAACCGCTAAGTTACCCATAGTGGATGAGTTTGACTCGTGAGGGTTTGCAGAAAATATACCCACAAAATTGAAAACACTTTTAAAGTAAAAATAGTCAAAATCAAAACTTATATTGAAAAGTATAAGTCTTTTTTGGTTTTGTCAATCAATTGGAAGTAATATTTGGTATAGAATCCCAACCCTTATTTCTCTACGACAAAACTTAGACTTAAATTGACCTTTGAGCGATAGTGGTTCTAACTCAGAAATTTAAGAGATTCGATTTCATAGAATGAGTTTCAACCTTCTAACTACTCAAGAATAATTGGAGTAACTTAGTGTTTAATTATAAACTTAGCATCTTGTCTGGGGTAGTGAGAAGTATGGACATTCACTTTAATACCTCTACGGGGCTTTATCTATGATATTCCAGTATACTTACATTTTTACACTTGATAGCTTTCACCCTACTGAAACTTTACATAAAATTTTGGATTTTTCATTTATTTATTTATTTATTTTTATTACTTCTTCACTCTTTTTCTAAGAAAAGTAGGCAGCCCTTTTCAAGGTACCCAGTCTAATTCAATGTTGTTGTACAAGGTGTATACAACCCAGTTCTGTTTTTCTTCTAATTAGCCAAACAATTAAACAAAGAAGCCAAAGTTCATCAAACCTAGTTTTTCTTTAAATTCTAGGTAGAAAGAAGGTCACAAACTTCTTAATACAATCTAGACTCTTCGTAACCTTATTAGAAGTGACTATAAATCAAATGGTAACTTTGCTCTAACTTTTGCTTAAGATCAATACAAATGGGGACTCCAGATCATAACTTCCAATGAAAGATTGATTAAATATTTTTAATTAAGTGCTTAAAGATACAAGCTAAGATTTTGAGTAAAATACCACAAAGTCGCCAATCAAATATTTTTCAAAATTTTATTTTTTATTTTATTTTTTAGAAAATTTGAAAATTTTATGATTTTTTGGCATAAAAGAAGAAAATAATAACTGGAAATCCGACTTATACACCCCCAAACTTAAACATTATATTGTCCTCAACATTTCAACATATTCATGCAAAGGTAAAATTGAAATTGACAAAATGAAATGAAGTGGGTTAGATAGCACCTAAGAAAGACCTTATAGTTCTGTTGATATTTAACACAATGTCCCCTGAAGCGTGTGGGTTGCCTCCCTGAAGCGCTAAGTTTAACATCTTTAGCCAGACGAAAACTTAGTTAATTTTGATAGGTGAGGTCATTGAGGAGAAGAACTTCCTCATGTAGAACATACTCGAGAAAATGTTTGAGATGTTGGCTATTCACTTTGAAAGTGGATCTGTCTTTAGGATTAAGGACTTCAATAGCACCATGGAGGTAAATTATTTGGATAATATATGGGCCAGTTCATCGAGACTTGAGTTTTCCTAGAAAAAGGTGGAGTGTGTTATCATACAGTAAAACTCTTTGATTAGGAATGAAATTCCTCCTAAGAATGTGCCTATCGTGAAAGAATTTGGTACGCTCTTTGTACCTTTTGGAACAATCATACGAATCATTTTTAATATTTTCTAACTCGTCTAGTTGTAACTTTCATTTCTCACCGGCTTTATCAAAATCAAAGTTGAGGCGTTCGATAGCCCAACATGCACAATGCTCAAGTTTTACAGGAAGATGATAGGCTTTACCAAAAACTAATCGATAGGGAGACATCCCTATGGGTGTCTTGAATTCGGTCCTATAGGCCTAGAGTGAATCACTTAACTCAAAGACCAATCTTTCCTTGAAGGATTGACTATTTTTTCGAAGATAGTATTTATTTCTCTGTTAGAAATCTGTACTTGCCCACTTGTTTGTGGGTGGTAAGGTGTGACAATCTTATGCGTTATGAGGTATTTCTTCATCAACATAGCAAAGATCTTGTTGTAAAAATGTGAGCTACCATCACTTATGATAGCTCATAGAGTACCGAATCTTGAAAAAATTGTCTCCTTGATGAATTTTATCACAAGCTTGTGATCATTAGTTCTACATGCCACAATTTTGACCCATTTTGACACATTGTCAACGACAACTAGGATGTATTGGTAACCCTGAGAGATAAGAAAGGGTCCTATGAAGTCTATACCCCACACGTCAAAAATTTCGATGATCAGGACAAGATTTTGAAGCATTTCATTTCTCTTGAAGATTTTTCCTAATCTCTGACATCTATCACAAGATTTGCTAAACTCGTGGGCATAACGAAAAATACTAGACCAGAAAAAATTGCATTGTAAGATTTTCATAGCGGTCTTCTTATCACTGAAGTGCCCTCCGCAAGCATGATTATGACAAAACTCTAGGATATTGACTTGTTCACAGGTTGGAATACAATATCTAATGATTTGATCGGGACAATACTTAAATAAGTATAGCTATTCATTTCAATTGGGAATTGACCTGTAACTAGGTAGTTTACAATGTCTGCATACTATGGAGCGTTGGCTTGAGAGATTTGCATAAGTTACTCTTCGAAAAAGGATTCAGAGATGGGTAAGGACTCCTCAGATGACTTATTAACTATCCTAGACAAGTGATCAGCTACGATATTTTCTATCCCTTTTTTGTCTCGGATCTCGAGATCAAACTCTTGTAGAAGTAGAATCCAATGGATTAGCCTTACTTTAACATTTTTCTTTGATAGAAGGTACTTCAATGTTGCGTGGTCTGTGTAGATCACGACTTTAGATCCTATGAGGTAGGGGTGGAATTTTACAACGACATAGACTACTGTTAGCCTTTCCTTATCTGTTGTAGAGTAGTTAAGCTGAGCATCGTTAAGGGTGTTAGTAGCATATTGGATAACATGAGGTTGTTTTTCGATTCACTAACCCAAAACAGCGCCTATTGCATAATCCGAAGCATCGCACATAACTTCAAATGGAATGTTCCAATTTGGAAGTTGAATAATGGGTGTCGAGGTTAACTCGGACTTGAGTTTGTTGAACGTAGAGAGACATGACTGTGAAAAGTTGAAAGGAAAATCCTTTCCCAATAGCTTACATAAAGGTTTCAAGATTTTCTCAAGATCTTTAATAAATCTACGATAGAAGCCCGCATGGCCTAGGAATGACCTAATTTCTTTGACCGTTCTAGGAGGTGGTAATTTTTCGATTAGACCTACTTTCGCTTTATCTACATCAATCCCCTTAGTAGAAATAATGTGCCTTAGCATAATCCCCGATGTTACCATGAAATGGCATTTTTCCCAATTGAGGACTAGATTGATAAGGACCAAAGTCAAGTGATGGAGACATTCCTCAAAACTTGGTCCGAAAACTGAAAAATCGTCCATGAACACTTCGAGATATCTTTCTAACATGTCGGAAAATATACTCATCATGCACCGTTGAAAAGTAGTGGGTGCATTGTACAATCCAAAAGGCATGCGATGATACACAAAAATTTTGAAATGGCAGGTGAAAGTTATTTTCTCTTGCTTGACTAGAGCAACGGGTATCTGGTTGTACCTAGAATAATCATCTAAGAAGTAATAGTAAGAATGTTATGCTAGATGCTCAAATATTTGATCAATGAAAGGTAAGGGGAAATGAACCCTAGAAGTTGTCGAGTTGAGTTTCCTATAATCAATACACGCTCTCCATCCATTTTGGACTTAAGTGGGGATTAATTCGTTGTCTTGGATCACTACCATAGTGATACCAGACTTCTTAGGAACTACTTGTATAGGACTCACCCAACGACTATCATCGATGGGATAGATAATACCCACATCTAGCAATTTCATCACTTTTATCCGAATCACGTCTTTCATGACAGGATTTAGTCGTCTCTAAGGTTTTAAGGAAGACTTAGAGAAATTCTCTAGACGAATATGGTGCATTACCACAAATAGACTAATTTCCTTGATGTCAGTTATGGTCCAACCAATAACTTTTTGATGTTCTCTTAATATTCTTAACAACTTTCCCTCTTGGACTTCATTGAGGTGAGAGGAAATGATCACAGGCAATATTTGATTTTTGCCAAGAAATGCATATCTTAAGGTCTCTGAAAGTGACTTGAGATATAATTTTGGAGGCTCGACATGAGAAAGAACAAGATTGGATGTGCAAACAGGAAGGCTTTCAATTTTTGCGTGCCATCGCACAAAATCTATGAGTGGAACGAATTCAAGCAAAGCATTGACTTCTCTTATAGACTCTTCTACATCCAAGTCAAGGTCAAAATAAATCAAATATTTCGTTAGGGGATCAGAGTACCCTAACTCTTGATACATTTGATTGACTAGCATATCTATCATGTTCACTTCCTCCATATCATTATCTATATCAATTCCTTAGAAATTATGGAAGACGTTCAGTTTCACTTTCATATCCCCAAATGTTAAAGTCATAATCCCATTTCTACAATGAATGACTGTATCAGACTTGGCTAAAAATGGACATCCTAAGATGATAGGAATATGACTGTTCGAATTGATGATTGGTTTTGTGTCTAAGACAACAAAGTTAATAGGAAAATATAAATCTTTGATTTTAACTATCACGTCCTCAACTATACCCTTTGAAATTTTTATGGACCTATCGACTAGACTCAATGTGATATCGGTGGGTTTCAAAACCCCCAAACCTAATTGTTTATAAACCAAATATGGTAAAAGATTCACACTGGCCTCTAAGTCTAAGAGACATTTTTTGACTACTTGATTTTCAATGTGAATGGAAATTGTCGGACATCCAGGATCCTTAAATTTTAGTGTAATCGTTTGTTGGATGAGTGATGAAGGTTGGGCTGCCATGATGGCTTCCTGAGGAAACTGTGTTTTCCTTTTAGTTGTGGTCAAATCCTTTATAAATTTCACATAAAAAGGTATATGCTTAATGACATCTAAGAATGGGATATTGATATACATATTTTGGAAGACTTCTAAGACACCTTCAAACTACTTACCTTTTTTGGAGTTTCTAAGGCGATGAGAAAATGGAGCTTTTGAAATTGGTAAAATGATAGGAGGATTTTCCAAACCTTTCTCCTTCTCTTTTGAAGATTTTATGAGTTTTTTTTAACTTTGTCATTCTCTAAGACTTTTTCTCCCTTGTCAATAGGTTGGACATTGTTTTCCACCTTCTTTCACTAACGCAAGGTATGGAAAGCCTGGACTGAGTCTTGTGGAGCTCCAGAATGGCTTTTTACTTCGTATTAACCCTTCGATCCATTTGGAATGAAGGTTGGCCTCTAGGGTTAGGGATAGTCTGACTAGGAAATTGACCTTTCTCTCTTCCACTTAAGGAGAGAGCTAACTACCCCAACTGAACTTTCATCTTAGCTATGGATTGCGTAGTGACCTGATTAATCTGAGTTTGATTTTGATGGGTTTGCTATTGAGTTTGGATGAACTGTTGTTGTTGCCTCATCAGCTCGGCAATCATAGATTCTAAGGACGACTGTTGTTGGGTAGGCTGATGGTAATTGGTCATGGAATCTGGTATGATGACTCTACAATCTGTAGATTATTGGGGTTGATAAGGAACTTGAGGAACAATAGCTTGATTTGTGGAAGAACCAGATTACCTAAGAAAACTCCTATTGTAACCTAACGGACCACTAGATTGAATATGTTCGTTCTGTCTATATGAGAAATGATGGAACCTATTATCTAGGCGATACGTTTAGCTAAAAGAGTTCAGAATTGGCTTCCTAAAAGTACTATAGCCATTAATTGTATTTGCTTATTCAGCTTTGATTTGAGGCAAGTTGGGACAATACTCGACCAAATGGTCGTTGTTGTCGCATATGACGCACAAAGAACTCGGTTCGATAGCCATTTGTGAAACTGTACGAGGATCTAGGTGAGGTTTGGATGCTGAGATGGTAAAGGCATCTAACTTCTTCGTGAGATTGTTCATCACACTCACTAGAATAAACATGACATTTTTTAGATCAGGGTCTGCCTTCATCTCAAACATGCCTATCTTCCTAACCATATCGTCTCTATCAAACTCTTCCTGGTTAATACTCTAATTTTGAGCACTCTCGGCTAACTCTACGAGGAAATCGTACGCTTGATTGGGAGTCTAGTTCATAAACTGATCCTTATGCATAGACTCGACTAAAGTACGTTGATTAATTGTTAATCCTCTATAAAAACTTTACACCAATTGTGTTTTGTCAAAGCCATGATGTGGGCACTTGACTAATAAATGAGGAAGTTGGAGCAAAGAGCTCATTAAGAGTTCGCTCTCGATCGTCCATCATAACTACTGATGGTGTTTTGCGTATTCTACTAATGGTATGTTCAATCTTATGATCAAATGGTTCTAACACGTTATTCTATGAACGTCTACCAAGCATGCAAATCACACAGTCGATCAAATAATCATGTAAAGAAAAGACTGAACCTACATAGGTTGCCTAAAGCTAGACAGCTCCTAACTGGGTAGAAATAGCATAACTGGCCTTCCAACTTGGTTCTATGAAGTTAATTTTGAATCATTCAGATCTCCAGATCGGAGGTGGCGTATAATGCATAAGCAAGGCACTCTTAAATCACTTTCCTTCCTTAAATAAATTGAGTCTATCCCTAAAAGGACAAGATCTTACTAGATACAAAAGATGACCAAGAAGCGTAATTGGCACAACTTGAATCAAAATTTCTCCTATTGAGCTTGTGGGCCCTATAGTCAAGTCTAATTGATTTTATTTAATTTGATTGGATGACTAGTGAGTTGATTATCCTAATTAGAGCAAGAAATTGGTAATGACTTTCAATCCCTATCTTATCATGCCATTCCTAGGAAAGGGGTGCTCTTTACTATTTAATTAACTATTCCACGTGTGTGCAAGTTGGAAAAATAATACACAAAGGCAAAGAGTAACCCACTAGCATAAAGAGGCGTGGGTGTTTCAAGATTACCTCCCGTGCTAGACGGGGTGAAGACGATTTGAGTCGATTTAGGCTACCAATTCCAATTTTGGTGTGCGAACCTAAGGAGTCGTGACGGTATTGTCCACCCGTCGTCCTTCCTTAATCTATTATAATTCAAGCCTTCTTGGATAATTAAAAAAAAATTACAAGGAATCCTATACAAGAGTTTCTAAAATAGAAAAATAAACCTAATTAAAGATTAAAGGAAATTGAAAGAAAAGAAGAAAAAAATATACACCTACAAGAAGCAAAACAAAAATGTTAGTAGAAATGATAGTAAACGACTCAAAAATAGATTCTTACTTATCAAAATCTTGTTGATTATGTCACATTTTATATAAAATTTCGTTCTACCACAAATTGATATACTATAATAGTTAATCGGAGATCGGAGTAAAAAGTTACAGTTAGTTTAAGTTCTGCTATCTGAGGTGAAAAAAAATGGGAATGACTTTTTTTTTGTCAAAATTTTTTTTCTTCTTTCTTTTCTCTTAAACCCTCAAGATCACTTGAACATATAGAAATAAACCAAAAGAAAAAAAAATGAAAAAAATGAATTTTAAATCAAAACTTTCTACTACTACCTTTACCTTTCCCCGGTAACGGTGCCAAAATTCTGGTGGGACGATCTTTGTTCTTCCCATCGGAGTTTATATTAATCTTAATTTTACCTTACTTGTGAGGCAAGTAGGAGATTGAACCCAAGATAAAGGGGAAGTAAAGTTAAGCTAAGAGGATAAAATTCGAATTAACTAAAAGGAATTAAAACTATTTTTCTTTGTATTTTTGAACTTATAAAGAAGATTTAAAGTTGCTAGAAAATTAATCAAAGTAAATGAAGTTAAAAGCAAGTAAACTTATGAAATTAAAACACCATTAGAGGTGGATCTACCTAGATAATGTTGATGAGCAATTCCTAGTCTCTAGTCTTTTTAAAAGTCAATCGTAAGGGCTTGGTGTTAGCTCCTTAGATCAAAAAATTTAGCAAATGAAATCACATAAGGGAACATAAACAAAGTAAAATTCCTTGAACTTCCTACTACCAATTATTTAGTTTAAGCATACTTTATCTTGATCTAATCTAAGCATAAAGTATCTATATTAAGAATAAAATGTGCAAGAAATCTTAAAGAGAACTCAAGAGCATTTTAGATAAAAGGAAGGCCTGAGACTAGAAATAGCACAAGACCTGCTTTTGACTATTCCACTCTCCAATGTAAGGGAGCTTAGCGTAATGTCATTGCAAGAGAGGGAAGATAAGAGATGAAAGAACATTTCTTTATTTCATGGAAAAACTTACAAATTCTTCTTCTTCTACTTTTTACAAGACTATTTAGTCAAAAAAATAAAAATAACTAGAAGATAAAAATACAAAAATATAAGAGAAAATGCTAAGAGTCTTAGATTAAAGGAATCTTGGATGAGAGAATCAAGAGTGACTTTTTCTCTAGAGATTGAGGTTCTATTTATAGAGAAAAATGTATGTAGAAGAGTCCAAAAGTAGCCTCCACTTTTCTTTGCACAAAAAGAAAAAAAAGGAGAACATGAGTTAAGGATTAGGGCATTCCAAAGTGGGTCTAAATGCTTTTACCTTGAGATTTTGATTCCAAAATGTTGATTTTCTAAATAAGAAATACACGTAATTAAAATTATCTTGTAAATGAATTTATTTATGTAGAATTAAGCCTAATTAACATGTAAAATGATGTTTCGAGGCTTATCATGATTATTACCTTAATATGGAGAAATAGGGACAAAAATCAAGATAAATGTCCAAAAAATATGCGTATAATTCAGTGTTTCGAGACACTCATCACCAACTACCCGAGACTGACAAGGAATGGTTTTTGTATCCAGTCAGACTCATGGGTTCATGGGAGTATGCCGAGGACTAGTCCATTCTTGACCTAAAAAACCATTACTTTAATTGGATGGGTATGGGTAATCATCATATTCCTCATTGTTCTTCTATGTATGGCTATTGTACATCTTTTTTGACAAATTTACTTTGCTATCTTGATTCTTGCATGTGTGAAGGACAAGAACCCCCCTTCCACTCCTATCCTTGAATCCATCATTGCAAATAGAGATTTTAGTGACAAACTCACCTATTTTTCACCAGCTTTTGCCCTCACCACCCTTTCTTGATAGGAAGAAGGGTCGTCTTGTCCGGCCCAAATTAATATTTTTTTTCTCTACTACTTCTTCTTCATTTTCCCTCTAGAGTTCTAACTCAAAATCCAAGGAGGAAATGTCTTCCCAACTAATTACTTGAAAGCCCTTTGCACACAAGTGCCCTGCTCCTGAGGCCCCCGTTGCCCATATTTGTCTCGCCTCCTATTGACTCTTCTCCTATTGTCCCATTGCCTCCAATGCACTCTCAATCGTGGAGCGACGATCAAGTAGGTACCATGGCGCATTCCAACTTTGATCATCAAAGCAAGAAACAAAAGAAGAATCCTTCTTCTGTTGACCAAGACATTAATGTTGGAAGATCCTGAGGGCCTGAGTGATTATTATTTTTGTCTACAATCAGGTTTCGGTTCATCCGAGTACTTCCGCCTTTCACCAGGCCAGGGTCATCCCCGTATTTTGCCCTTGACGAGTCGGAATATAGATCCCTGGACGAGGCAACCTTCTATGGCTATAAATAATACGGTACGGGAGTGAGTGCATAAGCTGTTTTACCCTAGACGCGAGCCTGGAACTGACTTTCTCATTTATTTCCTCTACCTGACCAACCGGCTTGTTTATTTAGTTCTGTGAATTATCAAAATCTGCTTGCTTCTTCATCTTCTACTACTATGTCTCACCAGTTACCGGTTTCCCTCATAACCATGTAACCCACTTTCGGGCGGGATCTTTCAAGCCAATCTTTTCACTTTCCATCAGTCGAGCAACTCTGGGACTGGACCCTTGATGAATAAGAGTCAAACCTTTGCTCTAGAGATCATCTTTCCACAGGTCACTCTGCCAAGGTGAACTCTTTCCTTTTGCATGTCGAATGAATTAATCAAATCTTCTTAATTAGACTCGTCTTCTTGGATCAATGAAATCTCATATTTAGTGTTGAGAGTCCTTTGTTTGGAACTTCATTGATAGAGCTCTATCTCTTAGACTCAATCTTATGAATGGGTTCAATAGCTAATTTTTTTTCTTTCATTCAAAGATATGAATTAACATCTCGATTGGGTGAGTGTTCATCTTCGTTCACTTCGTTGTTACATATGATAAGCCACTTACCTCATCGAGGATGAAGAACACCCTATTGAGGGGAAAATAACACTCTCTTCTCTTACTTCTCTTACGCTATTTTGAGGGAAGAGAAGCATTCTTGGACTAGAGAAGGGTTGGGTCTGGCCTTCTTCATTTTATCTTCTTTTCCTAGAAGGCTACACATAAGTAGTCATATATAGTTGTAGTAAAAGGAAGGGCGCTAGTTCACACATGATGGTTCAAAAAGGGCATGTAGTTTTGCAAAACAAGTCTAACTCTATCTACTTAGAAATTAATCCCCTACGGGCCTTAGTCGTTTGATCAATCTTCCTAGCAATCGACATAGGCATAACATGAGAACTACCTCTATTTATCCCGACATTGATAGAAATTCATAGTTAGGTTAGCCAGCCCGGTAACCCCGACAAGTGGGAGGCTCTGCACTTTCCCTATCATACGATTCTGCCAGACTATTCTATTTCATCCATTCTCCATTCAAAACCGTCCACTCCGGAAGGGTGGTCATAAATCAGATGGAAGTGGACAAAAATTAATATTGTGTTTTTATTCACATAAACAATAGTTGTTAATTAAGGTTTCGTGCCGCTACTTGGTTGGAACCAGAGCTTATGCTTATGACATTGCTTCCAAGATCATCATTGATGGAGAGATCAAAACCATTTGAAAAAAGGCTCTTGCCTCCGCATAATACTTGGGAGTGGTGCACTGGGATATTGGACGAACGGCTTCGGACTGGTTCTTCATGACTACGAGTTACTCATTGATTGAGGGAAGAAGAGGCAGAGTGAGCGGAAAGAAAGCTACTTACCCAAGGTCTATTGGAGGGAAGCCTTCTTCCTACTGACAAGAAGGCGACTTCTGATCTTCTAGAGAAGGATCCAGTGTCATGGATGGCCTCTGTAGCTAGATGACCCAGGTAACCTACTTTACCATAATTATTTCCTTTCAAGTCTCCTGATCTGTATTTTTTTAATCGATTTTGTCTTTAAGGTTCAGCACGACCTGTTTGCCCTTGTTAGGAATAGGTTGAATGTGTGTAAGGACGCTCGTTTTTCTCGTTATTCCTTAAAAGTGAAGAAAAGGAAAATTTTGACCTTCGGGGTCAAGTAGAAAGTTTGCGGGAGAAGCTCAAAAGTTTGAAAAATCAACTAACACAAAGCACCTTAGTTTTTGAAGGTTGGTTGGATCGGATGAAGAAAGAGGTTGGGGAGAAGGAAGAATTACACAACAAGGCCCTCGAGGAGTAGAGAGTTGACTTTCAACGTCAACTGGACGAGAACATGAAGGAATGTAAAGATGCCCTCGAGGACGAGAGGAAACTGACTACAAAGTTGGAAACCGACTTACTTGAACTCCAAACAACTTCTCATCCCCTAACTGTTCTTTCTCTGCCTCCAGCACTTACTGATGTCGATCCTTCCTCATCAGGAATCACACCTACCGATCTTGTAGGAAAATAATTCCTTTTATAATTATTATTTCAATTAATCATCTTTAATATCAACGAAAATCCATTTTTATTCAATATAATAATCTTTTGCCCTGTTGAATTTTCTTAACCTCGGCACACGAAGAATTGGCCTTAATATCCTGTTAGGTTTAGGATCACTTACTTTGTAGAGTGATGTTCGAATCCAAGTAGAACCGACCTTCTTGCTTTATTTGGTTTTTTTGCATCACTCACCTCATAAAGTGATGCTCAGGTCTAAGAGGAACTGACCTTATTGCCATATTGGTTTTTCGTACTACTCACCTCATAAAGTGATGTTCGAGTCCAAGAGGAACTGACCTTATTGCCTTATTGGTTTTACACATCACTCACCTCATAATGTAATCCTCGGGGTCCAAGAGGAACCAACCTTATTGGGTTTTCGCATCACTCACCTCATAAAGTGAGGCTCAGGTCCGAAAAGAATCGAACTTATTGGGTTTTCACATCACTCACTTCATAGAGTGATATTCGAGTCCAAGAGGAACCGACCTTATTGCCTTATTGGGTTTTTGCATCATTTCACCTCATAGAGTGATTCTCGGGTCCAAGAGGAACCGACCATATTACCTTATTGATGTACAAAATAGTGAATGGATAACTTTCATAATGGAATTTAAATAGAACATGGGAATCTAAAATTAATCTTAATGGAGTTTTGACATGAAACTTAAACTGAGTTGTTCTGAACGACGACCTTGGAAATAAATTCTATTTACTTAAGCTAACCCTGCCCCTATTAGAAATACCTCTTAAGGTTGAATGCATTTCGCGGTGATTCGATTAAATCCCCAACCATTGTCTTTAAGTAATACGTTCATGCTCATCTGAGCTTGTCTATCATGTATGGTCATTCCCAATTATCCCTAAGCATTCCACAATTCAGCACCTGTGTGTTTTGGAATATTTTCCTCAGCACAAGGTCTCCTAGCCTAAACACCCTCATGCGCATCTTCCAATCATAGGACCTCTTCAGCTCCTTATGATACCTCCCGAGCCTTTTTAGTACTCTCTCACTTGTTTCATCCATCCAGTTTAAATTCCAAGCCAAGAATTCCTCATTTACTGTGTCCCCAACTACTTGAGTTTGACTTGTAGGTACTTGAACCTCTATTGGGATCACTACTTCCGTTCCATAAGTCAGTGCGAATGGGGATGTTCCCGTATTTCTTCGTGCAATAGTTCTGTAAGCCCATAATATGCTATGTAGTTCATCCGCCCACCGACCCTTCTTTTTATCCAATATCTTCTTTAAGTTCTCAAGTATTGCTTTATTGGATGCCTCTGCTAATCCGTTCCACTAGGGATACCTCGGAGTTGAATTTAATATTCTAATTCTGTATTCTTGATAGTAAGCGAGGGCCTACTTATCCTTGAACTACTTCCCTTTATCAGTTATGTCAGGGTATGGTATTCCGAACCTGGTTATGATGTGTTCCCAAAAGAACTTTACAACTTCTTATTCCCAAATTCAAGCTAACGGTATGGCTTCTATCCACTTGGTGAAATAATCTGTTCCAGCAAGCAAGAACTCTTTTTTCCCAATCGCTCGGGGAAACGGTCCCATGATATCTAGTCCCCAGATGGCAAAAGGCCAGGTACTGAGGATTGAAAAGAGTTCTTCTGAGGGTTGCCATATCATGCAAGCATGTTTTTGGCACTTATCACATTTCTAGACATATTTCTTAGCATCCTCTTACATGTAGGGCCAGTAGTATCCCTACGAAAGATCCTTGTGAACCAACGACCTACCTTACAAATGGTTTCCACAGACCCCTTCATGTATTTCTCAAAAAATCAACTGCGTTTCTTTCGAACATACACATTTTAGGTGTAGATCCCATAGGTCATCTGGAAGAGCTCCCTTTTTATGATAACATACCGTTCCTCCTCCTTTTTTCAATTTCCAAGTTGCTTTTTTGTCTTTCAGTAAAACTTTTGACCTAAGATAACTTATTATCTCATCTCTCCAACTTGGACTTGGGTCTACCTGCATGTACTCTTCTACCTTCTCTGGATCAATGCTTGTCCAAGCTTGAAACTCTATAAGAATGGTTCAACCTCTATATTTCCAAGCATTGAGGCTACGTACGCCAACAAGTCTACGTTGCGATTATCGTCTTTAAATATCCTTGATATGTTCAATTTTTCGAACTTGGTTATTTCCTTTCGGATAAGTTCTACATACTTGGCATCCTCCCGTCATTTCTATCAGTGCCCTTATCTGGTCTGGATTGGCTTTTGTTCCCCTTCTCCTCACCATGTACCCCAGGAACTTTCCTGAGGATACCCCGAATGTACACTTCGTAGGGTTGAGGTACATCTTGTACATTCTCAGGCGAACGAAAGTGTCTTTTAGATGGGTCATATGATCTCTCGATCATTTTTTCTTCACCAACATGTTGTCGATGTAGACTTCCATAATATCCCCAAGCTTGTCTTCAAACATCTTCATGACCAACCTTTGGTATGTGGTCATTATGTTCTTCAGTCTGAATGGCATCACTGTGTAGTAGAAAAGTCTTTGTTCTATGATAAAAATAGTTTTCTCTTGGTCTTCGAATGCCAACGAGATTTGGTTATAACCCAAGTATTCATTCATAAAGGAGAGCCTTTCATGCCCTGTCGTAACATCAACCAACCAGTTGATCCTCAAAATTAGGAATACATTATTCAAGCATACTCGATTGAGATTGGAGAAGTATATGCAGACCATTACCCGACCATCCTTCTTTGGTACAGCCATAATGTTCGCGATCCATGTTGGAAACTATACTTTTCTTATAAACTCGTCCTTCAATAACTTGGCCATCTCTTCATTAACTAATTGTCTTAACCTTGGTGGCAGTCCTCGAGGATTCTACTAAATGGGTCGAAAATCAGGATCCACATGCAGCTGGTGGCTCGCTACCTGAGGATCGATACCGAGTATATCTTTTAGCGACCAGGAAAAATGTCTTTGTTCTTTCTCAAGAATTCGATCATCTTATCTGATTCCTCTTTTCCCATCTCTGACCTAATGAAGGTTCGGTGCTTGCCATCCTCTTCTAAGTCAACCTCTACCATCCATTCTACTATTGATACTTGGCTAGCCTTTACTTCCTTGATTTTCTCCTGATGTTCCTTCCTCATTCCCTCTTTTATTGCATAGGAAAAACATTGCTGAGCCACTGTTTGATCTCCTCTTATCTACATGAGACCTTGTCGGGTTTGTAAATGCAAGATTTAATGGAACATGGAGGTCACGGCTTACATAGAGTAGATCCACCTCCTTCCCAAATAGAATTGTATGCCAAATTTGCATTGACCACAACAAACTTGATTATGATAACCTCAGGTCTGACCGCCACGGGCAAGGTGATCTTTCCTGCGAGTACCATTAGGTTTCCATTAAGCCCATAGATACTGACTTTTAATCATTCTAATCCCCTGAGCATACCTATACGCTCAATAGCTGACAAAAACAAGATGTCTACTGCACTTCAAGCATCAATAAGTACCATTCTTAGATCTACTAGGCCTACTTCCAAGGTAGTGACAAGTGTGTCGTTATGGGGGCTAGACACCCCTTTCAAGTCCTCAGAAGTAAAAATCGTTGCCTTGTTCCCCCAAACTAATTTTGATACTCGAGCCACTACTACTCCTTCTATGACCTGAAAGACTTCTCGTTCATATTGCAACCTCTTGACCTTAGAGTGAAGTGATACTTCGGATGCCATGACATGTTCACCACCCTCTGACCCTCATGAATTGGAAGATCTAACGGAGGCGAAGGCAACAAATCCCATCTCCTTGGATCTTTTGTGGTGGATGCCACGTATCTCTTGAGCTTTCCTTGATTTATCATGTCCTGAATGTCTTGCTACAATCTCCTACAACTGTTCATCAGTTGGTATTCCGCCTTGTGATACTCACATTAAGGCATCCTTAGCCGACCCCTATAATTCGGTGGGGCGTACTGGATGCTTGTATCATTTTTGATATGCCTTATTATCTCAAAAGGCCTCTTTGTCAGTGATATGAGGATTCTCTTTGAATTCCAAGAATTTTGACTCGTTGTTTCTTTTGCCTTTTTCCTGTCCAACCCCTTGCCTACTTCCTTTCTCTTTGTCCCTTGATTCGTGTTGGTCGGGGCAACAATGTTTACTTTTCAGGGTTTCTTCCAAGGCAATAAACTTCTCAACTACCATATAAAGGTCCTCTATTCTTTTTGGAGGGTTTGTGATCAGTTCTTCGTGCAGTCTGGTCCTGGTATGACTGCGTTGACGCATGCCTGAGCCACTATGCTGTTGTCTAGATTTTTGACCGAGAGTAGTTGTGATCTGAATCGAGCCGTAAAGTCTCGAACACTTTCCTTTTCCTCTTGTTGTAAATAAAATAGGACATTGACTTTGACTTTCTGTCGCTTGTTATGGATATATTGGGCCACGAAGAGCTCTTCTAATTTTTGGAAAATTTTGACTGACCTTGACGGGAGATCTTAGAATCAGGAAATGGTTCCCGATCTAAGGGTGGACGAAAACAACTTGTAGATCAACGCGTTATCTCCCTGGTGAAAGATCATCATGTTCCTGTAGTGTATGACATGCTCCATATGATCTTTTGTTCTATCGAAAGAGTCAAACTTTAGTATGTGGAACTTTCTTGATGACTTTGCATTTTGAACTACTGTAGTGAATGGAGAAGTCCTCAAATCTTTAATGATCGATCTAACCTCTTTTGGCAGCATCTTCCTCCCTTTGCCTTAGAAATCTTGCACTTCTCTTATGGTAAGGGGATTTGACGGCACGTACTGCTCCATGCTGGCTCGATTTCCCTCACTTCTCCCCTCGGGGCCATGATTTCAAGAATGCTGGCCTCCAACTCTATTAGTTCCTCCTTGGTTTTCAAATTCCTTTCCTCTCTGCTGTCTGAAACAATTATTTTCTCTCTTGAGTGCGCAGATCTCTTCTGATGGACGTTCAATGTTTCATTGCAGATCTGCTCTTATTTGTGCCAATAACTATGGGATGCCCAGAGCAGCCTGGTTCCCTTGTCCGTCCTAGAATCTGTGGGCTTGCTCTTCCATTGCTACCCCCACTACTGGAGCCAAATTGACCGTCTTTGTTGCTCCATCCACTTCCACCCTTGCTGCGATTTTCCTACCAGTATTCATGGTGTTTGCCATGTGTATGTCGTATTTTTTTTGTTTAGTTTCCCATAGACGGTGCTAATTGTAGAGTCAATTTTTGTGATCACCTCAAAATCTTCACTCGTTCGTGTGCAAGATCTTCTCTAGATCATCCATGTTCCTTGATACACAGAGCCTCCAATGCCTAAGTTAAATCCCATAGAAAATTTTGACAGAGTTTTAGTGAATGAAAATTATATACCTTTTGGTATGGCCCTTTTCCTCTATTTATAGAGAAGAAGTTTCTACCTTCCATGTTTCTAATCTTCTTCCTATCTATTTTTGATAAAAGTGTAGGAGTCTTTAATAATAGGATCTTTCTTAGCATATCACGTTGAAATCCCAAGAATCCAGGGATCAGCGCGCCTATTTTTCTTGGATGTCCTCCTTGGTTATTCTTGAGCCACGATGGCTAGATGGGAACTTGAACTACTCGAGCAATACACTTTATATGTTGGAATTAATAGACTGGATAATGCATCAAACGGTTCACCGACCCATATCGTTATTTTTGTGGCTAGCAAATTTATTCATCCACACCCTTATTTTAATTTTTCTCTAATAGACAAAACCAGTATATATTGGAAGAGTATTGGGGGATGCCAACGTCTCAATAAAACATTGGATGTTAGCATTCCTACCATGATAATACATATGAAGTTATCATTTTCCTTGAGGATAATTTTGGACCACTCGATTTTGTACATACATGATAGGATCATGTGTTATTTCTTGAGTCAACAAAAGCTAGCTACACATAAGTAAAAACACATGATCCCAACTATATAAACATAAGAGAAGGCCTAACTGTTTATAGAATTTTCATGGAAAAACTTAATATATATTTCATTGATACTTATCTTGAAAATCTATTAAGCCTCGAGTTCAATTAAATCAGAAAATTGGTTAAAAATACACAATATCCAAACTATATAAACATAAGAGAAGGTCTGTTTGTAGATTTTTCAAGGGAAAACCTAAGGGTTTTTATTTTTTATTATTTTTTATTTCTTTGTAAAGTATTCCATCAATTCACGACTCGGAGTCTAGGACTTTGGGTGAGATATTTCACAAATTAGGGGTAGGATGGTCAATTATACTCCTTGTGCTCTTGGGTTTTGTGAGAATGAAGGAAAATGTGAGGCACAGAAGTAATCTTCCCCTTCCAACAATGAAGGGCATCCCAAGGGGGGTTGACGCAATGGGTGCTTAAGTTTTCTGGTAAATATGCGAAATATGCAGCCATCAAGCGTTTAAATGTGTCAAACGATAATGGGAGCCTACATGCAAGACATGTGATAAAAGCATCCAAATTCGATTGATTTTAAGAGTAGTTTTTAAAACTAGTTTATTATGGTGGTATTCCCAATGCCTACACAAAAAAAGTTACTTGTGTTCATAATAAGAGCATGTATCCGTGCTGATAATATGGATGGACAATTTTTTTTTTTCAATTTTCTACTTTAGTACTTTTGATCCTTTTTTCCTTTTGTTTTTTCCTTCTGATTCCATTATACACTTTTTCCATTAAATATTGTCAAAACAAATATCATCTTCACTTCATCTCCCATTTACTTAAAATATTTAATCTAAATAATAAAATACTCTCATTTTAATCTTGTTGAAGGTTAAATCGATAAGATATCTGGACCCTACACATGTCTAAAAGTTAAACTAGTGGGAGACCAGAGCTAAGTAATTTTAGCTTTTAAGTGGTACCTAGGACACCCAACTGGTTTGAAGAACAGAGTTCAAGCATTAGCTCTGTCTAGTATATAGACTGAGCATGATAGAATTGTGGGTTGTCGTCAAATCAACTCAAATCACTTAATTTTAGGGAAGATCCCAAGAATTAAGGAAATAGATAACGGAGTCAACACAAAACTTTTCCCTTTTTTACAGCTTTCCCTTGAAGTAAGGGATCTCGACTGGAGATTTTTGGAGATCAGAGATCTCGAGGAGATTCCTTATTCGAAAGACTTCTAGGAAGAACTATAGATAGAATAGGAAATTCAGAGAGAAGGGGTTCGAAAGGTAAGAAAGTCCATTATTACTTAACAAGAGAGCTAACTTAATCATTGGAGGAGTTTTGGTAGGTACCACACCGGTATCACAACTCAACAGAAGAAGCAGGGAACGTAGGGCGAGCTGAAGGAGTTGAATTCTCAAAGATAGAGTAAAATCTCCTTCTGCATCTTTGGCACCCACTTTGGGTAACAAATGTTGTTTTGAGCTTCTTTTTTGTCTCTAACTCCTTGTCTAATTGAGATTAACAAGATGGTAAGACCAGCTCGATCCGATACCAACCAATTTCAACCCCCTCCTTCATTGTCGTACCGAACGTTGAAGGCCTGCTCACCGCTCAGATAGAGGAAATGAAGAAATGGCAAGAGTAGATGTAGTAGAAGATGGATGTTTGGCCAAAGAAAATCTCATGTTGACTAAATAGTTGAAGGCTCAACAAAGCGCCTCTTGTAGAGAAAATCAACATCATGTTATAAAGGGTGATGACAACATCTTATTGGGTAGATTGAGACCTACCCATGAACAAGAAAGTCTAGAGGGCGAAGGGGTAACACCTGTGTGCACAGGGTTGCCAACAATATAAACCAAGGTCCATGCAAGACATCTAGAAGTCTCAACACCTTTAACTAGAGAGAAGGTTAGGGACTAATAAGAAAGAAATCATCAGGAGTGATGAAATCAGCCTGGCTATAGCGCATGCCATCAAAGGTATACAGGGATCCCCATTTACCCCAAAAATCCTAGCGGTTGAAGTTTCGAAGAAGTTCGATTCTCCTAGATTTACACTGTTTACTAGAATGAAAGACCTAGTAGAATACTTGTACCATTTCAGACAACTCCTGACTCTATGAGAGAATAAGGAAATACTAATGTGAAGACTTTTTCATCCTAGCTTGCAAGGAAATGCTCTGATGTGGTTTCATAGGCTTCCTACTAGGACCATAACCTCCTTCAAAGAGTTGTTCGACATTTTTCAAGTAATACATAGGCAATAAAAGACTGGGTGGGAATGTTGATACCTTACTCAACATGAGAATAAATCCAGTAGAGAGCCTTAAAGACTTCACCAAGAGGTTTTGAGAAGAGGCTATGACAATATAAAGTTGTGATGAGAAGACAACAATGGTGACGTACATGAATGTTTTGCCTTCGAGTCTGATCTATACAAATCATTGATATGAAAGAGGCCTTCAACACTAACCAAGCTAGTTGAGGAGCTAAAAAAGTACATCAGGATCGAGAATGATCTAAAGAGGGTAGCTAATAAGAGTAAGGTTGTCTATACAGTTGAGAAAATTGAGAAGCAACAATAGTAGAAAAAGGGGACTTAGGACTAACTAGGTAGAAGGTGGAGCAAAGAAGGAATAGTACATACTTTTTGATTCTACTAGCTGAGATTCTGCCACTTATTTAGAATGAGCCATTTTTTGAATGGCTGAGGGCACTCCCAACCACACAGATTAGGGCAAAGGAGAACTATTGTGAATATCACAAGGTCAAGGCTCACAAGATGAACAAATGTCAAACACTAAGGGGTTTCCTCCAAAGCTTAGCAGACCAGGGTCTACAAAGAGACTTTATAGGAAAGGCTAGAAATGAGAAGACACTAAAAAAAAAAATAGAGAAAAAAACATCGAAGTCCTAAGTAGAAAAAAAGGCCAGGTTGGTAGAGCAACAGTTATGCATGTCGTCTTGAGGTAGGATGAAAAGAGAGAAATGAAGAGTAGCTTGGAAAAAAGAGTGAAAGCAAGAAGAGTAGAGCATATAAGTATGTTTATTCTACTCAGAGTGGACCCACATAAAGGAGGGTTGAAGAAGGTGAGTTAACAGTGACCTTTGAAGAAAAAAACTTGGATAAAGTAATATACCCTCATTACGATGCATTGGTGATTACTCTCAAGGTTGGGACATTCACCTTGAGAAAGATATTGGTTGATAGTGGAAACTCGGTGGATATCTTGTATTCATTTCCTTCAAGAAGATGGATATGGCAAAGAGTGTGCTCATCACTGCTCGAGCACACATGATTGGGTAGAGCCTTAAAGATGCCATGGGAAGAAATAGTCCTGCCAGTCAAAGCAAGGCCAATTACGTTGATGATGAGGTTCACAGTGGTTGATGCCCTATCTTCTTATAATGCTATCCTAGGGAGGTGGTGGGCTTATAAGATAAAGGTAGTCCCTTTGAATTTTTACCAAATTTTAAGGTTTCCAACCCCTTGTGGAACGTGGGACATTAGAGGTGACCAAACACTCACTTAGACCTGCATAGTCAGCGAAGGGGATTTGGTCCAACCAGAAAATACCCAATAACAATTATAGTGGGGGTTGGTAGAGGAAAGTGACCCCCTAGTCTTGATGACATGTAGATGGTGAACATCGGAGATGGAAAATAGATAGGAGTAGGATCTGCGCAAGAGGTGTAAGAAAAAGATGAGCTAGTGGCATGTTTGACAATAAATAAAGATATTTTTGTGTAGTTGATGGAAGATATGCTTGGAATCAGCCTAGAATTCATAAGCCATCACTTAAAGGTGTTAGACCAGATGAGGCAAGTCAAGTAAAAACCAAAAAGGTTGGCATCTCAACTCAGGGGAGCGATCAATGATCAAGTCAACAAGTTTGTCCAAGCAAGGTTTATTAGAGAGATTTAGTTTTTTAACTAGATAGCTAACATCGTGGTAGTGCCAAAGAAGAATGGGAAGGTTAGAGTCTGTATAGACTTTACCAACTTGAACAAGGCTTGGCCGAAGGGTAGTTTCCCAATGCCTCGCATTGATCAACTAGTGGATACAATGGCATGGCATGAGAGGTTGTGTTTTATTGATGGCTACTTAGGGTATAACAAAATACAACTCAACAAAGAAGATCAAGAAAAGACAGCATTCATCACCGAGCAAGGCTTGTATTACTATAAGATCACGCCGTTTAGTCTAAAGAATGTAGAAGCAACTTGTCTGAGGCTAGTGACGAGACTATTCAAAGATCTATTCAAAAAATAGTAGAAGTTTATATAGATGATTTGTTGATTAAAAACAAAAGAAAAAGGATCATATAGATGATCTAGAGGAAGTATTTGCTCGGGTAAGGAGGATCGATATGTGTCTCAACTTAGAAAAGTGTGCATTTGCTTTAACCTCAAGAAAGTTCTTGGGGTATCTAGTGACAAAGAGAGGGATTGAAGTCAACCTAGAGCAGATCAGAATACTACTGAGATGCCTTTGCCAAAAACTAGAAAACATGTACAAAAACTAATAGCTAGAGTAGCGACTTTGAACAGTTTTATTTCAAGATCTTCAAACAAATGCTGGCCCTTATACCTTCTACTCATAAAGTCGACCAAATTGAATGGAAAGAGAGCAAGTTTTCTACCAGTTGAAGGAATACTTAGGGAAATCGCCAATCCTTTCAAAGCTAAAAAATGGGAGGAGTTGGGGTTTTACTTAGCTACCTCAGAATGTGCCATTGGTTATGTTTCAGTAAGAATGGGGCCAAGAAGTAAGCAGCCTATTTATTTTTTGAGCAAAACCTTGATTGATGTAGAGATAAGGTACTCAAAGTTGGAGAAGCTTGATTTGGCCTTGGTCTACTCAGCTTTGAGATTGGGGCCATACTTTCAAGCCCATAAAATAAACATGATCATTGAGTATCCTTTTAAGTATGTTTTAGGCAGGATAAAGGGATCAGGCAAAATGATGAAATGGGTAGTCCAACTAGATGAGTATGGAATTGAGTATGTGCCAAAAGTTTCAACAAAAGGGCAAGTAGTGGCAGATTTCCTTAAAACTTCCTAGTGGAGGAGAATGTAGAAGTGACAATAGAGGAGTTGTCAAAAGAAGATGCATCCAAACTTTTAGAGTTGGAACTAGGATGGACGCTATTTGTTGAAAGATCATCTAATTCAGAAGGGTCAGGAGTGGGAGTAGTGCTGTTTACACCAGATAATGCTAGGATTGCAAATATGGTCAAGTTGGGCTATCAGGCTTCAAACAATGTAGCAAAATACAAGGCGTTGTTAGTCAAAATCACGAAGTTGAATAAGTTGGGGGGTACAGTAGGTCACAATCTACAGTGATTCCCAACTCGTCATGAATCACATCAACCAAAAGTTCGAGGCTAGGGATGAAAGGATGCAATAATACTTGAATATGGTTCAATAAGAGTTGGGCAGAGTTGAAGGAGCAAAGGTCATGCACATACCTCGAGCAGTTAATAGATAAGCAGATGCATTAACATTTGTAGCCTCAATGCTCATTGATACTGAGAACAGAGAACTTCAACTTGAATTCCAAGAAAAATTGTCCATTGGAAAGCAGGAACATAAAATTCTCACAACAACAAATAAGGACTTGAGTTAGATAGATCCCCTACTCAAATTTCTAAAAAAAGGGTAGCTTCTAAGTGAAAAGATGAAGGCCAGGCATGTTAGAGAAAAAACAACGAAGTATGTGATGATCAAAGAGTAGTTATATAGGAAATCTTATGGTAGACCATAATTAAGGTGCCTAACTCTAGAAGAAACCGAGTAGGTTCTGAAGGAAGTACACGAGGGAGATTGTGGGAACCATTTAGGGGGAAGATCTTTGGTCCATAAAGTACTCTCGCAACGTTACTTTTAGCCATACATTCAAAAGGACACCCTCAGGTATGTGTAGAAATGTGAAAAGTATTAGAGACATGCTCAGTTTATACATTAGCTAGCAGTTTAGCTGAATTCAATATTAAATTCATGGTCGTTTGCTCATTGGGGGAAAGATTTGGTGGGGCCACTACCTAGGGCTCCAAGAAACCTAACTTTTCTTTTCATAGCAACAAACTATGTCACTAAGTGGGTTGAAGGTCTATTAACTCAGATAAAAAAACATGAAGTGAAGAAGTTCGTCTAGGAACACATTATTTACATGTTTGGAATTTCCCACATTATTACGCTAAACAATGGCAAACAATTTACAAGAAGTTAGATTAGAGCTTTTTATGAGGAACATGGAATCAGGTAGACCTTCTCTACTTTGCAGTATCCACAAGGAAATGGTTAAGCAGAAGCTACGAACAAGGTCTTAGTTGATATGATAAAGAAGATATTGAATGAAGCTAAAGGAAAATGGATGTCTGTCATGCACGATGTAATGTGGGCATACAAAACTAAAACTGAAGCATCTACATCACAATGTTATACGGGATGGAGGTAGTAATCCCTATAGAAAATATCTTCCCCACAACTTGATCAAACGTGGTCATAACAGGACAAAATGACAAGCAACTGCTAATAGAGTTAGAACTCCTAAAAGAAATAGAGATGATGCAAAGGTCAGATTAGAAGCTTACCACTAAAGGCTGCGAATGTATTTCAACGAAAGGGTCAGGGAAAGACATTTTCAACTAGAAGAGCTATTTTTGAGGAAGGTGTTCCAAAACATAGCAGAGTTAAACAATGGTTAGTTAGGTCCAAGTTGGGACGGACCACATCTGGTGACTAAAGTAGTAAGTAATGGAGCTTACAATTTAGCAACCATGACGGGACAAGATGTGCCAAAGCCATGAAATATTTGTAATTTGAAAAAAATATTATCAATAAAGGAGCTCTAACATTTATTCCTAAACTAAAAACACCTAATTGGACCCTTTTGTGAGTCAGGATCCTAGTACCTTTCTCTATCTTGAGTAGCAAAGCATATAGTTGGACCTTCTTGAGTGGCAAAACACAAAGTTTGATCCCCTTGTGGGTCAGGGTCCTAATGACCTTGCTCTGTCTTGAGTGGTAGAGAAAGTAGTTAAGTCCTCTTACTGAACAAGGCCTTTATGAAATTATTTTGCACTGAGTGGCAGACCACAAAATTGGGGAAAGAGTCTTTGCAACTTTGTTCTACATAGACTGTTAAAACACGAAGTTAGATACCATTGCAAATTAGTTCACCAAGATAATACATTATTTTAAGACACTTAAAATAAATCTCAAGTATGTAATTTGTTTATGATTAGTAGAATAGTTACTGGGAGGAATAGGATTCCAATGAGTATCTATTCTGCCTATCACAAGCATAACAAATATTGGGGGAGTGAAGGGTGTGACGAAATAAATGTAAAAAAATAGACAAAATAAATGAAAAAGAATAGACAAGATGCAAGATTTAATAAAAAAAAATTTCATTTCATTACTGGAATGAAAATTACAAAGAAAAACCCTAGTAAGGACAACAAAAAAGTACATCGAATCATTTTATACAAGGAAAGGATGGGTAGAATCTTGAGGGAGTTGAATTGAGTTTGGATGAGCAAAATAGTTAGACTGCGCAAAAGCTTGACTAGAGGGGAGAGCAGGCAGAGTGGGCACCAGGACAGTCGGGGTAGGTCTATCAATAACAGAAAGGGACCCCTCGTCCACTTCAATTACTTTAGTTCTACTGGTAGCTTGTTCGATATACTTAGTAAAAACAAAGGAAGGAGACTTCCAAAGGTGCAGCTATTCCACTTAGCCACTTCGATTGGATTGCTATAAAGTGGGGGCATAGGTTCCTCTTCCTCTGAAGATGATACCACATCGTATTTTTCTTTGGCATTGTAGAATCGCTCCTAGTAGCCAATCTTCTTGGCTTCATCTCAGATTAAGGTATACTCCGCCTTCAACTTTAGTAGGAGTTCCTTAGTCTACCTAGTATCCTTAGAAATCTATTTACTTTTGGCCTGCTCAACAGTTCAATTGATCATCTCTTCCTACTCAACTTGAAGAACAATCTTTTTTGCCTGGATGGTAGTATATTGGCTTTGGAGGAATGAAAGATCCTCCTAGTAGTTCTTCAGCTCAGCATCCCTCGAAGAATATGCTCCTTGAACTTAAGATTCTCAGGCTTTATCCTCCTATTTTGACCTTTAAGTACGAGTGCTCAATTGTTAAGTCTTCAAGATGTTTGAAGAATTGATGGTTGATGTCTTAAAGCTTAGCAACTAAAATCCCAGTAGCCCGAATAGAGGCAAGAAGTCCCCCCATCTTCTCTTCATCTAATCTAGTAGCAAAAATCTACTCGATTAAAGCATGTTTGTGTAGACACCCCATTTGTGCATCCGCCTGATTAATCAACTCGTCAACCCGATCGCAATGATTCCCAATGATGGATGTTATTTCCATTGCTTTACTTTGTTACCAGATATGTTTCAGAAATCCGAATGAGGTATCTCGAACTGACAAAACTTAGAAACCACGCTACGCTAGGAAAATACGATCCTAGAAACATATAAATTATCATCTTGCAAATAAAAAGAAGCTTCACGATAAAAATCACTAAAAATTGACCAAATACCAAAATACCCCTAATATCAAAATATCCGTAGAGCCTACATTACGCTTAGGAAAACCCATTCAAACACATAAAACAACAAATCGAAATCAAATAAATCATTTCGCCAATTTTAACAGAATCTGACAAAATTACAAAAATGCCCCTCATAAAGTTCATGACCATTTCACACAAAAATTTCATAAATGACACAAACTAATATTTTCATTGAATTCCTTATGAAAAATCGATTCTAAAACATCCTAGAACATTAAAAATCGACTTGAAACATGAAAAGTCCTCTCCGGGGGCAAAACGATAATTTCACAATTTTCATAATTAAAATTTTTGAAATTAATAAATAAAATATTAAATAATTAAAGTGAAACATTAATCAAATTAATTTAAAATTTTGAATTAAAAAAATCGATCAATCGGGTTCTCAAGTAAAATTGTTGAGGGTTCGCAAGATATTTTTTTTAAGACCCCTCCATTTGGGGGTCCAAAGAATTAAAGATATAATAGAGGGGGGTTCTCCAAAAATTTAAAGTCAACTAAGCAAGACTAAAGTCAAGGTATTAAAGTCAATCAAGTGAGACTAAAGTCAAAATTAAAGTCAATTAAGCAAGACTAAAGTCAAGATATTAAATGTCAATCAATTAAGACTAAAGTCAAAATCTTAAAGCAATTAATTAAAATTAAAGTCAAAATATTAAAAGTCAATCAAATAAGACCAAAAATCAAAATACTAATAGAATTCTAATTAAATAATAACTCTATTCAAATAGAGTTCAAACTAAAACACAATTTTACCTAAAACAATTCTAATTAAAACACAATTCTACCTAAAACAATTCTAACTAAAACACAACTCTAACTAAAAGAGCTTTAATTAAACACTAACTCTATCTAAATCAACTCTTAAAAAAATCTATAAATAGGGGTCCTCACACCCTATTTTCGTATCAAATCAAAAACCTTTAGAGAAGTAGGTCAAAAAGTCCCCCTAGCCTCCCATAAACGCTAGTTTTGGAGTCCCAACTCCTTACCTAACACCCCTACTTCAATTTTAGCCTAAAAAACACCTAAATGCATTTCAAAAACACCCCAAAACCCATAATAAATTTGAAGAATCCAGATCAAAAAAGAGATATCTTGTCTCAAAGATCAGAAATCAAATCCGGAGACAGAACGAAGCAAGGAGTACGGTACAAGGAGCAGTTTTTTTGTCGGATCTGAGGGAACAAAGTCTTTGCTATCGGAAAGGTATAATTTCTTACTTTTTTATTATCTAGGTTTTTTAGCAATGTAACTTGTTTGGGAAATTAGTAGAGACCGGCTTTGGCCGGGCAGGGTTGGTGCCTAATACCTTCCAACCCCGTAACGTGATCCCCGGACCTTTTTTTCTTTCGTAGATTAGTTTACCTTTTTTAGAGTCAGTTTGGTTCCTAGACCTTAATAACTAGGTGGCGACTCCCAAACTTCAAGGCTCAAAAGCGGATCCGCGCACCCTGCGGATCGATGGCGCTTTCAGTGGCGACTCTACTGGGGATCATTGAGGATCAAACTTGAAAAACCCCAAGTGTGGGATGCATTGCTAGTAGGACCTTTTATTTTATTTTATTTTTATTTTTAGTTATTTGTTTATTTATTTTTTTTATCATTCTTTTTGGCCTAATTATGGATCATTTGTTTGGATTCTGAATACTTTATTTTGACACATTTTCGTGGTTCAAGTTATGATCATTTGGACTGACCCTAAATAATGCAAGATGTCAAGAGGATAATAGTGTGAAAAAATGGTTGTTGAACCATTTTCATTGTTTGGTTTATTTACTATTTTTGGGTTGTATTATTTTTCTTAGCATTATTTGGATTGATTTTGGATAGGTCATTTTGGAGTATCCTTTTTTATGATTCAATCTAGGGTCATCTTGTGATGATCCTAAATAATGAAAGATTTAAATTGACATAAATTGAGGATAAAATGATGGTGGTTGAGATGAGAGTTATGATTATTTAAAAAATAACAAAAAATTTTGATGATTTTTTTTTAGCACGTTATTAGGCATAGGCGGCGAGTTGTGAAAATAAATTATTTGTGAGTGATGTGGTAAGAAATAAAAAATTTGCCTTTATTAATGTTGTTCGTGATGAGGAGATGATTTCAAGAAAAAAAATCAAAAAAAAAAAAGATTTTTACGTGTGGTGTGCCACTAGTAAAAAAAATGTTTTTACTTCTTTTTATCTTCTTCCCCAATGGAAGAAAGAACGAAAAATAGCAAAGGAGAGAAAAACTCTCTCCCTCTCTTTCTCTCTCCTTCATCTCCTCCTTCACCAACGTAGTTCACGATTAGATCGTTGAGCTACGACGATTTCAAAGTGGGATAAGTAGTTTTTTTTTTCCTAATTTCCTTTGCCTTTTTTTTTTTCTTTTCTTTAAAAATTTTTGTTCTTGGCTGCAATTTTCTCCCAACCCAGTTACCAATTGCTCTTAAGAGAGAGAGATAATACCAACACCTCCATTAAATCCGTTTAATGCCTCCGGCGTAAGAAAACTACAGTTACAGTGACGCCTTGCAAGTGGGGCCGAGGTTTGAACAAGATCAATGGATCCCAAATTTTCGTTCCAAATTTCCCAACATTTTTAATGAAAATCCTCTCTTTAAGCATTTCTCTTATCTGAAATCCCGTCGGAATATCACCTTTTAGCCCAGAATTTTAACAGATTATTTTGAAACAACATCTTTTTCTGATTATCTTCTTCGATGGAGAAGACATTGGAGACATTAATATTTATCCAGCAATTTGATTTCAAGAATTTCCAATCGGTTATCAACCAAAAGATCGGAATCTCTCTTTTTCAGTTTTTTTTACTTTGCAGAAAAAAAATTTCGGGTTAATCCAATTCAGGTTTTTGATTCTAAACGAATTTGAGTCGTTTTCAGTCTTTGATTTTCATACCCATCTCTTCAATTACAGAGAGATTCGCAGGTTCCTTTCTAAATTTGGTGATTTAAAATTTTTTCTTATCTAAGAGAATTGAAATTTCTTGATCATTCATGTAATGTGATCATTATCGCTGCATTTCGATCTTGAAAATCAAGAAAAAGGTCTCAGGAGGATTTGAGGTTGATTTTTGGTAAAGAACTTGTTTTGAAGATTAACCCACAGAGGACCTCGATCCAAGTCCGAGTCAGACTCGGTCAAGCCGAGTTTGTTGAGTTACAAGTTTGCATTGTATCTCATGAGTCGATTGAAAATAAACCAAATAAAAAAATTGGGTGAATTCGTCCTTTGGCAGCAACTTAAAAGAGATTTAGTGAGCCAACTCACTGTTTGCAATTTCTTATAAAAAAATATATAAAAATTTGTTTTCTTTTTCTGTCGCTTGTTTAGAGTTAACCTGCTTGTATGTGCGTGCATGTCTAGTATCTGTGTTGCTAGCAACTCAAAAGAAAAGGCATTTACTGGGGCACTCCAATATGTTGAGCTTTCTTCCATTACTTTATCAAGTTTGTTTCTTAACACACTTGGAGTGGGACCCTCAATGTTTTTTAAAGGTTAGTTTTTTAATACCATCAATTTATCAAATATTAAATTATCAAACAAAGATTTAGATGGGTATTAAGAATACTTAATCGTTTGCATGGGTCCCATATAGTTAAGGAAATCACTTTCCTTACAAAAGAGTATTCCTGACAGTAAGGGTGAGTCTCAAAAGATAAATCTAGCCTCACAATTTAGTAAGATTTCTTTCTTACTAAGGGTTGTTAAGTTCACCACGTGGCACCTAAAAGCATGATCGCCGTAGACTTGTATAGATGGAATTCCACGAGCTTTCAAAAAAATGTAAAAAAAAAAAAGATTATTTTCTTTTCTTTTTTAATTGGGATTTTCCTAGCCACCCATTTTCAAAACCTTGATCTAAATATATATTTTTTAAAATCTGAATTTTATTCTTGGGTCCAAGCTCTTTTCCATAAAATAAAAAAAAAAAAATAAAAAGAGCTTTGAAATTGGATTATCAATGAGGTGGCCACGTTAGCAAGATGACCCTTAGTAAAATTTGAAATCCTATTACGTTAGTCGGGTAAGCTCCATTTTCACCCTAAGTTTGTTGGGTGACAAATTTCATGAAGTAAGGGAATAGCTGTATGAAAGTTTCAACAGATGGGTCTACCAGATAAAGAGAAAAAAAAGGTCACGACTCCTTATCTCCATCATTATTACTCCATCATCAATTTAATATTCTTGGAAATCCCAAATTGTTTAGGGTCATCCAAAATAACCTAGATTGGACCTTAAAAATTAAGAAAATTATGCCTATTGCAATGTTTGGGTTTGATCAATTATTCTATATCATGCTCATTAATTGATTTACCATTGATCTTGATTAGATATATAGTTGATATGCTTATTGGTGATCTTAATGATGTTATTAGATTGGCTAATATTCATATGGTATCAATGTGTGATGGTATGATCAGGGGCATGGGCCCATTTGTTTGAAAAAGCCCCGGGCACACCCTACCCTGTTTTGCACACACCACATGCACGTTTACTGTTTTGCACGCTTACACGTCCCATATAGCCAACGTGGCACTAGTGTGTGGCCCGGTCTGTTCGGAGATGCGACATCATTCATGAAAACCACAACTCCAGTCACGTACTTTAGGGTATATCAAACTGGGGCATCAATACCATCTGATCAGGTGATTTTAAGAGGTATATTGATGCACCCAGGCTGGAATGACCTGAGCCTTTTACCTATTGTGAGCCACACAGTCACATGTCCCGATTGCCAACGTAGTAGTAGTACGTGGTCGGTCCCCTCGTGGGATGTCAAACCATTTATGAAAACTACAACTCTTGACTCGTACCCATAGGTATGTAAAAGATAATCTAAATATATCAATTGCACTTCTTGGTCAAAACCGGTGCCTAAGCGAGATCTTGCCCCGCTGTACCCTACTGTACGAGGGGGATAGACTACGTCTATTCTAGACGAGAGGTATTTAAGTGGGCCCTTGCTCAGCATTGTGCGCCACCTCTCAACTGAAGATCAAACTGGCTGTTTTTTACTTCAGAGAAGTGAGTTGAGGTTTTAGATTATCACCTATACGGTATATCAAACCAAGTCACCACGTATCCAGAGGTATATAGGTGTGTTTGGGCAAGGGTGGCCAGATAAAAATGCGTTGCACGTAGTAAGCTTAGAGTCTAGAAACCTTCCCTGTAGGTCACGACTTGAACTTATCGTGGGTGTTCCCGGGTCGTTTATTGAATGAATCCTTTTTGAATGATGAATGTATGTGAACGATGAGATGAATGTATGTGAATGATGAGATCAAAACGCATGTGAATGACGAGATGAATGTATATGAATGATGAGATCAGGAATGTGCGAGTTTTTCCTCAAGGATAAATTTTTTGTTGTTTAACCTAATTTTAAATTACAGTATCACTGGGTACACTAACCCAATAAAAAATCCATTTTAAACTTGACCCAGTCCATCTCGATCCAACGATCATTATGGGCAGAGCCATTTGAATCAAAATGAAATTCAAACTTTTTTCTAATTTGGATTTTTTAACCTATTTCAAAAGAAGAAAAAATTTTCCAAAAGAGAAATGCTTTTCAAAAGTATAAGATTTTTCAAAAAAAATGCTTTCCCAAAAACGTTTTCTTAAAGAAAATGTTTTCAAAAAAAAAAAAGGAAGAAAAATATTTTTCAAAGAAAAAATGATTTACAAAAGATCTATTTTTGCATGAAGAATTATTGAAATATGTTTGTGAAAATTATTATTCAATAAAAACATTATTTTTTAATAATTTTCAAGAGTGCAATAAAATTATTTTCCTTTTATGGGTGAATTGTTTAATGGATTGGTGTACATAATTCAATAAAATCTTAGGATTCATTTAAAATATTATCAAGGGGGTAACAATGGAATTGATAATCCACGTTTGATGGGGTTACTAGGTTATCATTGTATCTAAGCTCAATCGTCCATCGTCTAGTTAGGGTTGTAAGTTCGGTCAGTTAGAACAAACGTCAATATCAAGTCAACAGTAAAAAAATGACCTCCAAATTTCTCAACATCGCCTAGTTGTTCTCTAAAGATCATAGTGCTTCAATCCTACCGGTTGTAAGCAATATCTCAGTCCTCAGTCCTAATCAAACTCGTGTGGGTACTTGTCTTGAGTTTTCATGAGTCATTTGAGTTAGCTCGAGTCCTTTTTTCCAGCAAGGTCATATCTTCCTTAGATTGAGTCTACTATTTTCCTATTGAGTCAAATTAGTTCATCGAGTCTATAGAGGTGTTTGTCACCCCATTTGAAATTGATCGGATAAAGGAAATTTTTTAATACCTCGAACGCATTAACGAATTAACTAATAATTTGATAGATTTTTTTTCTGAACAAGAAGATAAGAGTCGGGCTCAACCTTTAATCGAGAAAGGAAAGGTCTTTGACCTCGGAACATAAAATAATTCCTAAAGAGATTCAAGTAGAAATCATCCTATCCCTAGAGGAAGACGAAGGGATAATGAATTTACTCAGAAATTTCAAAAGACTTGTTCATGTGGTCTGATGAAGATATGTTAGGTGCAAGCTTGGGTGTTGTTCGACATGGAATAGATACTTGCTCGATGAACTGAAAACACCAATAAGATCAAAGAAGATGTTACAAAACATTTCAATGTTGTCCTCACTGCAGCTATCATAAGTCAATACAGGGCACCTTTGGGATTGATATCTGATAACGGGTCACACTTCAAAGTCAAGGATTACTTTGTGTTCAAAGTTCATGATCCGACATCATCTCCCTATCGCCCTCAGATTAATGGAGTGGTTGAAGCAAATAGCTACTAAGCTTCTCAAAATAATCATCGTGAAAATGTGTCGATCGCACCGGGAATGGTCAGAGAAGCTGTCATTCACACTGGGGGCATATTGTACTTCAATACAGTCTTCCACTGGAGTCATTCCCTATTCTCTAGTATATGATGTGGAAGCAGTCTCACCAGTTGAAATGGAGATCCCGTATATCAAGGACTTGATGGAAAGTCAATTGTTAGAAACAAACTGAGTTCCACATCAGTACAAAGAACTGAACATGACTGAAGAAAATAACCTAAAAGCTTTGTACCATGTGCAGGCTTATCAAAAAAGAGTCGCCCGTGCGTTTGACAAAAATATCAAGGCCCATCACTAACAAGTCGGAGATTTGGTACTCAAAGATAATTAGGTACTTATTTTTGACCCCAGAGGGAAGTTCAAACCTAACTGGGGAGATCTGCTCATTATAAAAAATATTACCTGGAAAAGCTGTCAGACTTTAAGACCATGATGAAATCGAACTATCAGAGTCAACCAACTTTGACCAGATCAAGCGGTACTACATTTAAGGAGGCCATCTTTGGTCGAATCAATTTTTCTACTACCCGATTCAATATCTCCTTTCTCAACCCTTTGTAACCTTTTTCAAAAAAAATATATATATATATACCTTTTTCTTTCTCAGCCCGATCACCTAACCCAGGGAAGGGAAAAATTCGAACTACGTTTTGGTCTGATCCCAAAATTCTGGGGTACGTAGGCAACCTGAGAAGTTACTTCAGGCCCGACCACATCAAAATAAAAAAAAATCTATTTCCCCGACAAAGAAAAAATCTAAAAGAAAAAGAAATATCTTCAAAATGGGGAAGAAAATTTAAAAGGAAATTCCACACAAGGGGCATTTGGGTTTTTGAGTCTCAAAATTCCTTTCTTTTTATATCCAGTCCTAAGCTTACCTATAAAAGTCCTCCTAAGTACCATACAAAAAGTCAAGGAAGATAGCAAAACATGATCAGACAGTAACTCTAGAAGTTCAGAGGAAAAGAAAAAGATAAAAAAATGATGAAGCCTGCTAAGTTGAAAATCCAAAAAGGGCGACTTAGGCAAAAATTAAGGCAAGCTCGCAAGGTTGAAAACCTGAAAGGACAACTTTGGCAACAATCAGAGCCGAGAAAAAAGAAGAAAAAGCTCGCTAGATCGAAAACCTGAAAAGGTGATCTAGGCAAAAGCTAGAGCAATCTCGCTAGATTGAAAATCTGAAAAGGCGATTTAGGCAAAAGTTAGAGCAACAAAGAAAAATAGAAGAAGATCCTAAGCTAACAGCGGTCCGAGCTGAAGCATCAGAAATCTGAGTAATCAAGTACAATACTTAGCTTAAATCAGGCATGGACTCAGAAGTCACAAGTATCTTGTCTACGATCAATCTGAAAGTTTTTGCTTCCCCAAAGGAACCAAGGGAGAGAAGTGTGAATTCTATGATGAGCCTCAAAAGGAAATAATTTTGTTCTCTTGAGCCTGACTCAAAACCTTCAATAAAATTAATCAAAATTAAAAGTTGGATCTTTATTGCGCTAGTGGTAATCAAATATTTCAAACCTTCATACAAGGGGCATTTTCTTTTTCCTCTAAATATGTAATTTCCCCCCTTTATACTAGGGGCATTTTTTTTAATTTTTGCATGATGTGTTCAATTATCTTCAATACCATGTTTATTGTCAAACTAGGGGCATTTTGTTTTGAGCAATGCTAATCCTAAAAGATAATGAGAACCCCAAATTTAAGGTTACCCTCTTGATAACAGTTTTTCGAAAAACCCTTGAGGTTCAAAAGAAATAAAAACTCGGGTTTTAAATTCATAAAACTTTGGGGTAAAATCTCAGGTTCAAACAAAAGCATTTTGGATCTCACATAGGAAATAGGACATTCATTCTGTCTCAGATCTCTTTATTTCCAGATCCAACCCCTATTTTCCAGATTCATTTTCAATCGTTCTTTCCCAGATTTATTCCTTTGGTCTCAGTTTTACTCAATCAGTTACCGCCGAGGGTTTTCTCGAAACTATGCTCAGATGCCGCCGAGGGCTTTCTCGGAATTAGGCTCAGATGCCGTCGAGGGTTTTCTCGGAACTATGCTCAGTTACCGCCGAGGGTTTTCTCGGAACTATGCTCAGTTACCGTCGAGGGTTTTCTAGGAATTATGCTCAGATGCCGCCGAGGATTTTCTCGGAACTATGAACTATGCTCAGTTACCGCCGAGGGTTTTCTCGGAATTATGCTCAGATGCCGCCGAGGGTTTTCTCGGAACTATGCTTAGACGCCGCCGAGGGTTTTCTTGGAACTATGCTCAGTTACCGCCGAGGGTTTTCTCGGAACTATGCTCAGATACCGCCAAGGGTTTTCTTTGAATTATGCTCAGATGCCGCCAAGGGTTTTCTTGGAACTATGCTCAGATGCCACCGAGGGTTTTCTTTGAACTATGCTTAGATATCACCAAGGGTTTTCTTGGAATTATGCTCAAATGCCGCCGAGGGTTTTCTCGGAACTATGCTCAGATGCCGCCAAGGGTTTTCTTGGAATTATGCTCAGATGCCGCCAAGGGTTTTCTCGGAACTATGCTCAGATGCCGCCAAGGGTTTTCTTGGAATTATGCTCAGATACCATCGAGGGTTTTCTCGGAACTATGCTCAGATACTGCCAAGGATTTTCTTTGAACTATGCTCAAATGCCGCCGAGGGTTTTCTTGGAACTATTCTCAGATGCCGCCGAGGGTTTTCTCAGAACTATGCTCAGATGTCGCCGAGGGTTTTCTCGGAACTATGCTTAGATGCCGCCGAGGGTTTTCTCGGAACTATGCTCAGTTACTGCCGAGGGTTTTCTCGGAACTATGCTCAGATGCCGTCGAGGGTTTTCTCGGAACTACGATCAGATGCCACCGAGGGTTTTCTCGGAAGTATGATCAGATGCCGCCGATGGTTTTCTCGGAATTATGCTCAGTTACCGCCGAGGGTTTTCTCGGAATTATGCTCAGTTTATATTCAAATTATGCTCAGTTTATGCTCAGATTATGCTCAAATTATGCTCAGATTTTACTCAGTTCCAACTTAATCTCTTAGATTTTAAATCACACACTTGCACAGTTGTTACATCAGTCAAGGAGAATTTTCTAAAATTCAAGGATTTGACACTGTCAGTGAGAGTTTGTGCTCAAGGACCTGACAACCTTTTAATTCGGGGAGAGCTTTACCCTCAAGGATCCGAACACCTCGACGAATTGCTAAGTCAGGCTGCAAAATGAACTGTCACTAGCTTTGGCATTCAGATATCGCACTATCTACCAAAATAGATTTGCTATCTAGTTTGCTTCAATCCTCTACCAAAGAGGGACATCTGTAGACACCCCATTTGTGCATCCGCCTGTTAATCAACTCGTCAACCCGATCACAATGATTCCCAATGATGGATGTTATTTCCATTGCTTTACTTTGTTATCAGATATGTTTCAGAAATCCGGATGAGGTATCTCAAACTGACAAAATTTAGAAACCATGCTACGCTAGGAAAATACGATCCCAAAAACATAGAAATTATCATCTTGCAAACAAAAAGAAGCTTTACGATAAAAATCACTAAAAATTGATCAAATTACCAAAATACCCCTAACATCAAAATATCCGTAGAGCCTACATTACGCTTAGGAAAATCCATTCAAACACATAAAACAACAAATCGAAATCAAATAAATCATTTTGCCAATTTTAACAGAATTTGATAAAATTACGAAAATGCCCCTCATAAAGTTCATGACCATTTCACACAAAAATTTCATAAATGACACAAAATAATATTTTCATTGAATTCCTTATGAAAAATCGATTCTAAAACATCCTAGAACATTAAAAATCGACTTGAAACATGAAAAGTCCTCTCCGGGGGCAAAACGGTAATTTCACAATTTTCATAATTAAAAATTTTGAAATTAATAAATAAAACATTAAATAATTAAAGTGAAACATTGATGAAATTAATTTAAAATTTTGAATTTAAAAAATCGATCAATCGATTTCTCAAGTAAAATTGTTGAGGGTTCGCTAGATATTTCTTTAAAGACTCCTCCATTTGGGGGTCCAAAGAATTAAAGATATAATAGAGGGGGGTTCTCCAAAAATTTAAAGTCAATTAAGGAAGACTAAAGTCAAGGTATTAAAGTCAATCAAGTGAGACTAAAGTCAAAATTACAGTCAATTAAGCAAGACTAAAGTCAAGATATTAAAAGTCAATCAATTAAGACTAAAGTCAAAATCTTAAAGTCAATTAATTAAAACTAAAGTCAAAATATTAAAAGTCAATCAAATAAGACCAAAAGTCAAAATACTAATAGAGTGCTAATTAAATAATAACTCTATTTAAATAGAGTTCTAACTAAAACACAATTCTACGTAAAATAATTCTAATTAAAACACAATTCTACCTAAAACAATTCTAACTAAAACACAACTCTAACTAAAAGAGCTCTAATTAAACACTAACTCTATCTAAATCAACTCTTAAAAAAATCTATAAATAGGGGTCTTCACACCCTATTTTCGTATCAAATCAAAAACCCTAAGAGAAGTAGGTCAAAAAGCCCCCCTAGCCTCCCATAAACCCTAATTTTGGAGCCCCAACTCCTTACCTAACACCCCTACTTCAATTTTAGCCTAAAAAACACCTAAAAGCATTTCAAAAATACCCCAAAACCCATAATAAACTCGAAGAATCCAGATCAAAAAAGAGATATCTTGCCTCGGAGATCAGAAATCAAATCCGGAGACAGAACGAAACAAGGAGTACGGTACAAGGAGTAGTTTTTTTGTCGGATCTAAGGGCACAAAGTCTTTGCTATCAGAAAGGTATAATTTCTTACTTTTTTATTATCTAGGTTTTTTAGCAATGTAACTTGTTTGGGAAATTAGTAGAGACTGGCTTTGGCCGGGCAGGGTTGGTGCCTAATACCTTCCAACCCCGTAACGTGATCCCCGGACCTTTTTTTCTTTCGTAGATTAGTTTGCCTTTTTTAGAGTCAGTTTGGTTCCTAGACCTTAATAACTAGGTGGCGACTCCCAAACTTCAAGGGTCAAAAGCGGATCCGCGCACCCTGCGGATCGAAGGCGCTTTTAGTTTGTAACTTGAGGATTGCTACAACTTTAGGGACGAGAGCCCATACAAGAAAAGAATTTGAGATTAGATTCATGATAAGAAAAAACTAAATTGAAGAAGTCTTAGTGATTATACATGGAAGAGCCCTTGGGAGAATTTGGTGATGAGGACTTCTAGGCTGACCTGCTCCATTGATTTCATGTCTTTTGAAAGGATCATGTTAGAGAGTAGGGAAGTAGCAACCAAGGGATCCCTGAGGGCAGCCATGCTGTTGACTACCATCATAGATCCCATTGGTAAGAAGGGGCGAAAGACCCTATTAGGGTTTCCTTACAGAACTCCACGTTGGCTTAACCAACGATGGTCAAGTTGCCTTAGTGAAGTTTTGAAGTCGTAAGCAACCAGTCCTGCGGAGAGCCTGGCCTCATTGTTAGGAAGGGTTATGAACCTCTTTGGGTCGCTCTTCTTCTTGTTTTTCTTCTTTGGCAGGGCAAAAGAGGCGGTAGCCTGCTCGGTAGGCTGAGCTGTTATTTATTCTCCTGTTGAGCCAAGAAGGGGAGTCTACTAGGTAGAAACCAATGTCGCCCAAACAATAGAAACACCCACGAGGTGAGTATTAAGGGCATCCTGTAATGAGGGTGCAACCTTGATAGAATGAGGGTACTTCTTCCTATTCTGCCCCAACACCCCAAAAGTAGGTTAAGTTAAGGGAGCATCGATGATGGAAAAAATCCTCCAAATTGATGTCTATGTTGGCAAGAGGAGGGAAAAAATAAGTTGGGAAGAGAGACTAGATGAGAGTAAGAGAATTGGCTAATAGGGCTGGGTTTGAAAAAGTATCAAAGGGTAGAACAGAATAGTTTGAGCCTTGACCGGTCAAACGAAGTACGGTGATGGTGGTCTGAGGCTAGATGACCTTGTCAACTTTTTTTTTTCTTTCTGACCTCCTTGGTTCTCTCCTCCGCTCATTGGACTTTCTTGGACTCAACAACAACAAGGGCAGATTGTTCTAAAATATTCAAAGAAAACTTATCTAGTCACTTCAAGAATGAATTCTTAACAAGATTAGAGAAGTTATTACCTTCAAAGGTCTCATGGATCCTGTACCCTTCCTTTGCTACCCCTATCCCAAACTCCCCCTCCCTAGAGATGATTAAGTGGTCAATGAACTTGCCCTTATTAGAATTAGAGAGGTTCACCAGGGCATTGCCCCTAGGTTTTGAAGACATAAAGTAATACCCCACACGACAAGAGATAGATTTGAGGTTGTATTTGGAGAGGAATTTGGTAGGAGAAATACCTGTCCTCTAAGCAGCCTCCACTAGTCTGTAAAAATTACCCGAAAACTGTCCTAGAGCCCTATTGATTCGGCTTAGGACTTCCATGAGGTAAAGAGATAGTGAAAAATGCAAGTCAACCAAAATCTAACTTATGTAGACCATATTCTCCCCAGGATGACAGTCATTGAAATCCCTACAAAGTTTGATTTTGAGCTTTTTGGGGATAAAGTACGTTTTACAAAGAATGGCTATGGTGTTATACATTGTTTAAGAAGAAAAGACATGAAGAAAATTTGAGGATTGTTACCTCAAAGGATAAAATATCAAAATGCAGAGATAGAAAGACATGACTGCTTCAAAGCTCAATGATAGTTAAAGAGAGAAGGAAAAGATAGAAAAGGGGATTAGAATCCTTAAAACCTTTATATTTATAGTAAAAAATTGAAGAAAACATGGCATGAGTTATTAGGACATGCGTCAGGTCAGGAGCGGGTGAAGCCCAATCGATTGCATCGTTTGAAATTCGAAATGGTAATTTGTAATTATGATGGAACCTGAAGAGAAACGACACAATTATGCAAAGACAAAACGTATGTGCCATTTAATGATGTCTAGGCATCGTTTCTCGAGACGACGACTAAAGATTAGTATCATCTTGAGAGGGGGTAATTGTAGAGGATTAAATCGTAAGATATTTGGACCCTATATGTGTCTAAAAATTAAATTGGTAGGAGAATAGAGCTAAGTAATTTTAGTTGTTAAGTGTTACCTAGGGCACCAAGGAAAGAGCTCAATCATTAGCTCTGCCTAGTATATAGACCAAGTAGGGTAGAATTGTGGGTTGGCACCGAATCAACTCAGATCCCTTAATTTTAGGGAAGATCCCATGAATTAAGAAAATGGATAATGGAGTCAACGTGAATCTTTTCCCTTCTTAATAACTACCCCTAAAAGTGAGGGATCTTGATTGAAGATCCCTGGAGATCAAGGATCTCAAGGAGATTCCTTATTCGAAAGACTTCTAGGAAGAGCTATAAATAGAGGAGGAGACTCAGAAGGAAAGAGTTCAAAAAGTGAAAGAGTCCATTATTGCTTATCAAGAGAGCTAAATTAATCATAAGAGGATTATTGGTAGGTACCACACTGGTATCACCACTCAAAGGAGGAAGTAGGGAATGTTGGATGAGCTGAATTGTCAAAGGTAGTGCAAAATCTCCTCTACAAATCTAATAATTAAACTATTCCTAAACCCCAGTTCTAAAAGTATAAAAATCCAAATTTTCCATTGAAGGACAAATCTCAATTTTAGTGGTTTTGTCAAAATTTCTTCAAACACCAAGATTTTTACTAAACCTTAGAAGTTCATCAGTTTTGAATGTAAAAAATGGTATTATAACACAAAAGATGGGTGAAAGAAATTCCATTTCTAGTTGCATTTTCGGCTATGGTGAAAAAAATCAACAATAATTAGACATCCCTAGATTTGTACTTCAGATTTTTTAAATAATTTTAGTACTCCAAGAATGGTTAGTGTAGTTTGGCGTGTTTGCACATCTTTTGCATCATCTTCTTCTTCAAAATTAAGGTGGGAACACAAATTGATATCAGAAAAACATAGATGGAGATCAATTTAAAGCAAATACTGATAAGCCCCTTTTCTGTACTACTAATCGTTCACAAAAATTGTGAATCAAACTAGTCACATTGGTTAGATTTTTTTGTAAATTAATTTTAAAAAGGAACATAAGGAAATGGTTCAATTCTTGGATAGTAAGGGTTTTAAACCTCAAATATCCTCAACCACAATCCTAACCCTCCTATCCTCTATTTCTTATGAAAATAGATATCTAAGAGGATGAAAAAAAAGTTATTTGCAAGTACTTGTCTCTTAAAAGAAACTCATGTTTAGTAGTAGCTCCACCCACATCTCTGACTAATATTTTTTAGTGAATTTTGACTTAAATCCTCATCTTTAACTACGATCTTAAAAAATAATGAGGAAGTTCATCGACATAATGGCACACGATGTTGGTGGAGAGAGAGAAATGTAAGAACCCAATAACATGTGGCCCATTAACCTACACGTTTTTAAGTTTTTGACTTGCATAAGGATTCTTTTACTATAGAAACGTCGATAATTAAGGATATATCCCAATATATTAGAAATAGAAATAATTCTTTATGTTTTAGAAGGAAAGCTTGATGGATAGGAATCCTACTAAAAGAGGATCTCTAGGCCTTCTATTCCCATCTTTTTAATTTGATCGGTATCCCCTTATAAGGACGCACAAAACTGTGAATAACAACATAAAGAGATAGGCTTTTGAATTGTGATGATCTCCATCAATAACTAAAGCCCTAGGTCGAACCAATATATGTTTTACCAAAGTTTTATACCTGTACCTTTCACCGCTTCACCCTCGTGATCAAAAATACATTAAGCCCGCTTAAGGCCCCACAAACCCTCAATTCCTCAAAAATCACCCCCACCTCATCCAACTTAGCCTAAACCTAATTCCATATTACCCGAATCATGAAACTCACCTACCCTCAAAATTTTATTCTAAAATATACCCTAACAAATCCCAAATAACCTAAAATATTTCCAAACCCAAGCCCAACACACCAAAACCCAAACAAATTCAAATTCACATCTATAATCCACAAACCATTATCCACATCAACCAATAAAACTTTGATAATCAAATGGACACATGTTCACACCACAACTCACTTCCCAAAAAATCATTCTACCCAACCTAACCCCTCATTTTTTTTCAAATACAACCACCAACCCACAATCACAACCCATAACCCCCCACACTCCATGTCATAAACCTAATCCATCATTTTTTCTCTAACACAATCACCAACTTACATCACAACCTACACCTCCCTTCATCATTCATCCTCAACCCATTCTCACAAGCCATCCCCACACCTCTTTCCTCTAATCAACTCATCTAATCACTCCATCCTCATCCCTTTTTGACACATGTCATCATCCCCTAACCCTTCCAAAAACATAAATACCTAACTCCTTATACAACCCATTATTCTATTCAAACAACTCACCTCCTCATCCCAACTAACACTAAATCCCATTCTTTCAATCAACCCCCCATCATCTCACCTCACCAAACACTCCATCCAAATAGATTAGGGAAGATCCAAATCATTTAGATAAAAAATTATACATTTGCCTTCATTACACAAATACCCTCATCTCAACTCTTAATATCACACCCCTCACCTTCAAATCCCATGTCATTATCTACTTTTCTATTTTCTTTACCCCATTATACCCTCAAAATCCATCCTAAACATCAATAAATACCCCCTCACTTTCCAAAATGGGTACTATGTCTTATTCTAAAAAAGAAAAGAAAAGATAATTCTCTCAATTCTCTTCACCCCTCACTTCATCTACTCTAAAAGAATTTATACTTTCATAATTCTAGTAAGGACCTAGAAGAAGAGATAGAAGAAGAAAAAAAAAGGAAAGAAAAAAGACATTAAGGCTTCAAGGTCAGTCAAAAGAAAAAAATTTCCTCCTCCAACTCTTTTCCCCCTCTCCATATCCCTCATCTGTTATCCCCTTCAACTCTTTAATTTTTATTTTAGAAAGACTTAACTTGTGATGTTCCCCCTCCCCTATCTCTAGTAGATTGAACTTCGATTCGTTGAAAGTATAAGGGTTGTAACCATTTTCAAAATAGAACTGATTTTAAAACCTTTCAAGTCGTTTTGAGACAATTAGTATTCGGGTCCTTCTCAACCCTTGAGAATGGACCCATAACCATTAGTCAACACTTTTCAAAAACATATGTTGTTCCTAAGGCTAGGTCCATACAAAGATCATCTCCTTCAATGGGATGATCCTTATAAGCTAAGCCGATAGTAAATCCCTACTTAGGGTACAAGTCGTCAATACGTGGCATTTTTATTTTATTTACATTTTTATCCAAAATGATCGAGTAACTTTTGAGGTTACTATCATTTGATGGAGAGAGAGGGATGCCTTACACCTTCCCTTCTCTCTAATCGAATTGCTTACCAAGATCTTAGATGGATCGGTGTTTTATCCGTACGAGATTCACCAGATGCTAAAAATGATACTTTCTTCTAAAAATGTATATTGGGTGATAATTCACACCCTTTTATAAAAATGAATGGTAGCGAATCCAAACCCTCGTAGAAGTGACATTTGAAAATTGAAAATCACATATTTATAGGAGAATTGACACAAATGGTGTAGAGTGTTGAGAGATACGATTATAAAAGGAAATCATGTATAGTGTAATAGATTTTGTGTAACCCCTAATTTTTAAGGATTAGTTCTGTTGTATATTCTGATTATAATATTTTTTTGATTTGTAAGATTGTTAGTTTTTTATTTGGCTGATGAGCTGTGTACCATAATATGGGTGGAGATCAGAATATTGAAGAATGAATGAATCAGTTTCCAATTATCATTTATAACATAGAGGATTGTTGTTAAGGTGGGATAGGGAGAAAATTTGTTTGATCATTCATTCAAATTTCAATTTGTTCAGGAATATGAAATTAAGGGAGCACAAAACCTTTGAAGTAGACATTTTTATCAACTTAAGTTGTTACTTCCTTGGCATTAATAATTTAAGATTTTTTAAATTTTCTTTGAAAATGACATATTTTTGTGGAATCTGATTTGTAACGGAGAAAACTATTCTTATTCATATTTCAATTGAAAATCTTCAATTTATCAAAGAAATCTATAAACATAGTTAAGGAAGTGAACTTGAGAGTTTAAATTTAATTATTCAAGTAAATATCAGCATTATGATTTTGAACTTTCTAAGTTATAGGAATGCAGTTGATTTATTAAAAAGATTGATGAGATATTTTGATTGATCTAAAAATTTGTATCAATTTGAACAATCTAATTGGATTCTCATTAATGAACTTGTGAAAGGTGGAAGACATACAATGTTAGAATAAAATGGTTATTTACATGAACCAATAATTATAATTTAAGGATATACTTGTAGAATGATGATTATATTTATCTTAGATTTGAGTCGACTGAAAAAATGTGTGATACAGGATTTATGTTCTTCAGTAATGAAAGTACCCTCGATCCGTGTGTGCAGATCTGTTTTTATTTTTTGACAGTCGCCACCTAGTTTTACGATTTAGGAATCAAAACATGACTCTAATAGAATAAGGAAAACCAAACTATGAAACGATTGTGGGTATGGGGATCAAGTTATGGGACTGAAAAGTGTTAGGCACTAATCCTACTCGACAAACGCTAGTCTTTACTTTTCTCAAAAATTTTACATTGCAAAAAATAGCCTAAAAAAATAAATAAAAGTTACCTTCCTTTATCTGGGTGATTGTGATGGTCGATTCCCTTAGAAAGTAGTGAAGAGTGTTCCTTGTGGGAATCTCCTCATTTTATCTCTGTTGTTAGATCTACCTCCGATTTTTGGGATGAGACTTTCTTCTCTTGAATTTGACTATTTTAGTAGCTTTTCGGGGTATTTTTAAGAGTTTCTAAAAATTTTTAGGTGAAAATTTTGGGTTTGGGGGTTAGGTATAGACTTGGAATTTTAGATTTAAGATTTTGGAAAGTTTTGGGAGAGTTTTTGACCACTCTTTTCTAGGATTTTTCTTGACCTACGAAATTAAATGGTGGAAGCTCATTTTTAAAGCATTTTGTGATAAGATTAGGGTTTGATTAGATTTCTTAGAGATAAGGTCTATCTATACTAATCTGTTAAATGATTTATATAAGATTTTAATTAGGTTTTATTTAAATTTTGAATTTTGAATTTTTTGACTTACGTAGAATGATAATTTTTTAACTTTTGGAGAAGCCCCTAATGAAAGGTTTTTTTTATTAAATTATTCTAAATTCTTTGAGACCCATGGTGGAGGGTTCTTTATTAAATATCAAGTGGGCCCTACTTAAATAAATAGGCCACTACTTAAAATTTGGTTTGTGAGCTTCATTAATTGATTTTCTTTATTCAAAAATTTCAATTTGATTTATTAATATTTTACTTTACGTTGATTAATATTTTAATTATTAGTTTCAAATTTTTGAATTTTAAGAGGACTTTGTATTGATAAGTTATTTTTTGATATTTTAAAATATTTTGAAATTAGTTTTTCGTAAAGAATTCAATGAGAATATTGGTTTGTGTCACTTATGGATTTTGGCATGAAATGATTGTAGACCTATAGGGGGCATTTTGATAATTTTGTCAAATTTTGTGAAAATTGGCGAAACGATTTATTTGACTTTAATTTGTTATTTTATATGTTTGAAAGGATTTTCCTAAGAGTAATGTAGACTCTAGGGATGTTCTGATGTCAAGGGTATTTTGATAATTTGATCATTTTTTGATGATTTTTCTCGTAAAGCTTCGTTTTATCTGAGAATGATGATTTCTATATTTTTTGGGTCATATTTTCCTAACGTAGTGTGATTTTTAAAGTTTGTGTACTTGAAATATCTCATTCGAGTTTTGAAAACATATCTTATGAATAAGAACTTTAGAATGTTCATCCATCATTGGGAACTGTCGTAATTGGGTTGACGAGTTGATTAATTAGGTAAATGCAAAAATGAGGTGTCTACAAGTAAGAGTTTAATTCATAATATTTATGATATAAGATTTGAGAAAATATCTCGATAAGTAGAATATGGAACAAGAGGTAGAAATGTTAAAATTTGATTTGAATATCAAACGTAAGGACTATTTGAAGAATAGAATACGTTTATAAATTTCAAGGACGAAATTCTCTTTAAGGGGGGATGATATAATACCCTGAGTTTCTAATGAGTATCTCGACGAAAGAATTGTAGTTTTTAACGTTGATTTAAAAAGTTTGGATTTGAATTTATTAATATTTGGGGAAATCCATCATTGTCAATGGATTTAAAAGGATTGAAAAACATACTTTATAGCTTGTAAGTACATTTTAATCAAAAGTCGAACTGTAAAGTTGTCGAATCCTTAAATTTCGTATTAATTTTTACCCAATAGATAAATGTTAATTTAGAGACATAATTTGAGGAATCCAATCGTGCCATTAGGTTTGTGTCGAAAAATGACCAGAAATAGAGTATAAGAATGTCCGAATCGGTATTTGAGAAAAATAATTCTTGAAATGACATTTTTCCCTACTTAAGTTATAAATATAAAAACCCTAAAGAAAAATATTTGATTTTTCTTATTCTCCTCCCTAAACAAAACTCAATCCCATTTTTCCTTGATATTTGCAAGTCAGATCTACGCCAAACTAGAATGAACAAAGTTTTATCGTAAGAAGGAAAGTTGTACAAGTTATCGAAGGCTACGCGTAAACGTAAGTAAATTTGGTTTTCGTTAGAGGAAGATTTCAGTGTTTGGCCGAAGGCAATCCTTAACTCTACTAAACCATCGAAAATGATTTGAGATAGGATGCATTTCCTTCTACCCTCTAGTTGTACAAAATTTTTCATAGAAAATAATATTGATCGTTGTTGTTATTCTCATTTTACCATTTATTGATAAATTGACGAAATTCATGTATGTTCGTTTCGATTTAAACATAATTCTAAGGTTTTTATCAATTAGATTATGTTTTTTTTAAATCTACATGAAGTTTTAGATAGCTAGAGTTGAAGTTTTCATGAATTTTTCGTTGAAATTCCAAATAAGAACATTTCAATTCACCTAGCGAAAATAGCAAACCCACGAGTAAATTTGAGATTTTTGCCTTATTGTTGGTTCCATTAGCCCAAGGCAATGTTCCCACCGGTCTAAAAATAGGTCCCACCTATCTTTGCAAAAAATTTTACTTTCCATTTACTGTAAGTTCTTTAATGAAGTTAAGGTTTTACCCCCATTTGAAAACTTTGTGAATGATTTTAAGGTCCAAATCTTATTGTATCAAAATGTGAATTTTGGTTTCAAGAATAAAATTTTTGACATTTTTGCCTGATTTTCAAAACTCGATATCTTTATCATTCATTTGAATTAAGTTATTAAAATTACATGGTGTTTCTGATGTTATTAAAAAATTTCATTTACAAAAACTCATTTTCAATTTAAACAACTTTAAAAAATGATTTTTTCAATATTTAATCAAATTTTCACAACTTTTCCAATTTTATATCTTATGATTTTAGTGTATTTTTCCAAGTCTTTCTACTCAACTGAAACCATTGAATGGAATTGGTTGATGTCTTATGAATCTTGAATAACTTTAAAAGTAAAAATACTTTGATAGATATATAGGACGTTAGACGATAGATTGATCAATTGATTGATGGATGGATAGAGAGAACATATCAGAAAAGAGTGATAGAAAACTTACAAAGAATGACGTTTTGCTGTATATCCAGAAGCGACGGGTCAATCTAGGATAACACTAAATGTCAAATATTTTTTGATAGTATGGGATACTTTAGAATATATTACAGCTTATGAGATCTGGGAATTTCTCATAGTTTTATTTAAGGAATCTTGTGTGTAAAGACAGTTTCTGTATAGTGTAGAGGTAGGCGGGATTTACATGTATTGTCTCTTGATAGGCTTCGATGCGAGGGGTCTCCTAAGTTAGTTAGTGATCACTGTTAGTCTACAGTCATCAAACGGATAAATGATCCCAAAATTAGATTATAACGATGGGATTCCACATCGGATTGAAAATCAGGAATATCAAATTATCATAGTTGAGGCGGTTATATCGACGTATTCCATTTGAAAGTTGTATATATTATATTAAAATGATAAAAATAATGAATTGAAGTTTATTACAACTACTTATTGATCATGCTTAGACATTTATCGTATGTTACATTATAAAAACCTGTATTATTTAACTGTTAAGATGCTTACTCATGCATGTATGACTCGTTATTAGAATGACGTTCATCCTACTAAGTAACATTCTCTTGTTACTCACCCTATCCTTCACCCTTTCAGATTATTTAGCTTTTGAGGAATTTTTCTTTAAGAAGTCATTCGAGAAGATCCTTGAAGAAGATCAGGTCGATGTCTTGTCACCGCCGTCGATTTGAGGATTGTTAGAGGATTTTAACAATTATGTGATTATAGACAAGAAACATGTTAGTTGAGAATTTTGTAATCTAATGTATTATGGGATTGAGGATTAGGATTACGTTTGTGTTTGATGACAACTTCCGCATACTCGAGATATGTTTAGATCTTAGTTATTTTTATTGTTCCTTTGCATATATTCTCTTATCATGTATATTATTGTCTATGATTATTTCTATCAAGTCGTGTGTATGTTTACCTCATACATCGAGATTCTGATTGATGAGTCCTCGGGATTCGTGTTAGAATTTTGGGACGTGATTGGTAACCCTCAATTGTTTTCTCCAATTGCTTGTACGAATAAAATTTGAGTTTGGATAACCTTTTGTACTCTCTATTTTGATATAGTGATTTGTTGTCGATTTGTCTCATGATTTTTTTCTCCGAATTAGAGTATTTTTCCACGTTAAAATTTTTGTCTCTTTTGTATGTGTTTGTTATTTTATCTATATTAGTTTTCCTTTACTTCTTATGAGTTTTTAGAAAAGATATATGATTTGTGAACCTATAAAGGACATATGACTTAACTAAGAACCTTAGAATTTATTCATAGCCTTATAAACCAATATTTTGAAACCAAGCTATGAATTTGAGTTTATCGGTTTCTATTTCTGTTTAGTTAAGAATCTTAATTGCATAGCCTTATAAATCAATATTTTGAAATCAATGTATGAATAAATATAAATTTATATTTCTAGGTTTCTATTCTTGTTTTTGTTTTTGTTTTTGTTTGTGCACATTGTGTTGTTGTTAGTGGTGGTTATGGTGTAGGTTTCTATTTTTTGCACGCATTTTTGTTTTTATTTGTACATTTTTGTTGGTGATGGTGGTGGTGTAGGTTTCTATTTTTTTTTTGCATGGTTTCATGACACTGCCCAAAGAAAAACCAAAAAATTTATTAAAAGAAATGTAAATAAGACTTCGATTTGTTATGAAACCAACGTTATCTATGTTATATAGCGTCGGTTTCATAAAAAATTGATGTTATATAATACATATAATGTCGCTTATAAAAAAAAAATCACCATTAAATAATAAAAATAATTTAAAATAATTAATTTTATTAATTTACATTTTTCGACGATACATCCAAAATCAACGTCATTACTGAAATATAACATCGGATTATTATCAACGCTCTTACTTTACTTTTAAGACGCAGTCTATTTAATGTCTATTTTTTAACAAACGTTAAAAACGACATTAAAAATAATAACGTCGATTATAAATCGATGTTATAGGCCTTATTCAAAAGACTATGCTATTATCAATATATGCGCATCAACAATCAAAATGATCTTTTGTGTGTAGATTCACCAAGGAATGGACCACATATTTATATGCTGAGTGGGTCACCAAAACTACCACGTGAGATAAGATAGGGGTGCCGCCATGGTTTTTAAACTCGGTATTACGTGTCATCTCATTCAGCTCCGATACCGAGTTGACTCGGACGATACGTCTCGTCTCGTTCAACATTGAGACAATGGTTTTTAACTATTTCAAAAACCTGAAAAATTCTGAAATAATTTTTATAAAAAAATGAATCTAAAAAAATATAAAATTAAAAAAAAATCGATTTGGGAGTGAAAGAATTGAGGGTTGAGGCTTTAACTTGTTTGTATTAATTAACTCGGATGAGATTTTCAAAATTTTGTCCAATACGTCTCGTTTAACTTGCGAGTTAAATCATTACTGCGTTGTCTTGTTCGTATCACCCAAGATAATTGAAAATATCGTCCGAGACAACTCGCTTATCTCATGATACGCGATCGTCTCATAACACTTTGTAAGTTGGTCTGGTTGGACATTGATACTGAGTTAACTCGGACGATACATCTCGATCTCGGACGAGTTTAAGAACCATGGGTGCCGCAGGATCTTGGTTAGTACCGGGACACCGTTGTTAGCAGTGATAATCACGCTTACCCTTTAAGTTACCGTTACGAACTCCAATGCGCCTTGGAATTAGCCCCACCCAAAAGAGTGCCGCACGCCATTCTCCTCCATTATTGAGAATTGAAAGAAATTTTCACACGCAAGGTCTAAATGAACGGATTTGGCGAGAGACCTTCGTATAAAAAATATGATGATAATCATGAACTGGGCCCACATGTCAACACCTAGAATTTGCTGTCATATTCAAAGCATCTACTGCTGGACCACATAAAAAATATTTCAAAAGCATCTATTGGATTTGAATAACAAAAATGATGAATATCAATCATGAAAAAAAATAACAAATCATTGATTATAAATTACCAATCAATACAAATATTTATGTATATAGGTCTACCAAAATATATGTATTCCACATCAAATCTTTTTTCTTTAGATACAATATTCTTCTCATGAGAACTTGGCAAAATAACAAGTTTGAATTCGCTAGTTATTCTGCAGTTTTAAACTCAAATGGATAAATTTGAAAAAAAAAAATCGTCTAAAAATGGGAGAATATATAAATGATTTTTCTGAGTCTTATTTTTCATTAGTCCCAAATGGGGAGAATTTTGTGCACCATGGATAGGCGGTCTTCATGAGTGGTACATCATACGAGTCTCAATCACTATTGGACCAAAATTGGCTATTGGCTAACCCAAACATACTAAGGGTGATTTAGAAATACCCCTCTATGTTTTGATCAATATGAGAGATATCTTCTATATTTAAAATGCATTTTTCTTCAATCTCTAATTAAAATCCTTTGATTTTTGTCTTACAAAATCTGTCATCTTCAAATTCTTAATTCCTAAAATAAAATATTTTTAATTTATTTAATCTCACCTTCAATATCTTGTAGAAAACCCGCGAATGTTTTACCTACAAATTAATTATTTTATTTCTCCAAATATCCTATTTTGTTATTCAAAAAAATATGTCATTTTCAAGGTATTAATCCTTAAGATAAACTATTTTTAACCTAGTCAATGTAGTCTTCAATGACTTAAAAAAATCCTTTATTTTCTGTAATAAAAATCCATCCTTCTACTTCTACAAAAGTTCTCTTACCCTCAAAGGTTGAAAAAAAAAAAGGTAAATTAACAAGTTGAAGATGACTGGTTTTTGGAACAAAATTTAGGGGTATTCAACTAGATGTTAAAATAAGGGCATTTAGGTCATTTGCATTTATCTTTAGAAGAAGACCTAGGTCAAAGGGGCATGTTATCATTTGAAAACACCAGGGTGTCTCTAATATTGGCGAAAAAGTGGAGGGGCATGTCTATATTCACCTTAGAAAAAATGGAAAAGGGTGTCTCTATCTGTGTGTCTTGTTACCTTTACAAAGCCTTGTCCAAAAGTTGAACAAATACATTTTTTTGACTATTTATAAGTGTGAGAATGAAGCAACATGGTAAGTTTGAAGTCAAGGGGTACCCTAATCCTTACCTACATCTTATCTTATTTAAAAAGCTTCAAGTAAAACTCAATACAAACCTAATCCTCTACGTGATCAGTGGAAAGAGTAATAAGTACACCTTTTCCTTTTTTTAATTCTATAAACTTTTAATAAGACAACATGATATAATTTATCTAATCTTGAAAGCATAGTTTATATGCCAATATACCAAATTGTTGGTTTATGAAATTTTCATTCCAGCTCACTTTTCATTTTAATTCCAAAAATGATAAATTTTCTTCCCTCAATTTTTTTTTTTTTATCAAATAGAAAAAAATGTTAGATTATAAAAATACCCTCTTATAATGTGATGTCAATAATAAACCCTAAGGGGAATTTTAGTAATTTACAATAGGTTTTTCTAATTTGGTAAAAAAATTAATTCTGAAAATGATAATACCATTTGGGCAACGAAAATGAGTAGTGTGTGGTCAGAATCCAGTGAACGGTGTTGATGGACTCTACCTCACAGGTCCGAAGTTAGTCCTGTCACCTCCTTCCTTGTGTTGACGTGGTACTTGCTAAAAACTCTCCGATGTTAAAGTTATAGAAGTAGAGGAACAATCTAATAAACTGGTTAGACCTCCAATTCGTCAAAAGATCCTTACCCCTGTGCTAATAGTGTTATTTATGGATCCTTCCTGTAAATCAAGGTTTCCCCTTCTCACGGGGGGTGATCCTAGGAAATCCCTTGATTCCTTGGATCCCAAAACAGAATGGGGATCTTTTGGGTTGGGTATACTATAGTGGAGAGATCTTTAGGCTTGATGTGGGCATATTAGGATTACGGGTATTTTTTGAGCAGGTCTGGCCTGCTTTACAGGTCAAGTCTTATTCACTGCTGTGTTGTCCTTCTAGCATGACTAGGTGCTCTCTACTTTGATTTGCCCCAGTGCTGGGTAACGCCCGCATGCTGATCTGCGTGTGGTACAACTCAACCGACCTGGACACGTGTATAGTCTATATAATTGATTGATTATTTCCCTTTATAATTACCCCTCTCGAGGAGATGCGAAGTCTCACTGTCTTCTCGAAACACGTAACCTCTTTCTTATTGGCTATCTTGATTTTCTATAATTACTTCTACTCTTAATGAATCGAAACATTTAATATAATGCCGTTTCAAATCATTTTTGACAATTAAGACGAATTGTCTGTCATCTATATCCGTCCACGTGCCCCACTATCAGCAACACGACCTTCCAAACTACGACCTTTATGTTGGATTAGGCTATCTTCCCAAGCGTACTTACTCTTTTACGTTTTCTTAAAAATAAGAAACTTAGTGCTCATTTTCCCTTTTACTGTGATATTGCTTTCTATGACCTCATCTTTCTACATTTTACGAAAAACTCTTTCTCTTTTCTTCTTTCTACTTTGCCACCCTTTTTACCTCTTTTAGGCCGAGGTAATATTCTTCTCTTTTATGCAAACTTGACTTCTCAATGATTACTAACATGACTCAACTTTGAAGGAAAATTTATATCCCTGCCTCTGTGTTTATTCGGGTCTATAAGGACCCCAAGAATCTTGACGAATGCTGTCAAGGGGAGATTATTGTCTATGCTGGCTAAATTAAGGTTAACGTTAGTTTTCCTCTCTTTCCCTTCCTCAGGGAGGTGTTGAGTAAGATAAATTGGACCCCAGGTCAAATGTCTGGCAACTTCTACTATTTGGTGGAGATAGTGGAGAAGATGGGTATAATCCCTAATGACTTCCTCACCAAGTATAATCTGAAAGCTATCCTCCAGCGTCCTGGGTATTACTCGCTATCCTTCAAGAGTGCAGTAGTTGCATTGGCTTCATATCTCCCCAATGCTAACAAAGGAGGGTACAAAGACCCCCTGATTGTCTCTGAGAACTGGGAATTTCCCATAGCACTCCTTGTGAGGGATTTAAAATCCCTTAGACCTTCTGGGGAAAGACTGGTTTTTCGATACCTAGCTATCTCTCATTCTTCGATTCTTTTTGTAACTTAATTTGATTTTAACTTTGCTTTCCTTTCTCTTCACAAATTCTTCTACCTTTTTCGCTGTTGAGGCTAGAAAAGAGAAGTGTAGAGCATCCAAAGATAAGAAGCTAATAGCAGTGGACCCAGAGCTTCTGAGGGGGTGGTGGAGGGAGATCAGATCTATATTTTCCTTGCTATTTTGCCTCGACCACCGGCACGATGGACTTCGTTTGCCTCTGATTCTGCCCTTTATTCTCTTCCAACCCCCTTAGGATTCTCCGACGCCAAGAACATTGACCTATCAGAGTAACCCTTTTTTCCTTCTCCCCTACCGTCAGGGCTACTCCTCCCTCTGACCATGGTAAGAAGAAGAAGAAGAATCTGGCCCCTCGTGCTTCTACCTTCACTAGAGAAGTAGGTTAGCTGACATTGGTGCGTAAACGACCCAACTTCTATCTCTACTTTTATTTCTACTTCTACTGTTGTTGTTGTTATTGCAGTTGCTGCTCTTACTGAGCTTCCTGAGGAGATTCAGGCTTAGGTGGTGCAGAGCTTGGACACCATCAGGGAGCATAACCCTATCTTTGAACTTCAACCGTGTAAGAGGTGCAGGATGATTAAGAAAAGTTTGATGAGTTTTTCCCCTCTAGAGGAGTCTAAGCAAGAGGGTCCCAATTACCTCAAGACTCCTTTGGAGGAAGTTGCATTCTCTTGGAGGGGTCGTGGGGCCTTCCTCCATGATGGAAATGAGAATAATGACTTTCGGCCCCGTTTCAACCACGTCTACAACAGGATCTGTAGGATGAGGAAACCTATCATTGCTGCCTCTCTACTCTCCCACTCTATTTTTTCTAAGGACTGGGATGTTGTAGATCGGGCCAATGCTGACCTAGACTTTGGTCGGTTTGTCCATGGCCTTTGTCAGGTAATTCTTTGTTCTTCTCACTCTACTCTTTAATATTTATGTCTTGCTTACTTAACTACTTTATTCTTCTTGTAGAACAATGCCTATGGAACCTTGGCCTTCCTGAAATAGTTTGAGGCTGAGGACCAGACGGTTGCTTTTACTAGGGAACATGGAGAAAAATCGCTCAACTCCAGGTTGAGTTGGCCTTCTCTAGCCAATTTTCTCAAGAGGCTAGAGAAAAGATAGGAGCTAACTTGGCCCAATTTTCCAAGGTAAACTTAAACTTGGAGGCCACCAATAAGAAGTTGGTAGATCTCGAGGGTATTCATCAACTAGAATTAGTCAGCTACAATGAAAGAGTATAAAAGAAAGATGTAAAACTAACAGATCTCCAAGAGAAGGTACAATAACAAGAGTTTGAACTAGGTTCCCTTAGGCTTAGTAACGAGATGGCTAGGGCAGCTCAGGCCAAAAAAGATGAGGTTGAGACTAAGAAACTGTTGCGGCAACTATAAGCCTAATACTCTCGGTTGGTAGAGGAAGCTTCTTCGAAGGCTTATCATGAAGGCTATGAAGCTGCCCAGTTTCATTATGAGGGGAAGGAAGATGAAGAAGACAAAGATGAAGAAGGTCCTACTGGTCCTCCTATCAAGGAAATTTTTAGCTGGTCTGGTGACTATGGGTGAGCCTTATCCTTCTAGCTAAATGAGGAAGGGAGCCCCATTTTTATCATGGATTGAGTCCCTGGTGAGCTTATGGAGGCTGGGTATACCTTAGATTTGGACCAAGCTAGAACGACCGGTTCACCTGCTCAGAACAGTGACCTGCCTCATGTCCCCATTATTGACATCGATCAAGATGAGATGGTCAACCCTCCTAATCCTATTGTTAAGATTTCATCTTCTGCCAACCAGTTATCTATTGCCAAATGAAGATCTGCTCCTTGGTTTTAGCTGTATTTTTTTTTACTGCTATCTTTTGTACTATCCCATCTTTGGGATTTCTCTTGTACTCTTCTTTCTATTAATAAACACTTTGTTTTTAAGCCAACTGCTAATCTGCCTTCAATATGAGCTTTACTTTTTCGTTTTGTTTGTACTACACACTCAACTGCTGAACTACTTTCTAACTTAGCATAGATTTCAACATTATGTTTTACTTAAATACTTTAGCAGATCTATTATCTTGCACTACTTATATTTACTACCTCTTCCCTCCAGGTCCTACCTTACGTAAATTTTACTTAGGTAGAACCTTTTTGTAAATAACTATATAGTAAAAAAACATTTTATGCAGCATTAAGTTATGATTTTTGGGGAGGTACTTTTGAGTTACTGTCCTTTAAGAAGGCTCTAACTCAATGTTATGCAACATATAACTTAATGGATTTCAAGACATAATACTTACCTTTGTTCCTGAAACGACTATTCTACAATACTTTTATTATTTTAAGGCAAACTACAGTTGTTCAACAATTTTTTCTTAACCATAGGTAGATGATGACTTTGAGGATTTGTTCTTCAGCTAAACAAATCTCTGTGCTCTGTCATTTAGGATAGGGCATGATTGTCCAACTCTTCGCTTTACTAGTTAAAGTAGAGGAGAGTTGCGAGGATCGGACTTTAGAAAACTCAATGCTATGTCGTTCGTTCTAGAGTAGGGTCCGGACCAGCTTCTTACTATACCAATTAAGGCAGAGAAGACCCAGGTCGGCTCGAACCCAGGTGGGGTCCATCTTTAGTGTTATTGTACTCGTGGTAAGGTAGGGCCCTGACCAGCTTCTTACTTTGCCAATTAAGGCAAAGAAGACCCACGGAGGCCCGGATGTAGGTGGGATCCATCTTTAGTACTTTTGGACTCGTGACAAAGTTGGGTCCCAACCAGCTTCTTACTCTGTCAATTTAGACAGAGAAGACCTACGTGGGCCCTAATCTAGGCAAGATCTATCTTTAGTACTATAAAACTCGTCTTAGAGTAGGGCCCCAACCAGTTTCTTACCTTGCCAATTAAGGCAAAAAAAAATCCATGTAGACCCAGATCTAGGTGGGATCCAACTTTTAGTGCTATATTACTCTCGATAAAGTAGGGCCCCGACCAACTTCTTACCCTTCCAATTAAGGCAGAGAAGACCCACGTAGGATCCAATTTTAGTATTATATCCATGCGTTGGCTACTAGTGATAAGAAAATATTTTTTTATTGCTAATATCTTTTCAGGTTACACATATTCCACGGTCTAGGCTACTCTTGACCAGTCTGTAGATGCGTGAGTTTTGATTTCCAAAGATCACTTCTATGAAGGTTTGGAGTCACCACCATCCAATGTGCATTTTTTAGAAAAAGTATCATTTTTTACGTTTAGTGACTCTCGTACAGATAAGATATCGATCCACCTCAATTAGAGAGGGGAAAAGGTATTAGGCACTCCTCTCTCTCCATCAAATGATGGTAACCTCAAAATAATTTGGTCATTTTATAATAAAATGAGATAAGTAAAATAAAGAAAAGTATCGCATATTTGACAACTTGTACCCTAAGTAGGGATTTAGTATTAATTCAAGTTATAGGGATCCTCTCACTGAAGGGGTGATCCTTATATAAATCTAGCCTTATGGGTTGAGAAGGACCCGAATACCAATTACCTTAAAACGATTTGAAAGATTTAAAATCGATTTTATTTTAAAAGTAGTTACAACCCATACACTTTCAACCGAACTAAAGTTCGATCTACCAGAAATAAGGGAGGGGGAGCATCACAACTTATCTTTGAGTCCTTAGTGAGTTATGAAGGTGTATTGTTAAAGTAAAAAATTATTAAAGAAGATGAGAGTAGAGTAGGAGAGAATTAAGATATATTTGAGACTTAAACTTGGTACCATTTTTAGGAGGTGAGAGGGGTATTTATAGGATCGGAAGGTTATTTTTTAGGGTAAAATGGGGTAAAAAAATAAAAGAGTAAAGAATGACATGGATTTTGAGGGTGAGAGGTGTGCAATTTAGAGTTGGGATGAGGGTATTTGTGAAATGGGAGTAAATTGATAGTTTTTTTTTATTCAAGTGGGTTAGACCCATCCCAACTCATTTGGGTTGAGTGTTTGGTGGGGGTGAAATGATGGGGTGTTTAATTGAAAGAATGAGATTGAGAGTTAGTTGGGATGAAGAGGTGTGATGTTTGATTAAAATAATGGGTTGTGTAAGAGGTTAGTTGGTAAGTTTTGATAAGGTGAAGGAGATTATGACAAGTGTAACAAAGGTATGGAGATGGTGTATTTGGATGAGTTGATTGAAGGGAAGGGGTGTGGGGATAGCTTGTGAGAATAGGTTGAGGGTGAATGATGAGTAGAGGTATATGTTGTGATATGGGTTGGTAGTGGTGTTAGAGTAAGGTGATGGGTTAGGTTAATGACATGGAGTATGGGGGGTGTGGGTTGTGATGTGGGTTGGTAGTTGTGTTAGGAAAAGGTGATGGGTTTGGTTGAGTAGAATGATTTTTTGGGAGGTGAGTTGTGTTGTGTGGTGATACTATTGTTGTTCTTCACACCGAAGTTAATATTAATCTTACTTTTACCTTACTTATGGACAAGTAGGGGATCGACCCCAAGAGAAAGAGGGAGTAGAGTTAAGCTAAGAGCATAAAATTTGAATTAACCAAAAGAAATTAAAATTGGTTTAATTTTATAGTTTTGAACTTATCAAGAAAATTTAAAGTTGTTGAAAAATGAACTAAAGTAAATGAAGTTAAAAGTAAGTAAACTTATGAAATTAAAGCACCATTGGAATGGATCTACCTAGAACATGTTAATGAGCAACTCCTAGTCTCTAGCCTGTTTATAACTCAATCGTAAGGGCTTGGTATTAGCTCCTTAGATCAAAAAGTTTAGCAAATGAAATCAAATGAGGGAACATAAATAAAGTAAAATTCCTTGAACTTCCTACTACCAACTATCTATTTTAAGCATACTTTATCTTGATCTAATTTAAGCATAAAGTATCTATATTAAGAATAAAAGGTGCAAGAAATCTTAAAGAGAACTCATAAGCATTTTAGATAAAAGAGAGGCATGAAACTAGAAATAACATAAGAATTTTCTCTAGGTTTTTCCACTTTTCAACGGAGGAGAGCTTAGCCTAATGTCATCCCAAGAGAGGGAAGATAAGAAATGAAAGAACTTTTCTTTATTTCATAAAGAAACTTACAAATTCTTCTTCTTCTACTTCTTACAAGACTATTTAACCAAAAAGAAAATAAACTATAAGATAAAAATATAAAAATATAAGAGAAGAAACTAAGAGCCTTAGATTAAAAGAACCTTAGATGAGAGAACCAAAAGGGAGTTTCTCAAGAGATTGAGGTTTTATTTATAGAGAAAAAGGTGTGTAGAAGAGTCTAAAAGTAGCCTCCACTTTTTTTGTACTAAAGGACAAAAAAGGAGAATATGAGTTAAGGATTAGGGCATTCCAAAGTGGGTCCAAATGTTTTTGCCTTGAGATTTTGACTCCAAAATACTGATTTTCAGCACAAGAAACACACGTAATTAGATTTATCTAGTAAATAAATTTATTTATGTATAATTAAGCCTAATTATCATGTAATAACATACAACATGATGTTTCAAGACTTATCATGATTATTACCTTAATACAAATAAATAGGGATAAAAATCAAGATAAATGTCTGAAAACGTGCGTATAATTTAGTATTTTGAGATACTCATCATTGTGGACAACTATCCATTTGATCATCAAAGGTTGATTGGTTGAAGTGGATATTGGTTTGTAGATTAGGGTTGTGGATTGTAGACTTTGATGTGTTGGATTTTGGTATTTTGGGCTTAGGCTGTTGGATTTTGTTTGTTTTAGGTTTGGGGTTGCATGGAATTAGGGTTAGGTTAGGTTTGAATTTTGGCTAAGGTTGAGTTCATTTTAAGGTAAGGTGAAAAATGATTTTTAAGGAATTAAGGGTTGGTGGGCTTCAAGTGGGCTTAGGGTAATTTTAGATTCGAGAAGGGAGTGATGAGAAATAGAGAAGGTGGGGAGTGTGTAGAGTTTCGTCGTGGGTCCATGAGACCTTTGGGGGTCTTACAAACCTTCAAGTTACATGAAATGCCACGTTTCGACGAATTGGGCTTTTTAGGCCCGTTGACGAGTTTTATTGGAAAAGTTAAAATTTTGGGTCCTTTTGTGTTGGGGCCTGTTCAAATTGGAATGTCTATAACTGTCCTTCTTTACAGGAATTGCATGCAAAGAATAGATTGAATTTCTATTTGTACAGGTTGAAAAGCTTTGTAAAAACATGACTTGAAAATACCGAGTGGATTGACAACTTTTGTAGGAAATGACTACCCAAACATGGGGTCTGATAGGGTTTTGTCTTATTAATTCTTTGATCTCGATGGCACAGAGCTTGTTTGAGATCTCGAATTTGATGAGTTTTGAAATTTGGATAATTTTGGTTGTGTTTTGATATATCGAAGTTGAATGTATCTCGAAAAGGTTTTTGAAATTCTTTTGATTTTTGATTTTTTCATTTTTTTTATTCTTTGGTTTTTTAATTTTTAATTTATTAAAAATTATTATTGATTGATCCATGCATGAAACACGGATGGGGTTTGGATCAGGTTCATCCTCTCTTGAAAAATGGATAGCGCGCTATTCAGTTTGTCCATGCATGAAGCACGGATGAAATAAAATTTTTCTTATCCATACTGGTAACAAGGACCAGTACGAATTTTGAACGTTAAAACTTGCATGCCTCTCCATGTTCTCACTTTCTTCTCTTCTTCTTTGATTTCTTCTTGGATTTCTTGCGATTTCTCCCTTTTCCCTTCATTTTCTTTCATTTGTTTTTGATTTCGTGTTGGTGGGAGACCAAATTGCCATTGAGATTGCTTGTGCACATCCGTTGTGTCGAGGTAATCTTTCTTGCCACGTTTCTCTTTGATTTTCTTTTGATGATTATTATTTTTTTATTTTTATTTTTTTCATTTTCTTTTGATTTCCAAGACCCTTGTCTTAATTGTGCTTCTAACTTGTACTTTCTTGATTGTATTTCAAGTGTTTTTTGGAATTCTTGGTGTCTTGGTTGATTGAGGTAAGTGCCTTACCTTTTTCATTTCTTTTGTTGCATGCTCACCGTGAGAACAATTGAACAGATTTTGGATTGCCATACTTTTTTTCTTTTATGATGTTGTCACAGAAGTGATTAGAACCCTTTCAATGGCCCTCTTTTTATTTTATTTTTTTGTTTGCTTGTTTTCCTGTTTTCTCTTTTTTGGTTGGACATGATTGTGGTAAATTATTGTTTGGTTTGAGTTTTGGTGGATGTGACGGGTATGGTTTGGTGAGGGGTTGAACGTGGTTATTGTTTGTAATGGTGGGCCAAATTCAGGGATTGATGGTGGTTGGTGGGGAATCGTCTGGGACTTAAACCGTGGGGATGGATAATGGGGGATGACTATTTAGTGGGTTCTTTAGGATGGACTGAATTTGATGGTAGTGGATGATTAGTGATTCACATTGTGGGGGTCGTGATTGGGAGTGAAATTTTGTTGGGTGTGTTTGGAAGGTGGGTGATGGATCGGTAAGGCTTGAGAACATTTGTATTGGCTTGGGTGAATTGTTTCGGATTGAATGATATGGGTATACGATGGAATTTGCATGAATTGATTGAGCCCTTTAATAGTGGGTGAGTGTGAATATTTGTAAGTCATGATAGTGGATTATGGATGGTGTTGATGAACTTGATATTTGGGTGATCTCGTGAGCTTTTGGACTAGGGTGGGATGCATGGGGGTCAAGGGGAGACTGTGTTGGTAGGTTAAGTGTTTTTGGAAAGATTGTTTTAGAGGCAAACTGACGGCGTTTGACTGGTTTGGGTTTTGGTTGTTGATAAAGTCATGGTGAGTCAGAATAAGGTTAGCGAGCCTTGGGTTGGGGTTGGGAATTTTGTGAATGGGGTGATTTTAGAGGCTACTTTTGGTAGATGGAAGACTATTTTTGGACAAATATTTGTGACGATTCAGGGTGGTTTTGAAGTAAGACCTTGGGGATATTTTGAGTATAGATTTGAGGCTATTATGAAGAAGTTTGAGTAGGGGAATGGAATTGTTTGACGGTTGGAGTTTTAATTTTGGTGAGTGTGAAAGGTTGTTGAGTTGGTGAAAATGGTTAAATGGATTCATGATTTGAAGCATTCGAATGAGTAGTTTTGGGATTGTCTTGGTTGGTAGATGGGATAATCTAGGAGGGGTGGATTGAGTAGTTTGAAGGTAGATAAGGGATGCTTTTGGTTAGGACTTTCAGCAAAGGGTTTGAATGGATGGATAAAGATTGTTTTTAGAGTTTGGGAATGTGTTTTGATTAGATTAAAGTGGCCTTCGCCTTGGCTCGCTAAGCATTGTGGGAGCCTTTTATGCCTTTTTGTTCGATGTTTACTTTTGCACCTTATTATGCTTTTACCATTCTTTAATGCTTTGAACTTTTTCCTTTATGCCCCTCGCTTGCTTATGCTTACATTAACACCTGTGGGCGTGTGTGGTGGAATGGACATTGGGGGGTAGATGGGCTTGATTAGGTAGGAAGGGGAATTGGGTTGATTAGGATGATGCTTTGATTATTGATCTAGGTCTGGCGTTGAGGCTGTGGTGTTTAGATTTTTGGTTGGACAACTTAGATGTATATTGCAGATCAACCTAGATGGGTTTTAATGGTTTTTTAGGTTAGTAAAGGGGCTTCGTGCGTTTAGCAAATGATCAACTGATTAGGTTTGAAGGTTTCAATGAGATAAGATGGTTGAGGAGTATGGGATTGTCTAATTGGGTAGGTTTAAGTAGGTTGAGATGTACGGATTTTATGGTTTTGGGTTTGATAGTTGTAGGCACTAAGTGTTTGTGTCTTACTTAAGATGTATTGAGTAATACAATCTTGGATAGGTAGACCATGGGGTTGGGATTGGGACTTGTAAGTTTAGGTTGATAGATCAACATTGGTTTGATTTTTGACTAGGTGGACTCAGTTGGTGGGGTAGATAGGTTTATGACTGGGTTTGGAGTAGGTCCTCCGTGATTTGGTAAAATTAGACAACATGGTTTGAGGCCAGTAGGTTTGGACCGATGAGTAGGGTTAGTTGAGTTTTGACAGGTTACACGGAGATAGGCGATCATGGGGTATTTCGATGTTGATTTGTTAAACTGGTGGCTTGCAGATGGGTAGGGAGAGACGGACCAGAATGGGGCATCATTCTTTTGATGAAGAGGAGGAGGCCAAACCCAGGACCTGAACCTGTTTTGCTTTAGGGTCTGGCGTGGCGATTGAGTTGGGTAGGCCAAGTTGGCCTTTGTGGAAGCCCGATTCTTCTTCTATGGTCGGTTCATTTTCCGGGAGTGGAGTGACGAGGCAAGTACTTCACAGAATGGTCCAGTTCAGGATCTAATAGGAAGTGGTAGCGGTAGAACTGGTGGTAGGCGAGGTAGTAGGGGTGGTAAGGGCCACGTAGATAGGACTGTTGGTTTAAGTAGGGTTGGCCGAGAGGCTCCTAGGTTTGAGATCCTAAGGAGGAGAACGAGAGGTTGTCAGATACATCTCTTTTGTGTGGACTGCGGAGACATTTGTCGATGTTGGTTTGATTGGACATCCATGCCCCATATTTGTTTGCCAACTTCAAGGGGAGATAGAACACATTTCTTTCTACAGCTACATTGCTTTCTGATAACATTTGGACGCAGTTCTCGATTGTGGGTTTCTGCGCCTTCTTGCTGATTCCCAAACTCAGGGCCAATCGTTCGCTCTTCTTGGCTATGGTCGAGAGATGGTTCCTAGCGACACATTCTTTTCATATGTTGGAGGTGGAGATAGGCATCAGGCTTTTGGATTTTGTGGCGATTACAAGCATTGCCATAGATGGAAAGCCCCTGCTTTTGTCTATGCTGACCATTTAGGAGGTGGGCAAGTTGTTGGGTATTGTGAGGGTCCTTGCCTCTATGGTGGAGAAGATGGGCCGGATTAGTACCGAGGTCTTGATGGGGTTGATGTTCATTGAAGGGGAGGATGGGGCTCCTTATACGTACAGAGGGAGAGAGTAGCCTGCTTCGAAGATAAGGATTTTGACATCGTTTTTCTTATCTGCTTCCTTCTTCTTATTAGTAGCTACTTTTTCTTCGAGGACGATTCTCTGATCTCCACCACCTTTCTCTCAGTGATACGAGATATTGACCATATCGATGATTTTGATTGGGGGAGCTTGATTTACCTTGATTGGGTAATAGAGGGGATCACTGCGCCCCGTGGAGTTGGGATTTCTACTCGTTTCTTCTAGCAGTTTATTGAGGTAAATAGACTTTGATTTCGTTCAGTGCTTGTTTCTTTTTCAATCTCATATTCCTTACTTAACACTTTACCCCTTTTTTAGATTTTTTTCCATATCTACTTTCCCTTCTACCTTCCTACACGACATCACCCCGATGAGGGTTATCTTTTGGGTGCTTTCAGGGCCACCCGGGATGCTAAGGTGATCAGGAATAGTCCTCAGAGTGCCCGTGCCCATATCGATCGATGTGGTCTTCTAGACGTGAGTGCTATTGACTTTTTATCCTTGTCTTTTGGATTTGAAGTCATCTATGCCCATTGTCTGATTTCTTCTTTTGTAGATCTTCTCTGTCACACTTCGTGATCTTTCCCGCATAGTCAGCGGGAGGCAGGACGACGAAAGCCTTCGCATCCCTGTTGTTCCACCTAAGCCTATATCTGGGGCTATCATGGTGGATGAGTATCTAGTTTAGGAGAGGGGAATAGATGTCGCTGTTTTGGTGAGGGGTGGTGACTTCTAGGCTTGGTTCAAAGAGGTGTCCATTAGATGTATTATGCTTGTAGTCACTGTCCGAGCTGGGATCATCGAGATAGGAGGGGTCTTAATCAAGGAGTATGCTATGACGATATGTTGTTTTTTTTCATTCTTTTGTAAATCGTAGCTTTTTTTTTCTCTTGTTTTGATTGGTTCTCTCGTGATCTTTTCAAGGCTATCATTGATGCTGGGATGGAACGAGCACCTCTGTCCATCCTCCGACACCTCCTCTGGTAAGAACTTGCATTTTAGTTGTTTTATTTCCCTATCCTGCATACATATTTGCATGTGCTCACCTTGTTTTATTTTTTTCAAGCTTCTCCCTCTACTGGACCCTCTGTCTTGGGTGCCGATCTTATAACGACTACAGAGCGGGATGCCGAGCTTTTCTTTACGAATTCTAAGGGACGACTGCGGATCCATAATCTACTTACTTTAGGGGTGTTTGGCTTTGGCGTAGCGGCCGGATTTTCTTCTTGAGCGATCCTGGAGACTCAGAGTGCCCGAGACGACACTAGAGCCCCTTCCGTTTGATTTTTCATGTACCTTGCAAAATGTTTATTAGACACCTTGTATTAGTTTTATACATATTATGTAAATATTTCCAACTTTTGTATATATATATTTCCATGTTTATCATTCCTTAGTATTTATTGCAATGTTGTGTATGTGAATGATTCGAGCCTCAACAAGCCTTCCTAGAGTGATATTGATCATCAGGGCCTCCACAAGCCTGACGAGTATACATGAGCCCATGAGTGGGTGAAGGGAGCGATCGAGGTCCAAAGGACCCCTTGAGAGTGTTATCTAGTGGCACGAGTTGTTTGTGAGCTCGGGGCCTAGTGGTGAGTAACTCATGTGGGCTTCAAAGGCTTTGTGCAATATGAAGTGAGTGCCTGGGCTTTGAAAAGCCTCAATTCAGGCAACATGATCATAGTGGGCTTCGTAAGTCTGACATAATTTTCATATTTTAAGAGCTTTCTGGGAGTTTGTTCGCATGTATTGAGTGTGAGAGGGTCTTGGTTAACTTTCATGTGATCATGGAAACTCGGGATCCAAGAGGAAATGGATAATTCAGAGGCCCCAAGCTTAAAAATGTTCTGGTTTGAGCTTCAAGCACGGACAGCTTTGTCAATACCCCATCCGTGCTTATAGCACGGATAGCTTATCAAAACTTTCGTCCATGCTATATGCACGAATAAGTTAATAAAGTTTCCATCTGTGTTAGAAGCATGGATAAGGCATCTTTATTTCTGTCTATGTTTGGACCACAGACCAGCACAATTTCTTTTCCTTCAAAGCCTATTACAGATTTGGTTGTGCCCTAACATTTAGATTTTCATGATTTTTACTTCCTTTTGTCACATTTTGTGCAGATTTTTGCTTCCCTTTTCCCCAAAATTTCTTTTCAAACTCCATGAAAGTGTTTCCCACTCTTCCTAACTTGAAAAGGTATGGCCTCGTCGATCCCTTCTTACATAGTTGGATAGTGGATATGGATAACAATGAGAAGGTTTAATGGGATTTGTGCAAGTTGGGGTTCACACTCTCTTTATCTAAAGACCCATTGCAATGGGGCTTGATTGAGGCTATGTTGGGGTATTGGGTTCCCGAACTCAACCTTTTTCATTTTGGAGAACACGAGATGATTCCCATCATTGAAGAGTTTGAAGTACTATTGGGTTTTGAATTGTCAAGTGCGATTGTTGTTCCACCTTTGTGTGAGAGTTATCAAGGCGAGGCTTCTGACTTCTTGGGGATAAATTGTAAGTTTTCGAAGATTCTAAATGGATGATCAATTTTAAAGAAAATGTCTACATCTTTCTTGATTGAGCATCTTACGGATCCCTTGGGGCTGTTGGTTCACTTAAATGCCATCGCTTTGATGATGGTGAGTCAGCTCTTATTTTCGAGTGACGGAGAGATCATGGACTTCTCTCTCATTCACGTGATTCAACAAGACTGAGAGGGACATTGGTTGGCCCCCATGCTTTTGAGTGAGATGTTCCAATCTTTCACGACATGTTCGTCTAGTCATGATCGGATTTTCTGGGGAAGTGCTCCACTCCTGCAGGTAAGTTTCAAATTTAGTATAGATTTACAATTTAAATTTTCTAGTTTTCAAAAGTTTAGAATGCTTATCTTTTTGTAGCTTTGGTTTATGGATCTCGTGGCCTCAATTGAAGCCGTTAACCATTCGTTTTGCGTCAATGCTGATCTCCTCTTTATGATGTCAAGATGAGTTGCCCCCTTGATCTCGAATGGTAAAGAAAAATGTTACGCCTTCGTTTGCAACCTTGAGGATGATGCAGTGAGATGGGTTGGTGCATTCCAGCACCAAGAGTCTCCCGTGATTGCATTTGATGGGGCCCATTTCTTTATTTTAATTGGTTTTCATGAGGCAACTCATTATATACCACTTCGGGTTCTTCAAAAATTTGGCTATGATTAGGGTATGCTCATTCTCAAGAATTTTAACGAGCTGGTTGGTCCTTTATCCTCTGCACTTGTAAGTTGACTCGTGAAAGAAGGGGTCGTGTTAAGGGTTTGAGTCGACCCAACTTTGCATCACATCTATTCCCATCGTATTTGCATTGGATTTGAGAGTTCATCTTATGGGTACAATCTATGTCGGTAGTGCCCCAAACATGTTATTGTACTTCATCCTTATTCGACTATCGAGATCAAGTAGAGGAGACCCAAGCTGATCATCATCGAATTCAGGCTATTTGGCTCAAATCTGAAAAGAAGATGCAGAAAGAGATTTCTCGACTGACATCCGAACTTGCACTGTCAGGATCTAGTGATAGTAGTGAAGTGGGTTTCAAGTCGAAGTTGCTGAGTTAAGAGATAGGCTTGCCTAGAGCCTTCGTTTTGATGATTTTGCAGCATATTTGGTGAGTCGTGATGCTTTAGATGTTGGAAGAGTGATGGTTAGCCAAGCTGGTCGGATCCGTGCTCTGGAGGAGTGTCTTGACTCTTTTATTTCTTACCATGACGTTTGATGGGTTTGTGTTGGATTTCCGCTTTTTGTGTTTTCTTGTCATTATCTGAATGCATGCAAAACATTGAAAAATTTAATGCAAAAAGATAGGTTTTGTATTTACTTGACGTCAGGTATATCTATTGTTCTTGAAAACATGAAATTTTGTTTAATAAATCCTAGATTTGTCGTATTGGCCAAAATAATAGTTTTTTTTATGAAATATCTTTATTAAATGACTACGATAAATTCAAAGTTCACAGAATTTTTTGTTGTAATGATCTCGGTATTTTTTCTAACCAAAGGGGATACAAGTGTCAATGGTTTTTTCGGTTCTTTTAGAGTCATCCCTAGTGCCTTAGTATTGGAAGGTTGTTATCTACTCGGGCCTTATGATTTTAGAGAGATTTTGTTGTTCACAATTTATACTCATGCGGGCCAGGAGTTCATTTTTTTTTATGTTTTTTATTTTTATTTTTATTTTTTTGTTTTTCCTTATTGCCCCTAGTGCCAGTTATGATTTTTACCAGATCTGATTTCCACATTTTTGAGCATCGATGCCTTTTTGGGTTTTTGTCGTGCTAGTGGTTTTGATCTTGACATAGTCTGATTATTTTACTAACAGTGCCCTTTCAGGTTTTCACTATGCCCTTTCAGACTATGTTTGTATTTTCTTTGGATTTTTATATTAAAATTCTTGCTTAGAGTCTCTATGTCTTTGTGGCTTGATGACTCAAGTTAAGTTGTGAGATCGATGACTCTACTCTTGTAGTGGCGTTCTTTCTTGAGTGATCAATCTAAATTTTCCTCTTGAGTTTCTCAAAAACTTTTTGTGGCTTGATAACTCAAGTTGAGCTGCGAGATCGACTAATCTATACTTCCAAATGCTTTTTTTTCGAATATCCAATCTAGATTCTCCTCTCGAATCTTCCAACAAATAGTAAGACTTGAGTATGGATTATGCTACAAAATCGATGATGTCTCGTGCCATACTACCGTTCTCGCTATGGTACCTTAAACCATTTTCTGATCTGAAAGGACTTTTAGTAGGAAGAAACGTTGGCTTAGGTTTAGGATAATGGAAATACAAAAAGATATTATGGTCTAGGTTTGTTTGAAGTGGGCTAGACATAGGGTTTGTCTACTTTTGTTTCGAAAAAATGATCTATGTCTCCTCCTAACGTCTCTCAAACTTGTTTAAGCTAGAGGTTTGGGTCGAGTTGAAGATCAAGTGTCTGAGTTTTGAACTTTTTTCTTATTTTTTATATTTTTAGTCGTTCACAATTTATCCTCATGCGGGCTAGGAGTATATTGACTTTATGATGATCTTTATGTTTTTCTTTCTATATTTTTTTTTTGTTATTTTGTTTTTTTTTATGATGTTGACTTGCCCAAATCTTAGGTTAAGAAATGAACGTGATAGCTCAAAAGGGCTAACTATGGATAATGATTTTGAAAAAATTGAAAAATGGTTTTTCATCATCTCAGGGTCAAGTTTTAGGCGTAATATTTCTTGATAGTGTCAGCATTGATCAGTTGAAAGAAGATTTCTCTATCCATCTCAGTAAGTATCAGAGCTCCTTCCGTTATCACTTTTTGTATGATAAACTATCCCTTATAATTTGGTCAAAAATTTTCTCTGGTTTTTTTTTGGATTAGCAGAATCTTCTTCAAGACGAGGTCTCCTGGCGAAAAATCTCTAGGTTTAACTTTTTTGATGTAGGCACGAGCTATTCATCGTTGATAGATTTGTCCATCGCAAGTGACTGCAAGGCATTTTTTTTCAATTAGATTTAACTAGTCAAATCAAGCTTGAACCCATTCGACTTCATCAACTTTGCTTCTTTCAAGATTTGGAGGGAGGAGATTTCAACTTCTATGAGTAAGACTGCTTCCATTCCGTATACTAGTGAATAAGGCGTTGCCCCAGTCGAAGTCCTAATGTGGTTTGATAGGCATAAAGTACAAAAGGCAATATGTCATGCCAATCTTTGTATGTAACTGCTGTAGCTACGTGGTTTTCGTCGTCATGACGACCACAACTACTAAATATTGGAGTCGCCACCATTCAAATTGAAAAGGGGTGTGAATGGTCACCCGGTGTGTACCTATCGAAAAATTGCCATTTTTTGGCGTTAGTGACTCACAACGGATAGGGTTGATCAAACCTAGAGGTTCGGGCAAGCGGCTCGGTTGGAGAAAAGGGAAGGTGTTAGGCACCCCTTTCTCCCCGCCACGTGGCGGTAACCTCAAATAACTCGGTCATTTTAATTTTTTAAAAGAAAGTGGAAAGTGTGCCACATGGGTACATTTGTTCCCTAAGTAGGGATTTAATTTTGGCTTGATCATAGGATCATCTCATCAATGGAGATGATCCTTGTAGATCCAAGCCTTGAGGTTCATTCATGCTCAACTCATTTAAAATAAAATGAAAAGAGCGGGATGATAGAAGGGGGAAGAAGAGAGGGTGGAGAAAGGAAAAAGGGGGGGGTGTTGATTGCTCCCACCTTGTACTCTTTGACTTCTTCTTCTTCTTTTTCTTCTTCTTCTTCTTCTTTGAATTCTCTTTAGTCCTTGGTGAGTTGAGAGTGAAGTTATTTCTCTTAGAGTGTGTTATGAGAGAGTAGTGAGGAGGAGTAGATAGAGTAGATTTTTTCTTATGGAGACTTGGTGTAATCATTTTTGGGGTAAGAGGGGAGGTATTTATAGGTGTTTGGAGGGGGTTTGGGGGTATAATGGGGTTAAAATGTGAGAGAAGGGGTAATGGTATAGGATTTAGGAGTGAGGGGTGTGAAATTTAAGGTGAAATGGAGGGTAAATGTGTAATGAATGAAAATGGGTGAGGTTTAGACCCAAATGGGTTGGATCCTACCCGAACCCATTTGGGTAGAGTGTTGGATGGGTTGATATGAGTGATGGTTGGTGGTGGAGTGGGGGTGTAAGAGAGTGGTTTAGAGAATGAGTGTTAGGTTGGTTGATGAGGTGAGGTGTGTAGATTTAGGGGAATGGGTTGTGTAAGAGGTTGTTAAGTTAGTTTTTGGGAGGAGAAAGGAGATGATGCCATGTGGCAATCATGATGAGAGGGTGAGGAATGAGATTGGTTGATTGGTTGATGGGGGTTGTTTGATTAGGGAGAGAGAAATGGGTTAGTTGATTGATGATGAATGAAGTATGGGTTGAGTTGATTTTATTGGAGTGTTTTAAGGAAGATGATGGGTAGAGGTATGGGTGGTGATGTGGGGGTTGATGATGGTGATGGATTAGGGTATGGGTGGAGGTGTGGGTGGTTGATGATGTTAGAGGATGGGGATAGGTTAGGTTAGGGTAGGGTATGGGTTGAGGTGATTTTGAAGAGAGGTGAGATGGGTTAGATGGGTTGTTTAGAGCATGGTGATGGGAGTGGATGATTGGATGAGGGAAGTGAAGGGTGGTGATGACAAGTGTCATCTTTTGATGTTAAGGGGTTGATTGGTTGATGTGAGTAAGGGTTGATGGGTTGGGTTGTGGGTTGGATAGTGAATGGGGTATGGATAGTGGTTAGAGGGCTTTTTTATGGATTGGGCTTAGGCTTTATAGGAGATGTAGGTTGTTTTGGATTGGACAAGGCTCATTTTGGATTGAATTTTGATAAGGTAGGTTGGTTTTAAGGTTTAAATGATGTAGGATTGATGTTTAGCTTAGGGGTGAGGTGAAAAAATTCTAAAAATGAGTTAATGGTTCGTGGGCCTTGAGTGGGTTTAAGGTGTTTGTGGATTTGGAGATGGAACGATGAAGGTTGGATGAAGGGGTAGGCATCCCAAGTCTCGCATTGTGTTTTTTTTTATTTTTTTGATTTTTTTGAAACTATTGATTTAATCAAAATGCCACGTGTTGGCGAACTGGGCTTTCGGGCCCGTTGGGGAATTTATCGATTCTTGTATACGAGCGTGAAGCGACGATGTTGAACAGCTGTGGGATGGGTCACCACCCTTTTTGCGGGTCCTCGAGACCACGGGGTGGTCTTAGGGGCATTGATTTAACCGTGGTTACTACTTTTGGTGTTTTGGGCCTTAGGGGCCCGTTGGCCCCTTTTGTTGGAAAATCGGTATTTTGCATGGAGCGGGGTAGACGGGAGCGTGCCGAACCCTTTTGGTGGACCTACTAACCCATTGAGAGGTGTTAGCGGCTTGGGTTTCGGCAAAAATCATTTTCGATGATTCGGGCCATTGAGGCCCGTTGGTCAATTTTATTGAAACATTATTGTTTTTGGGCCCTTTCAAGTGAGGGCCCGTTCAAATTGAGGTGTCTACAACTGCCATCTTCTCGATAATTCTCTTGATATTCTTTTTGGCTGCCTCAAAGGTTCCGTTCATCTTAGGTTTGTAAGATACCAAGCTGTGATGAGTGATTTGGAAGTCTTTGCACATCTTTATCTTATCCTTATTCTTAAAGTTTTTGGTGCTATTAGTTACTATTCCGTTAAGAAGCCCATATCGACAGATGATATTGTTTTCGACAAACTTCAGGACGTTGCTTTTTGTGACATTGGCATATGATGCCGCTTCTACCTATTTGGTGAAGTAATTGATAGCGAAAAGGATGAAACAGTGCTTATTTGCAGTTTTCGACGAGATCTATCTAATGACGTCCATGCCTCAAAGTAAGAAAGGCCAAGAAGTGGTCATGTTATGTAATTCTGAAGGTGGAGTGTTGATCTTATTGGCATAAATCTAGCATAAATGGTATTTTTGGACGTGTTGATAGCAATCACTTTCTATTGTTGTCCAGTAATACCCCATCCTCATGATCTTCTTGGCTAGCATGTGACCATTTATGTGAGGTCCGCAAATTCCACCATGCATAGACTCCATTAGTTGTTTTGCTTCTATTTTTGCTACACATCAGAGCAGGACTTCGTGATGTAACTTCTTATACAGAATACCATTGCTTAAGAAGAAGTGGCATGCTAATTTTTGAATGGTCCTTCGATCATTTGGTATTGCATCTAATGGAAGTGTTCGATATTCAAGGTATGCCTTGATGTCCGAGTACCATGGCTTCTCTTCAGACTCTTCTACTTCCATTGGTAGACAATAGGTCGACTCATCTAGAATTCCAATATCAAGGGGGTTAATGACTAAGTCTTCTGAGATACTGATAATGGAAACAAGTGTTGCTAGTGCATCTGCGAATTGGTTCTTAGCTCTTGGACAACGGGTAATCGGCTAAATAGTCGGTGATGACTTATTCTTTGATGGCTTTTTGAGTGACATAGGTGATGTTGAACTCGGATAATAATAGTTATCATTTCGCAGTGCGATCTGTTAGCGCTAGCTTTTTGAAGAGGTACTTCAAGTGATCCATTTTGGCGATAAGCATGGTCGAGTAATTAAGCAAATAATGACGTAGCCTTTGAGATGCCCATACTAATACACAACAAGTCTTCTCAAGTGTCGAGTATTTCACTTCGTACTTAGTAAATTTCTTGCTGAAGTAATAGATGGCTTGTTTTTTATCCTGATTCATCGTGTTGTTTTAGGACACACACCATTGACATCCCTTGCACTAAAATGTACATCAACAAGGGTCGCCTTAGCATAGGAGGGACCAAGATTGGTGGGTTGAGCAGATATTGTTTAATCGTGTCGAATGTTTCCTAATAATTCTTGTTCTACTTCTTCAACGTGTTCTTTCTCAATAGCTTGAAAATTGGTTCACAGATAGGTGTGAGTTGAGTGATGAACCGGTTGATATACTGTATTTTTCCAAAAAATTCTCTAACATCTCTCTTTAAAATGAGTGCCTTCATCTCAAAGATATACTTGGTGATAAGTGTCTTAAAACACTGAATTATACGCACGTTTTTCAGACATTTATCTTGATTTTTGTCCCTATTTTTTGTATTAATGTAATAATCATGATAAGCCTTGAAACATCATGTTGCATGTTAATTAGATTTAATTATACATAAATAAATTAATTTATAAGATAAATCTAATTACGTGTGCTTTTTGTGTAGAAAATCAATATTTTAGAATCACAATCTCAAAACATAAGCATTTGGGCCCACTTTAGAATGTCCTAATCCATTGGAATGCCCTAATCCTTAACTCATGTTCTCATATTTTTTTTTTGTGCAAAGAAAAGTGGAGACTACTTTTGAACTCTTCTATACACATTTTTCTCTATAAATAGAGCTTCAATCTCTAGAGAAACTCCATTTTCCTCTTGGTTCTCTCATCGAAGACTCCTTTAATCTAAGACTTTTAGTATTTTCTCTTATATTTTTTGTATTTTTATCTTCTAGTTATTTTTTTTTTCTAAATAATCTTGTACGAAGTAGAAGAAGAATAATTTGTAAATTTCTTTATGAAATGAAGAAAAGTTAGTTCATCTATTATCTTCCCTCTCTTGCAATGACATTAGGCTAAGCTCCCCTCCATTGGAGAGTGGAAAAGCCTAGAGCAAGTTCTTCTGTTGTTTCTAGTTTTATGCCTCTCTTTTATCTAAAATGCTCATGAATTCTCTTTAAGATTTCTTGCACCTTTTATTCTGAATATAGATACTTTATGCTTAGATTAGATCAATAAAAGTATGCTTAAGCTAGATAATTGGTAGTATGAAGTTCAAGGAATTCTACTTTGTTTATGTACGCTCATTTGATTTCATTTGCTAAACTTTTCGATATAAAGAGTTAACACCAAGCCCTTACGATTGAGTTATAAAAAAGTTAGAGATTAGGAATTGCTCATCAACATGTTCTAGGTAGATCCACCTCCAATGGTGTTTTTATTTCATAAGTTTATTTGCTGTTAACTTCATTTACTTAGGTTAATTTTCTAGCAACTTTACATCTTCTTGATTCAAAAATACAAAGAAAAATATTTTTAATTCCCTTTTATTAATTCGAATTTTATCCTCTTAGCTTAACTCTACTCCCCCTTTCTCTTGGGTTTGATCCCCTACTTAACCCACAAGTAAGGTAAAAGTAAGATTAATATTAACTTCAGTAGGAAAAATAACGATAGTCCCACTAGAATTTTGGTGCCGCTGTCGAGGAAAAATAAAGGTAGTAGTAGTAAGTTTTGATTTAAAATTCATTTCTTTTATTTTTATTTTTTTATTCTTTTCTTTTGGTTTCTTTCTGTAAGTTCAAGTGTTCTTAAGGGTTTAAGAGAGAATAAAGAAGAATTTTTTTGCTCCGATCTCCGATTAACTTGACTGTAACTTTCTGCTCCGATCTCCGATTAACTATTATAGTATATCAATTTGGGGTAGAATAAAATTTTCTATAAAATGTGACAAAGTTAACAAGATTTTGATAAGTCGGAATCTTTTTTTGAGTTCATTTACTATGATATCTACTAACATTTCTGTTTTGCTCCTTGTAAGTGTATATTTTTTTCTTTTTTTTCTTTCAATTTCTTTTAATCTTTAGTTAGGTTTATTTTTCTATTTTAGAAACTCTTGTATAGGATTCCTGATAATTTTTTTTAATTATCCAAGAAAGCTTGGATTGTAATAGACTAAGGAAAGACGACGGGTAGACAATACCGTCACGGCTCCTTAGGTTCGCACACCAAAATTAGAATTGGTGACCTAAGTTGACTCAAACCGTCTTCACCCTTTCTAGTACGGGAGGTAATCTCGAAACACCCATGTCTCTTTATGTTAGTAGGTTACTCCTTGTCTTTGTGTGTTATTTTTCCAATTTGCATACATGTGGAATAGTTAATTAAGTTGTAAATAGCACCCCATTCCAAGGGATGGCATGGTAATATAAGGATTGGAAGTTATTACCAATTCCTTGCTCTAATTAGGATAATCAACTCACTAGTCATCCAATCAAATCAATTAAAATTGGTTAGACTTGACTTTAGGCCCCATCGAGCTCAATAGGCAAAGCTAATCTAAGTTGCACTAATTGCACTTCTTGGTCGAAAATAGTGCCTAAGCACAATCTTGCCCCTCTGTACCTCTTGTATTAGGGGGATAGACGACTTCTATTCTAGAAGAGAGATGATTTAAGAGTGTCTTTGCTCAGCATCGTGCTCCACCTCTCAACTGGGGATTAAACTAGTTGTTTGCAATTTTAGAGATTTGGATTGGAGGCTAAGATTACCACTTTGAATCAGTTAGGAACTGTCTAGTCGTAAGAATCCAATATCACATGTGAATTCCTCCATCTCTTGTGTGCAAATCAATAGGGTATAGATATAGAACCTCGAGCAAATTTTGCATCGTCATGGAATTTATGAGAGAATCATGGATCCAATGCATTCTATGTGATAACTACGGTCATTCTCCTGAGCGTTGTCCAAGTTTGCCCATGCTTCGTGCTATGCAGACCAATATGCATCATTATCAAAATTCTTTTTGGATGCCTACACCTAGTTCGTTCGACCAACCATAACACATAAATAATTGGTTTTCCTCGAATACCATACTTAATCAGAACGAGTTCATTCAAGATAGTCATTTTGGTAACCATGAGGATTTTTATATGCATGACACCTCGATAATGAATCCAACTATAATTCCTCAAAAATCCTATGATTCTCAACATTTCTCTGAATATAGAGCTGTAGAACCAGACTCAACATTCAATGACTCATTTTTGTCCTCTCATCCAACTTCATCATTAGAGTCCTTGATGACTGAGTTGTTAAATCAACAACAACAGTTTATCCAACAACAACACTCCATCAACAATAACAAGACATATGTCAAGCCTTAGCTACATAAAAACTCAATTAAGTCACCTAGCGCTATCTTTAGAAGAAGGAAATTTTGATAAATTAAAAAATGAGGATATCTCCAACCTAGAAAATCCATCATTCTTTCGAAATAACCTCAGTGACCAGTTCTACTCTTTTGAACATTTTGAAAGTTGCCCATCAATAATTGATAACCCCGTCTTAATTGAAGTTCAAATTCAAACCAATGAGGTTACAGTTCCAACCGAAGCAATGATGGAAGTCCAACTAGGTCAGCTTACTGTGCCCTTAGAAAAAAGAGATAATGGTCAATTTTCAAATAAGATAACCCCCGAGAGCCAACCAATGTTTCAAATTCCCAACGAGCTAACCAATTGTACAAATTTGGCTAAGGAAACTGATACACCATTAGAGGAATCTATGGTTCAGGAAGAACCAAGGATGAATTCTAATTTGTTAGTCACACTAAGTCCGGCTACTACTGATCTAACCTCGTACCCCATCCAGCCTATCCTTTCACAAGATTGTAAAGACCATGCCTATCTTACAACTTCTATTCTCTTAGGAAATATGATGATTAAGAACTATTTCGAAAAGGTGATAACACTAAGAACTAAAGATAAACGAGAGATGTTGATCATTTAAAAAATCATTTCCATGTCTTAACAATGGTAAAAATCTATCTACCTATAATTTGGGGTGAGAAGTCGATTGCTGTCACGGCTCTATTCTTTCGAAGCGAGGTCGTGCGGCGCAAGGGGGTCAAATCCACTTGCAAGCCTGTAAAATGATCGTACACCACACACACGTAGCTAGCAAATAAGTAAATGAGACAACAAGAGGCAAAGCTCGGAGGCAACTTTGTTGATATAATATTGATTACACGGTGCAACGCATTATAAAAGCAAATAGATGCGTTACAAGCAATTGATGATCCTATGACAAGCGGAACTTCCACGGAGCTGGGCTTCAAGGGCTTCAACAACGTGGGTGTAGGCCGGGGATTGGGATAGCACTGACACCCTTCCTACAAGGTAGATACTTTTCCTTTCGTAGGTTTCCAAAAGAAAACATCAAAAGTGGAGGCCGATCATACTCCCTTATTACGAAAATGCCACTAAGCTAACAAGTGTGCCCTGGCACGGGGCTGACACGTACCCTAAGCTAACAGATATGCCCTGGTACGGGGGCTGACATGGCTTCATAGCGAGCTTTACATAGAGTTACATGGGTACTCCCAGGTGACTCCGGGGCGAGCTACACCTAAACTCTAGGTGTTAGAGTACATGGCCGTTACAGTCTCCCCCATCTATTCTGCAGACGTCCTCGTCGCATTGTCCCTGACAAACTCTTCAATCTTCTGCTTGAATGGTTGTAGGTTCTCTGCTCTTTCCCAGGTGGCTTCACATTCTGGCAAGTTCTTCCAAGTGACGAAGTACTCCATGTGCTGCTGCTTGCTTGAACTGCTGCTGACTTCACGCTCGACGAGAATTTTGTCGACAACACGTTCAGGCTGGATTGTTGAACGAGAAGGTGAACGTGTTGGAATGCTGCGTGCTGGATTTGCATGGAATGGCTTGAGACAGCTGGCATGGAAGACAGGGTGGATGTTGCGTAACCAATGCGGTAACTTCAGCTTGTAGGAGACCTTGCCAACTCGAGAGAGGATGAGCATTAGACCTTCATAACGCTGTAGTAGACCCATGTGTGCTCGCTGTACTCGGTTGAACCTTCTCAACTGATCTGTCTTGAGTAGAACTAAGTCACCAACTTTGAAACGATCTGGTCGACGATGTCCATCAGCCCATTTCTTCATCCGCTTCGACGTTTTTTCAAGGTAAGATCTGGCAATTTCATTGTTGTCCTGCCAAAACCTAGCAAACTTGTACGCCCTTGGACACTGTCCCTGATAGCCTGAAACAATAGTATGAGGAGTTAAAGGTTGTTGGCCAGTAATAAGTTCAAAAGGACTCTTGTTGGAGGAAGAGCTCTTCTGAAGTTTGAAACAGAACTGTGCGACATCAAGTAGATTCGCCCAATCCTTTTGGTTGGCAGTGAAAAAATGCCTGAGATACTCTTCCAACATGGCATTAAATCTTTCAGTCTACCCATCTGTTTGAGGATGTCCGCTGGTCGAAAAGTCAAGCTGAGACCCAAGTAATCTGAACAATTCGATCCAGAATCTCCCTGTAAATCTTGAATCTCTATCACTGACGATGTTCTTGGGCACACCCCAATACTTGATGACATGCTTGAGGAACAAGTGCGCTGTTTCTTCTGCTGAGCAATATGTCGAAGTCGGTATGAATGTAGCATATTTGGATAAACGGTCTACAACCACAAAGATGGACCCATACTCTGCAACCTTCGGCAAACCTGATACAAAGTCCATAGAAATACTTTCCCAAGGCCTTTGGGGGACTGGAAGCGGTTCCAGTAGCCCGATTGGTTTGTCGCGCTCGATCTTGTCTTGCTGGCAAATGAGGCAGGTCCTCACATAATCTAACACCTCATCTCGGATGTTCAGCCAGTAGTATCCTCGCTCCAAGAGAGCTAATGTGCGTAGTCAGCTCGGATGGCCAGCCCTTGGAGTGTCGTGACACTCTCTCATTAGTTCTCGTCTCAACTCGTCAGCACGTAGAACAAACATGCGGCTCTTGGTGGGGTATAACAACCCATCACAAATCCAGAAACGGCGTGCTTTCCCCTTCTGCACCATATCCATATGGCCTCTGCTTGGGGATCACTGTTCAAACCATCATGAATTCTCTGCTGTAAAGTACTGGTGACTTGAGAAACTTGTCGCTGAAGTGTTGCTAGCTCTGCTTTGCGACTCAAGGCATCGGCCACGCTATTGTTCTTTCCTGGCTTGTAATCTAAGGCCAAGTCAAACTCTACGAGGAATTCTTGCCAACGAACCTGTTTCGGTGTCAACTTCTTCTGAGACAGGAAATGGCTCACGGTCACATTATTAGTCTTCACATGAACTTGTGATCCCAATAAATAATGTCTCCAAACTCTCTAACAGTGGACGATGGCTAACAACTCTTTCTCTTGTGCTGCATAGCGTCTCTCAGCATCATTGAGCTTTCGATTTTCATAAGCAAGCGGATGCCCATCCTGTAACAACACTCCTTCAATAACAAAGTCAGATGCATCTGTCTGAACTTCAAACCGCTTGGTGATGTCGGGTAGAGCTAAGACTGGGTCTTGCATATTAGTAAGCTTGAGGTCTTCAAACGCCTCATGACACTTGTCTGACCAGGACCAAGTGTGATCTTTCTTCAACAGGTCTGTGAGATATGCGGCCCATTTGGAATACCCTTGGATAAAACATCTGTAATAGTTCACAAGACCAAGGAATGACCTGAGTTCTGTGACGATAGATGGGGTTTTCCATTCATTAATAGCTCGCACTTTCTCCATGTCCATCCGGATCTGTCCATTACCCAAAACGTGGCCAAGAAACATAATCTGCTCTTGAGCGAATGAACACTTCTCTAGATTAACATACAACTGATTGTCGTGAAGTACTTGGAATACCTTGCGTAAATGTTGAACGTGCTCTTCAAGGGTGGAATTGTATACCACAATGTCATCGAGATATACCACAACAAACTTGTCGAGGTATGGTCTGAAGAGGTCGTTCATCAATGTGTAGAATGTCGCAGGTGCGTTCGTAAGGCCGAAGGGCATGACTAAGAACTCATAAGCACCATACCTGGTAGAACAGGTAGTTTTCGACTCATCTCCATCTGCAACCCGTACTTGATAGTACCCTGATCTCAAATCCAACTTGGAAAAATACTTGGCTGCCCCAAGTTGATCAAACAAATCGGCAATCAGTGGAATCGGATACTTGTTCTTAACGGTAACCTTGTTCAGCACTCGGTAGTCTACACAAAGTTGCAATGACCCATTATGCTTCTTCTGGAAAAAAACAGGCGCCCCATAAGGTGCCTTCGAAGGTCTGATAAATCCAGACTCCAGAAGTCCATCAAGTTGCTTGCATAGCTCAGCCAGTTCCGGAGGACTCATCCTGTACGGCCCTTTTGTAGGAGGCTTGGCACCAGGTACTAGTTCAATTTGATGATCAATTGGCCTACGTGGCGGTAGGGTCTTCGGAAGCTCTTCCGGCATAACATCATCAAATTCAGTCAAAACCTGTCTAACCAATGGGGGAGTTGAACTATGGTCCTGATCATCAGGTTCAACTCGTAAGGTAGCAAGAAACGTTTGCTCACCTTTCTTCAACCCTTTCTTCAGCTGAAGAGTTGAGATCATCTTTCCCTCTTCTTTACCTGTAGAGAGAGGAATGAAGCTTGGACTTTCACCTAGCAAGCCCAAAGTGTTGGCAAATGGCATCGGAACGGCCCTGTTCTGTCGTAAGAAGTCCATCCCAATGATGACTCGGAAACTCATTGAGTGGAACTGCAAAAAGATCTAGCTTACCCTTCAATGGACCTATCTTGATGGCCACGGACTTGGCCGATCCTTGTATAGGAGTGGCCTCGGAGTTAACAGCTTTCATTCGGCTTGAATCCTTTTTGAGTCGGATATTGAGGCGCTTCGCCTCTGTAGGGGCAATGAAGCTATGTGTAACTCCCGTATCAACCATTGCCTGGGTGGTCTTACCACCAATCTCCACATCAACATACATGAGACCCTTACGTTGACGGATCTTCTGAGTCTCAGAGGTCTGTTTCATTGCATTCAACAGATGCATAGCTCCCATGTGAGAAGATTCATCTTCATCTTTCTTACTTGAACTCTCGTGACTAGGGTCACTCTGGGAAGCTAACAATAAGTTCAACTTGCTTCTTTGTGGGCAATTGAACGTCTTATGAGGACCACCACACAAGTAACACTGAATCTTGCTGCGGTGATTGTTGGACTGTGCCTAGATCCTCCATTTTTACCTTTGGAAGACCCATGAGTGCGTTCACTCTGTAGAGAGTACCCTTTCGACTGATTGGATACCTTCTTTCTATTCCCATCCACGGGAGAATAGTCCGTCAACCGCTCAGCTGCGGCGATAGCAGTCGTGAGATCTTGCACACGTTGCCTCTGTAATTCTGTCTGAACCCAAGGCTTAAGCCCTTCTGTCAACGAGAACAGCTTGTCTTTCTCTGACATGTCATGAATATCAAGCATCAAGGCGAAAAACTGCTTGACATAGTCGTGCACGGTACCTGTCTGTTGGAGTTGCCTTAACTTTCTACAGGTAATGAATTCCACATTCTCAGGTAGGAACTGATTCTTCAGCTCCTTCTTGAGGTCTTCCCATGTATCGATGGAGCATTGGCCACTCTCCATCTCGGTGTACTTGGTTCACCACCATAGCTTAGCGTCACCTACAAGATACATAGAAGCAGTTGTTACTTTTACCTCTTCTGAATTCGGGCGAGCTGCACGGAAGTACTGTTCCATATCAAACAGGAAATTCTCGAACTATTTCACATCGTGTGCACCACTGAAGGCGCGTGGCTCGAGGACTCGCAAGCGCGAGGGAGGAGCATCACTACTGGTAGGCCGCTCATTACCAACGGTTCTTACCAGGAGGCCTATTTTTGTAGTGAGCTCCGTAATCTGTTCCTGTAAATTGGCTATGGTTCCTCGGGTATCTTCCTTGAGGTCAGTCACTCTGGCTCGAAATGTCTCGGATCTTTCCTCCAACGTGTTCTGTCGATCATCCAATTGCACAATACCATCAACTATCCCCGGATAGCATACCTACCTTTTTCTCTAATACCTCAATGCATTCCTTGTTTGTACGTGGTGCTGGTGTGTTTAGAGCGGGTTGGTCTGCGGTACTAGTAGTTCCTCTTACCATTGTTCGTGTGAACTAATGGAATCTCGGGGGAAGAGTTAGGGGGAATACCAACTGTGCTCAAACAACTATAGTTCTGATACCAACTGTCACGGTCCTATTCTTTTGAAGCGAGGTCGTGTGGCGCAAGGGGGTCAAATCCACTTGCAAGCCTGTAAAATGATCGTACACCACACACACGTAGCTAGCAAACAAGTAAATGAGGCAACACGAGGCAAAGTCCGGAGGAAACTTTGTTGATATAATATTGATTACACGGTGCAACGCGTTATAAAAGCAAATAGATGCGTTACAAGCAATTGATGATCCTATGACACGCGGGACTTCCACGGAGCTGGGCTTCAAGGGCTTCAACAACGTGGGTGTAGGCCGGGGATTGGGATAGCACTGACACCCTTTCCTGCAAGGTAGATACTTTTCCTTTCCTAGCTTTCCAGAAGGAAACATCAAAAGTGGAGGCTGGTCATACTCCCTTATTACGAAAATGCCACTAAGCTAACAAGTGTGCCCTGACACGGGGCTGACACGTACCCTAAGCTAACAGATATGCCCTGGTACGGGGGCTGACATGGCTTCATAGCGAGCCTTACATAGAATTACATGGGTGCTCCCGGGTGACTCGAGGCGAGCTACACCTAAACTCTAGGTGTCAGAGTACATGGCCGTTACAATTGCCATGTCCTTAAAATTAGATGCTAAGAAAATACCTAGATTTTAGACCTTTTGATTGGTCCAGTTGAAGACGTTAAACTTAACGCTGCTTAGGAGGCAACCCATGTACTTTTGTTTTAATAAGTAGTGTAGTTTGAAAACAAATTTTCTCAAAAAAAAAAAATACTCCAACCCTAATCAATTTTTTATTCTCTTCCTCTTTATGACAATTTTCAATCAAACCAATCAATCAGTGATACTAAGATTACAAACTGGCCAGCAATTGTTGATTGAGTAATAGAGATAGATGTTGACCTATATTAAGGAGAAAAAGGCACAAGTCACTGAAAGTTCAGATTCAGATTAGGATGGGTTTCATTATGAGATTATGACGTTTTTATGTTGTTTCTTAAATCATAGGTAGGATTTTATTTATACAAAACTATTTCAAAAATTATACTTGTTATAACTTTCAATCTTTTCAGATCAATTGTAACAAGATTTTGCACATTAATGCCCAATCCGTTTTAGGTGTTATCTAACATTTTTCTCTCTTTCCTTACTACGTGTATATTGAGGATAATATTTCATTTAGGTTTAGGGGTATTAGGTTAGGTCACAATTGCATTACACATCATTCTAGTTTAGTTTCATGTTTCATTTTAGTTTAGTTTTATATTTTCAAACAAAAAAAATAAAAAATATTTAATACTTTTAAAATATTTTCTTTAAAATCTTTGTATGTACTTTTTACATATGATTTCAAATATCAGGTTCATGTACTAACTTTTGATCTTAAGTTCTTTTTGGTTGTTCCTTATTAAGAAAATCATGAAAAAATTACTTCGAAAAATTCACTTTTGATTGTTAGGAGAAACCTACTTTTGATTGTTATGGAACAAGAGTTGACCCTCTTTTTTGTCTAGAGTGTTAGGGAAACCTAGTTTAAAAAATTATGACTTCCTTGTCCTTTGGTTGGCTGATTAGAAGAAAAATTGAACTAGGGTTAATATGATTTGGACAACAACCATAGGATTAGATTAGGTACCTTAAAAAGGGCTACCTATTTTTTGTAAAAAGAACACCAGAAAATGGTAAAATATGAAAAAGTTGAGAAAATAAAAAATAGAAAATTGTGAAAAAGACCAAAGGATTGTAAAATGGTTAGAACTAAAAAAGTACAAAAATAAAAAGAGTCCAATGAAACCAATTAATTCAGTAGGGTGAAAGCCGTCAATGGTAAAAACATGAGTAAACTAAAATATCACAAATAATGTTTCTTAGAGGTATTAAAGTGAACATCCACACCTCTCACAATCCCAGATAGGATGCTTAGCTTCGAGTTAGAACTTAGGTAAAACTGACCATTCTTAGCAACTAGGAGATGAAATCATATTTCTAAAAAAGATGTTACTTTTAAAAAGAAAAAAAAATCAAAAAATCGCACAAGCACTCAAGTTATCTTTGAAATTTTCTAAAACAAGGAATAAAAACTTAGAACTTTGTTCAAACATAAATGACCTTTGACTGATTTGTGAAATATCATTATGTTCGCTTTACATACTTTGATTTTGATTTTGATAATTTTGTAAAGTGTTGGAATTTTGTGGGTATATTCTCTACAAATCCTCACGAGTCAAACTCGTCTACTAGGAGTAACCTAGGGGTTTAAGGGCTTGTTGTATTCGTTAAAAGCAGTCGAGGTGCCTGAGAAAGTGACAGTTTTATTTTTTAGGGATTAAAAAAAGGTACGTTTGGGGGTGTGATGAGTGTTTCGAAACACTAAATTATACGCATGTTTTTTGAACATTTATCTTGATTTTTGTCCCTATTTCTTCGTATTAATGTAATAATCATGATAAGCCTCAAAACATCATGTTGCATGTTAATTAGGCTTAATTATACATTAATAAATTAATTTACAAGATAAATCTAATTACGTGTGTTTCTTGTGCAGAAAATCAACCTTTTGGAATAAAAATCTCAAAACAAAAGTATTTGGGTCCACTTTGGAATGCCCTAATCCTTAACTCATGTTCTCATCTTTTGTTTTTTTGTGTAAAAAAAAGTGGAGGCTACTTTGGGACTCTTCTACACATATTTTTCTCTATAAAGAGAGCTTCAATTTCTAGAGAAACCTCCTCTCCCTCTTGGTTCTCTCATCGAAGACTTCTTTAATCTAAGGCTTTTAGCATTTTCTCTTATATTTTTGTATTTTTATCTTCTAGTTATTTTCTCTTTTGCTAAATAATCTTGTAAGAAGTAGAAGAAGAATAATTTGTAAGTTTCTCCATGAAATGAAGAAAAGTTCTTTCATCTCTTATCTTCCCTCTCTTGCAATGACATTAGGCTAAGCTCTCTTCAATTGGAGAGTGGAAAAGCCTATGACAAGTTCTTGTGTTGTTTCTAGTTTCATGCCTTTCTTTTATCTAAAATGCTCATGAGTTCTCTTTAAGATTTCTTGCACCTTTTATTTTTAATATCGATACTTTATGCCTAGATCAAGATAAAGTATGTTTAAACTAGATAATTGGTAGTATGAAGTTCAAGAAATTCTACTTTGTTTATGTTTCTTTATTTGATTTCATTTGCTAAATTTTTCGATCTAAGGAGCTAACATCAAGCCCTTACGATCAAGTTATAAAAAGATGAAAGACTAGGAATTATTCATCAACATATTCTAGGTAGATCCACCACTAATGGTGCTTTAATTTCATAAGTTTACTTGCATTTAACTTCATTTACTTTAGTTAATTTTCTAGCAACTTTAAATCTTCTTGATTCAAAAATACAAAGAAAAATATTTTTAATTTCTTTTTATTAATTCAAATTTTATCCTCTTAGCTTAACTCTACTCCCCTTTTCTCTTGGGTTCGATCCCCTACTTGCCCTACAAGTAAGGTAAAAGTAAGATTAATATTAACTCTGGTGGGAAGAACAACGATACTCCCACCAGAAGTTTGGCACCGCTGCGGGGAAAAGTAAAGGTAGTAGTGATAAATTTTGATTTAAAATTCATTTCTTTCATTTTTATATTTTTTATTTTTTTTCTTTTGGTCTCTTTCTAAAAGTTCAAGTATTCTTGAGGGTTTAAGAGAGAAGAAAGAAGAAAAAAAAAGTCATTCTCATTTTTTTTTCACCCAGACAGCAGAACTTAACTTGACTATAACCTTTTGCTCCGATTTCTGATTAACTATTATAGTATATTAATTTGGGGTAGAACAAAATTTTCTATAAAATGTAAAAAGTCAGCAAGATGTTGATAAGTCAAAATCTATTTTTGAGTTCATTTACTATCATTTCTATTTTGCTCCTTGTAGGTGTATATTTTTTTCTTCTTTTCTTTCAATTTCCTTTAATCTTTAGTTAGGTTTATTTTTTTTATTTCAGAAACTTTTATAGAGGATTCCTTAGAATTTTTTTTAATTATCCAAGAAGGCTTGAATTGTAATAGACTAAGGAAGGACGATGGGTGGAAAATACCATCACGACTCCTTAGGTTCGCACATCAATATTGGAATTGGTGGCTTAAGTAGACTCAAACCGTCTTCACCTCGTCTAGCATGGGAGGTAATCTCAAAATACCCATGGTGTGATAAATGCGATCTTTTTTGATCTTCTTCTACCAGTTTTATCTAGTTATAGCCTGAAAAATCGTTCATAAACGAAAACATTTCGTGACCTACTGTACTGTTGACTAAAGTATCGATGTGTGGTAACAGGAAGTCATCTTTACAACTTGCTTTGTTCAGGTCTCAATAGTCAACACATATACGTACTTTTTCAGCTAATATATTGTATTTTCCCCAAAAATACTCTAACATCTCTCTCTAAAATGGGTGCCTTCATCTCAAAGATATACTTGGTCTTTACCAAATCTATCTCGATGCCTCTTCTACTAATGTTGAACCCCAATAGCTTACCTGATGTAGTCCCGAATACACATTTTGTCGAGTTGAGCCTTAAACTGTATGTCCTTAGTTGGTTGAACAACTTCTTCAGATTTACCAGATGGTCTTCTTCTATACCAGACTTAGTAATCATGTCGTCTACATAAACTTCCCATTCCTTATGGATCATGTCGTGGAATAACGCGGTCATCGCACGTTGATAAGTTGTCCTTCCATTCTTTAAACCAAATGGCATGACTTTATAGTGGAAAATGCCCCGTGGAGTGATGAATGCAATCTTTTTATGATCTTCTTCTACCATTTTTATCTAGTTATAGCCTGAAAAATCATTCATGAATGAAAACATTTCGTGACCTACTGTACTGTCAACTAAAGTATCGATGTGTGGTAGCAGGAAGTCATCTTTAAAACTTGCTTTGTTCAAGTCCCAATAGTCAACACACATGCGTACTTTTCATTTTTCTTAGGTACTGGAACGACGTTAGCCACTCGGCATATTTAGAAACTACAAGGAACCCTACTTGAAATTGCTTAATGACCTCATCCTTGACCTTGAGGGTCCATTCTAGTTTCAGTCTTTTCAATTTTTACTTGATTGGCTTACTTCAAAGAGTGATTGGTAGTTTGTAGCAACCAGGTCTGTGTCTAACTCGGGCATGTCTCTGTATGACCATACAAAGACATCTTGATAATTCTATAAGAGTTCGATCATTTCTTCCTTTTGTTGATGCGTTAGTAAGGCTCTGATCTTGACGATTCGTGTGTCCTCTTTGGTACGAAAATTGATTGAATCCGTATCTTCAATGTTTGGCTGAACAACCTATTCGTGGCGTTCTACCAAGTCCTTGATTTATTTAGGTGGGTACTCCATTTCGTCCTGAAACTCTTCTTCAATCCCCATGAAGTCAAAGTCAAGTTCGAGATCAAAATCATACTCATCCCTTTCAAATTCCATTCTATCTAGATACTCATTTGATCAAGATAAATCCCTTGAAAACTTTTGTTTTGGTATTTTAAAAATATTTATTTTTTTGTAATTTTGAACGATTTTTTATTTTTTTATTTTTTTGAGATGTTTATGATTTTTGAGAAATATTTGATTTTTTGTTGATTTTTGGATATCTAAAATAAGAAGAACAATCATGCAAACTCATTAATAAATATAAAGAGCCCTCAAAATAGTCTTTCCCAGAGGATGAGGGCTCGTTATGGTCATCAGGCAAACTAGATTTGTCTAACGACATTTTTTTGGATGCTACTACAGCCTTAAGGGTTAAAGGGAATTCTTTCCAATTGTGCAAGACTTTCCATTTCTGATGGGGCGGATGAGGTAGAAAAGTGGATCCCTTGGTGATTCAGAGATGATCATTACCTCTAGCTGATTATTGTTAGAGTCGGGTATGATTTCTCCCAAGCTTTGTGGGATGATGACTGATGTCCAATCGATATTGATGAGGAAAGACGATTCATTCTTTTCGCTTACGTGACCTTTACTTTAGTCGATTATCTTATTATCTCTTATAGACTCTTGTTGGGATCCCATTGAATAGGACGTCAATGTCTTCCATAGGGGAGGGTCGAGAATCAACAACTGAGTCTTTTTGAATGCGTTGGGAGTTGAGATTTAAAGTTCTCGACTTTTTGGCTGACTTTGGTGGTAGTGGTTCTGATAAGTTGTCGGGTTTGGCTTGTGATTTCAGAAAGTTGACGCTGATATGAGGAACTTAGCCTAGATTCCAGATGTTAGGCTCACAATTTTGTTTTCTTGCTAATCGGAGTTCCCTTTTCTTGTCATTCATATCTGATATATCCCTTTTTGTAGGCTTGAATCCCAAATCGAAATAATGGGTGTGTCTTTTTGCTATAACCAGCATAGCTTTCCCTTTTTCTCCCAGTCCTAACCCTTGTTTGGGTTGGTAACCTACTTTCTTCAATACCCGTCTGATCATCAGATTTGCCTTCGATAATTCTACCTTTACCTTCTATTTTCCTTTCTCGATGAGATTAACAATAGCGAATTGGTAGGAATGGTACAATGCCTTGTTTTTAATCATTTCTATGTTTATAAAAGGGACATCCAGAGTTCTCTTAGTCGGGACTGGGTTTTCTACTAAGACTAATATCATCTTTTGTCCTATGATAAACTTGACTCTTTGGGGCAAAGAGGAAGGTACTGCTCTACAATGTGGATCCATGGTCTTCCTAATAGCAATTTGAATGTCGTCCATATTTCCATGACCTCAAACATTACTTCGAATTTACAAAGGCTTATAGTAATTGGTAGGTCTACTTCCCCTAACGAATCCTTTCTTGAATTGTCGAAACCTCGGATGACCTTATTGTTGGGTTTGACATTCGACTAATCTGTGTTGAGCTTGCGAAAAGTTTAAGAAGACAAACATTGAAAGTCAAGCCATTGTTAATTAATACTCGGGCAACCATCATGCCCCTGCACATGACCATGACATTTAACGATTCAACATGCCCCTGTTCCTCTAGCATGAATTTGCTCTTTGTGAAGACAATGGGGTTGGGAGCCATGATATTGTGCCGGCGAAGTGGTCATAGGTACATGTGATTTTCCTAAAACCCTTAGTAATACTTCTTGGTGTTCCTTCAAATTTTGTAGAAGACCCAAAATGCTGATTTGAGCCGGCTATTTGTTCAATTGGTACACTATATTATGTTTATTCTTGCGAGTAAGCTTAATGAAGTCCACCGCCTCTTTGTCTGATACTTTCACTTTTTTCATTTCCTTGTTATGTTAGTTTATATTGTAATTTTTTCTCTTTTTTTCACTTCATCCACTATTTCCTTCATTATTTCTTTTGCCTCTTTCTCGATTCTTACTTTATTTAGTAGTACTATTTGGCACCTCCCTATTTTTGTTATGTGGCCAATGTCAGCCACCATTGCCTTCTTCATATTTCGACCCCTGCTAACATGATAATGCTTGTCTCATAACTTTATGGGACTGCTTGGTTAGAGCTATATAGGAATCGTTTTGGTGAAAGTATGGTTATTGGGGATGGACTGGATTTTACGTAGAGGATAATGGGTAGTGACTTTGGTTTGGATGCTAAAGTGGTGGAAAGAGCTATTTGATGGGTTGATAGAGTACAAGGAATTACGAGTGGTGATGAGGACGATGCGTAAGGTATGTGAAGGGGTGGTCGAGTTAAGTTTTGAGGGTTCGACGATGCGTAGGGTATGATGAGTGGCAGTCGGGTAGTAGCATTTGGAATTTGATGAGTAGGATGGATGGTGAGATCAGCCATTCTAAATAGTAGTTGCGAGTTTTGAGGTAGGTTTGTTGCGTATTGGGGAATAGTGTTAGTTGTTGATGTCTCTAGTTCTTTTGTTAGGTGAATCCAAATCTTCAATCCAACATGAGCTATTAAAGTTGATGGACTAAATGTTGGTTCTTCTCCTAGAATGATGTTTCCCGCATGTCCACTTCCCCTTCCATTATAGGTCGGTAGGAGGTTTTGGTTAATGTTTTGTTGTTGAACTAGATTTGCCGATCCATCTAATATGAGAACTTTTTTGTCTATTTGGTTTTGTACCTAATGCTTAAGTTACCAACACTGGTCCATAGAGTGCCCTAGTACACCCATATGAAATTCATAGAACAAACTAGGATTGTACCCTGGTTCTTTTGCAGTTTTTGGGTTCAATGGCCGTTTGGTGAGACATTTTCCCCTAAGCAAGATCAAGAGTAATTCTAATAATGTCATTGGCAACCTGGTTAACACCCTATTAACTTTGTTAGGCCGTGCTTGCTGATTCTACTCATATTGTGGTGCAATTGGTGGAGGGTTTGCTAAGAATGGATTCTGAGGTACGAGGATCCAATCTAGTAGAGGCGTCAAAGCCCATGAAGTTGACGGAATTTGTGGTCTTTATGTTAGTTTAGGGATGAAAAGGGGTCGGCTTGGTTGTACATTGTTAATCTCTGTTTCTTCCTTCTTTTTTCCCAAAGGCATTGGCTTTCTCTGAGGAGGGACCTCTACTACTGCCATGAAACTTGTGAAATCAAATATTAGACTAGTTTGGATCACGTCCTTGACTTGATCTGCTACCTATACTAAGTTTGAGAAGCTGTTCATAATGTGTCCCACCAAGTGAGTGTAAAATACATGCCCTGATGTTGAGATAAATGTGGTGTTTATCTCTTGTTCCGTCATTGCTGACCTCACTTGTAAAGTTTATTCTCGCTACCTCTAGATGTGTTCTTTCACTATTTCCCTAGATTTTCGTATCATTTTAGCCATGTCATTCTGATCCAAACCCACGTCCATATTGAGCTTATAATTGTGCCAAAACATTTCAGTTAAGTCTTGCTAGTTTTTGATAAGCGTGTGGTACAGTCTCGAGAACTATTTAAGGGCTGGCCGAGTAAGGCTTATTTGGAACAATTGTACCAATAATCTATTATCCTCGTCATATTGGCACATTGACCCACAATATAATTTCAGATGTGATAGAAGACACCCTACCCCATTGTATTTCTCAAATTCCGAACACTTAAACTTGGCCGGTAGCTACGCGTTTGGATAAAAACAAAGGTCCTTAAACTGAGTTCCATTCATGGTGTTGAGGCCATTGATTCTCCTCATTTCTTCCTAGAAAGACTCAATTTGTTGGGCCTTCTTTTCATCTGTCATACTCTTGGCCTCTGTGATCCTATATTCATACTTATCATCTGAAATGACCATAGGGGGTGATCAATTATACGGAATGTTGAGCGGAGGCTGAAAGCGCCCTCGATCCGTGGGGTGCGCGGATCCACTTTTGACCCTTGAGGTTTGGGAGTCGCCACCTAGTTATTACGGTCTAGGAACCGATCAATGACTCTAAACGGATAAAAACTAATCTAAAACAAAAAAAAACCGAATTCGGGGATCATGTTACGGGATTGGAAGGTGTTAGGCACCAACCCCGCCCGGCCAAAGCCGGTCTCTACTAAATTCCCAAGTAAATTACATTGCTAAAACCTAGATAAAAATAAATAAAAATAAAAATTTACCTTTCCGATAGCAAGGACTTTGTTCCCTCAGATCTGACAAAAAGAGCTCCTTGTACCGTGCTCCCTTGCTTCGTTCTGTCTCCGGATTTGACTTCGGATCTCCTAGACGAGGTATCTCCTTGCTTTTGGATCTGAACTCTTCAAGTTTGTTGCGGATTTGGGGGTGTTTTTGGAGGGCTTTTAGGCGTTTTCTAGACTAAAATTGAAGGGGGGATGTTAGGTAAGGAGTTGGGGCTCCAAAATCAGGGTTTATGGGAGGCTAGGGGAGCTTCTAGACCTACTTCTCTTAGGGTTTATTATTTGATACGAAAATAGGGTGTGAGCACCTCTATTTATAGAATTTTTTTTAAGGTTGATTTGGATAGAGTTAGTGTTTAATTAGAGATCTTTTAATTAGAGTTGTGTTTTAGTTAAAATTGTTTTAGGTAGAATTGTGTTTTAATTAGAATTGTTTTAGGTAGAATTATTTTTAAGTTAGAACTCTATTAGATAGAGTTATTAATCAATTATAATTCTATTATGACTTTTGGTCTTATTTGATTGACTTTTAATGTTTTGACTTTAGTCTTAATTGATTGACTTTTAATATTTTGACTTTAGTCTTGCTTAATTGACTTTAATTTTGACTTGAGTCTCACTTGATTGACTTTAATACCTTGACTTCAGTCTTGCTTGATTTACTTTTAATTTTGGGAGAACCCCCTTCCATTATTTCTTTAATTCTTTGGACCCCCAAATGGAGGGGTCCTTAAAGAAATATCCCTCCGATTAATCGATTTTTTAGGTTCAAAATTTTAAATTAATTTCATTAATGTTTCACTTTAATTATTTAATGTTTTATTTATTAATTTCAAAATTTTTAATTATGAAAATTGTGATAATTACCGTTTTGCCCCCGGAGAGGACTTTTCACGTTTTAAGTCGGTTTTTAATGTTCTAGGATGTTTTAGAATCGGTTTTTCATAAGAATTCAATGAGAATGTTGGTTTGTGTCATTTATGAAAATTTTTATGTGAAATGATTATGAACTTTATGAGGGGCATTTTCGTAATTTTGTCAGATTCTGTTAAAATTGGCGAAATGATTTATTTGGTTCCGATTTGTTATTTTATGTGTTTGAGAAAGTTTTCCTAAGCGTAATGTAGGCTCTAGGGTTATTTTGATGTTAGGGGTATTTTAGTAATTTGATCAATTTTTTAGTGATTTTTATCGTGAAGTTTCTTTTTGATCTACAAGATGATGATTTCTATGTTTCTGGGGTCGTATTTTCCTAGCGTAGCGTGGTTTCTAATGTTTTGTCAGTTCGAGATACCTCATCCGGATTTCTGAAACAAATCTGGTAATAAAATAAAGCAACGGAATACACATCCATCATTGGGAATCATTGCAATAGGATTGACGAGTTGATTAATCAGACGAGTGCAAACATGGGGTGTCTACAGATGCCCCTCTTTGGCAGAGGGTTGAAGCAAACTAGATAGCAAATCTATTTTGGTAGATAGTGCGATATCTGAATGCCAAAGCTAGTGACAGTTCACTTTGCAGCCTGATTTAGCAATTCGTCGGGGTGTTCGGATCCTTGAGGGTAAAGCTCTCCCCGAATTAAAAGATTGTCAGGTCCTTGAACGAGAGCTCTCACTGACAGTGTCAGATCCTTGAATTTTAGAGAATTCTCCCTGACTAAAAAGTGCAAATGTGCAAGTGTGTGCACTGTGTGAAACTGAGTAAAACCTGAGCATAAATTGAGCATAGTCTGAGTATAAACTGAGCATAATTTGAATATAAACTGAGTATAATTTGAATATAATATGAGCATAAACTGAGCATAATTCCGAGAAAACCCTCGGCGGCATCTGAGCATAGTTCCAAGAAAACCCTTGGCGTAACTGAGCATAATTCCGAGAAAACCCTCGGCGGCATCTGAGCGTAGTTCCGAGAAAACCCTCGGCGGTAACTGAGCATAGTTCCAAGAAAACCCTTGGCGGTAACTGAGCATAGTTCCGAGAAAACCCTCGACCCTCGGCGGTAACTGAGCATAGTTCCAGGAAAACCCTCGGTGGTATCTGAGCATAGTTCCGAGAAAACCCTCGGCGGTAACTGAGCATAGTTCCGAGAAAACCCTCGGCGGCATCTGGGCATAGTTCCGAGAAAACCCTCGGCGGTAACTAAGCATAGTTCCGAGAAAAACCTCGGCGGTATCTGAGCATAGTTCCGAGAAAACCCTCGGCGGCATCTGAGCATAGTTCCGAGAAAACCCTCGGCGGTATCTGAGCAAAATCCAAGATAACCCTTGGCGGAAACTGAGCAAAATCCAAGATAATCCTTGGCGGAGACTGAGCAAAATCCAAGATAACCCTTGGCGGCAACTGAGCAAAATCCAAGATAACCCTTGGCGGAGACTGAGCAAAATCCAAGATAACCCTTGGCGGCAACTGAGCAAAATCCAAGATAACCCTTGGCGGAGACTGAGCAAAATCCAAGATAACCCTTGGCGGAAACTGAGCAAAATCCAAGATAACCCTTGGCGGAAACTGAGCAAAATCCAAGATAACCCTTGGCGGAACTGAGCAAAATCCAAGATAACCCTTGGCGGAGACTGAGCAAAATCCAAGATAACCCTTGGCGGAGACTGAGCAAAATCCAAGATAACCCTTGGCGGCAACTGAGCAAAATCCAAGATAACCCTTGGCGAGACTGAGCAAAATCCAAGATAACCCTTGGCGGAGACTGAGCAAAATCCAAGATAACCCTTGGCGGAGACTGAGCAAAATCCAAGATAACCCTTGGCGGCAACTGAGCAAAATCCAAGATAACCCTTGGCGGAGACTGAGCAAAATCCAAGATAACCCTTGGCGGCAACTGAGCAAAATCCAAGATAACCCTTGGCGGAGACTGAGCAAAATCCAAGATAACCCTTGGCGGCAACTGAGCAAAATCCAAGATAACCCTTGGCAGAAACTGAGCAAAATCCAAGTTAACCCTTGGCGGCAACTGAGCAAAATCCAAGATAACCCTTGGTGGCAACTGAGCAAAACAGGTAGAGGAATGAATAAATTTTGGAGAAAACTTATTAGAACGAACCGGAGAACGAATAAATCTGGAAGATAATGAATCTGGAAGAGAAATGATTGATTCCAAGAATGATTGAATCTGGAAAAGAATCTAGAGACTGAAAGAATGTTATATCTCCTATGTGAGATCCGAAATGCTTTTGTTTGAACCTCAAGGATTTATCAAAAAGTTTTAAAACCTGAATTTTTATTTCTTTCGAACCTCAAGAGTTTTTTGAAAAACTGTTATCAAGAGGGTTACCTTAAATTTGGGGTTGTCATTATCTCTTAGGATTAACACTGCTCAAAAGCAAAATGCCTCTAGTTTGACAATGACCATGGCCTTGAAAATAATTGAATACATCATAAAAAAATGCCCCTAGTATAAGGGGGAAAAGTTACATTAAAAAAAAGAAAGAAAATGCCCCTTGTATGAAGGTTTGAAATAATTGATTACCACAAGCGCAATAAAGACTCAACTTTTTAATTTTGATTAATTTTATTGAAGGTTTTGAGTCAGGCTCAAGAGTACAAAATTATTTCCTTTCGAGACTCATCATAGAATTCACCTTTATCTCCCTTGGTTCACTTGGGGAATTAAACATTTTCAGATCGATCATAGACAAGATACTTGTGGCTTCTGAGTCTATGCCTGGCTTAAGCTAAGTATTGAACTTGGTTATTCGGACTTCTAATGTTTCAGCTCGGACCGCTCTCAGCTTGGGATCTTTTTCTATTTTTCTTTGTTGCTCTAACTTTTGCCTAGATCGCCTTTTCAGGTTTTCAATCTAGCGAGCTTGCTCTAGCTTTTGCCTAGATCGCCTTTTCAGGTTTTCGATCTAGCGAGCTTTTTTTCTTCTTGGCTCTGATTGTTGCAAAGTTGTCCTTTCAGATTTTCAACCTTGCGAGCTGGCCTTAATTTTTGCCTAAGTCGCCCTTTTCGGGTTTTCAACTTAGCAGGCTTCATCATTTTTTATCTTATTATTTTTTTTTGTCTCTGAACTTCTGGAGTTGCTGCCTGATCATGCTTTGCTATCTTCCTTGACTTTTCGCACGGTACTTAGGAGGACTTTTATAGGTAGGCTTAGGACTGGGTATAAAAAAGAAAGGGATTTTGAGGCTCAAAAACCCAAATGCCCCTTGTGTGGCATTTCATTTAAACTTTTTTTCTTGAATTTTCTTCCCCATTTTGGATGATATTTCTTTCTCTTTTGAATTTTTTTTTTTGATTTTTTTGATTTTTTGTGTGGGGAAATAGATTTTTTTTTTATTTTGATGTGGTCGGGCCTGAAGTAATTTCTCAGGTTGCCTAAGTACCCCAAATTTTTGGGATTAGACCAAAACGTAGTTCAGATATTCCCTCCCCTAGGTTAGGTGATCGGGCTAAGAAATAAAAGGCACAATTTTTCTCTTTTTGAACAGGCTGCAAAAGGGGTTGAGAAAGGAGAATAAAGAACTAGGTAATAGGAAAATTGATTCGGCCAAAAATGGCCTCCTTAAATGTAGTACCGTTTGATTTGGTCAAGGTTAGTTGGTTCTGGTAACTCGATTCCATCATGATCTTGAAGTCTGACAGCTTTTCCTGACAGTATTTCCTTAATGAATGAATTTCTCCAATTGGGTTCAGACTTTCTCCTATAGTCGAGGAGGAGTGTTCAATTTTCTTTGAAGTCTGATAGTTAAATCCTTGACTTGTAAATGATGAGCTTTGACCTTTTTGTCAAATGCACGGGTGACTCTTCTTGAATAAGCTTGCACATGGTACAGGGCTTTAACTCGTTTTCTTCGATCAAGTTTAATTCTTCATACTGCTGTCGAACCCAATCTGTTTCTAACAAATGATTTTCCAACAAGACCCTGAGAGACGAAATTTCCATTTCAACTGGCAAGACTACTTCCATGCCATACACTAAGGAGTAGGGAGTAGCTCCAGTAAAGGATCGAATTAGGGTTCGATATGTCCACAGCGTGAATGATAATTTTTCTGACCAATCTCGATGTTTTTGACTCATTTTCCTGATGATAGTCTTGATACTCTTACTAACCGCTTCAACCGTTCCATTGATCTGAGGACGGTAGGAGGATGATTTGTGATTCCGATCTTCAACTTTGAACACGGAGTAATGATTTAAGCTTTGAAGTACGACCCATTATTAGAGATCAGTTCAAAAGGTATCCCCATATCGATTGATAATATGTGATTTGCAACTCAAGATGTAGTAAGGATAGTGCTGATATATTTTATAACATCTTCTTTGATTCCATCGATATAGACGAGTATCTATTCCGTGTTGAACAACACCCAAGCTTGTACTTAACATACCCTTATATGATCACGCGATCAAGTCTTTTGAAATTTCTGAGAAAATTCATTATCCCCTTGTGTTCCTCTAGAGATAAGATGGTTTCTATTTGAATCTCTTTAGGAATTTATTTCTGTTCCGAGGTCAATGACCTTTGCTTTCTTGAGCCCGACTCTTATCTTTCTTGTTCAAGAGAAAAATATATCCTTGAAGCTAGATTATTAGTTAATTCTTTAATGCGCTTGAGGTATTAAAAAATTTTCTTTATTCAATCAAATTCAGAAGGGACGACAGACACCTCTATAAACTCAATAAACTAACTCGACTCAACAGGAAAAAAGTAGACTCGATCTAAAGAAAATATGACGTTGAAAAATTGGACTCGAGCTAACTCAAATAACTCATGAAAACTCAATACAACTACCCACAATGGGCTTGATTAGGACTGAGGACTGAGATATTGCTTACAACCAACAGGATTGAGGCACTATGATCTTCAAAGAACAACTGGATGATGTTGAGAAATTTTGAGGTCATTTCTGACTGTTGATTTGATATTGACGTTTATTCTAACTGATCGGATTTACAACCCTAGCTAGATGATAGACGATTGAGCTTAGATACAATGATAACCCTTAAAACCTCTTTGAAGGTGAATTTAACCAATTTCAGTGTCACCCCCTTGATAACATTTGAAATGAACCCTGAGATTTTATTGAATTTTGTGCACCAATCCATTAAAAAGTTCATCCATTTAATGATTATTCAGAAGAAAAATAATTTTATGTTGCACTCTTGAAAAATATTGGAAAATAATATTTTTATTTCACAAATCTGATTATATTTTTGCAATATTTTTTGGTAGTTTTCCAAGGTCCATAAAAACTTTTCATGCAAAAATAGATCTTTTGCAAATTATTTTTCCTTCTTTTTCTTTTCTTTTGGAAAACATTTTCTTCTAGAAAACATTTTTTCTTTGAAAAATAGTTTTTATTTGGAAAACATTTTCTCTTAGAAAATCTTGTTCTTATGGAAAACATTTTTTGGAAAACACTTTTTCTTAGAAAACATTATTTTCTAGAGAATAACACTTTTTTTGGAAAACATTTTTTTTTGAAAAAAAAAACACTTCTTTTGGAAAACACTTTTTCTAGAAAATACTCTCCCTTCCTAAACCATTTTTGCTCTTTGAAAATTTGATTTCTATTTCGATTTAAATGGTCCGGCCCATAATGATCGTTGGATCGAGATGGACTGGGTCAAGTTTAAAAATGGATTTTTTATTTGGTTGGTGTACCCAATGATACTGTAATTTCAAATCAGGTTAAACAACAAAAAATTTATCCTTGAGGACAAACCCGCATATTCCTGATCTCATCATTCATATACATTCATCTCATCATTCATATGCATTCTAATCTCATCATTCACATGCGTTCTGATCTCATCATTCACATCACTCACATACATTCATCAATCACATGCATTCATTCAATAAACAACTCGGGAACACCCACGATAAGTTCGAGTCGTGACCTACTGGGAAGGTTTCTAGACTCTAAGCTTACTACGTGCAATGCATTTTTATCTGGCCACCCTTGCCCAAGCACACCTATATACCTTTCGATACGTGGTGACTTGGTTTGATATACCGTATAGGTGATAATCTAAAACCTCAATTCACTTCTCTGAAGTCAAAAACAGCCAGTTTGATCTCCAGTTGAGAGGTGGCGCACAATGCTGAGCAAGGGCCCACTTAAATACCTCTCGTCTAGAATAGACGTAGTCTATCCCCCTCGTACAGTAGGGTACAGCGGGGCAAGATCTTGCTTAGGCACCGGTTTTGACCAAGAAGTGCAATTGATATACTTAGACTATCTTTTATACCTACGGGTACGAGTCAAGAGTTGTAGCTTTCATAAATGGTTTGACATCCCACGAGGGGACCGACCACGTACTAGTACTACGTTGGCAATCGGACATGTGACTGTGTGGCTCACAATAGGACAAAGGCTCAGGTCGCTCCAGCCTGGGTGCATCAATATGTCTCTCAGAATCACCTGATCAGACGGTATTGATGCCCCAGTTCGATATACCCTAAGGTACGTGACTGGAGTTGTGGGTTTCATGAATGACATCGCATCTCCGAAGAGACCGGGCCACGCACTAGTGCCACGTTGGCTAAATGGGACGTGTAAGTGAGTAAAGCAGTAAACGTGCATGTGGTGTGTACAAAGTAGGGTGGGGTGTACCCGGGGCCTTTTCAAGCAAATGGGCCCATGGCCCAATCAAACCAATCATTATAACATGAATTATACGGATATTTAACATAAGCACTATTCCAATCACATAAACATTTAATCATGATCAACATTATGACCAACATCAAACATGCATTCCCAATGACATTATAGCATATTAAACAGGCAATTATCATGAATTAATAATATGGTCCGCTTCACGATTTAAACATGCACATCACCTTCATATACCAATCATGGTAGTTTAGTAAATACGGTACGTGGCAATCAATTAGACCCGATCATCGCAATAATTTGATAAATTTTATAGTCCAATCAAAGGTCATTTTGGGGTTACTCTAACCAAATTAATATTTCTGAGGATATTGGGTTAAGAATGAAATATCAATCATTGGGATGAGAAATTAGAGAGAGAAAAAAGTGAGACATCTTTTTAAGAATCAAGCAAATCGATTTCATTTTTTTTCAAACCAAGCTTAAAGGAACACAAATTTTATTTTATTTTGTTTTTAGAGAAACCATTGAAAGGATAATAAAAAATCAGTAGAGAGGAAACTAAAAAAAAAAAAAATGGTAAAAGAAAACACAACCAAAGGCAAAGTGGTAGGGCGCTGTTGAGTCATAAGAGTTAATCATCGAAATTAATAAAGAGGGGGTGGCCTTAGTAAAAAATTTTTTTTAACATTTGCACCATCTTCTCAAATGGCTCTCAGCCATGTTCGTCAAAAACTTATTTTAAAAAAACAGGGGCTGGTTGAGTTTCTCAAACCAGTCGATTTGAAATCGGTTTGGCCGATTTAAGTTCTTCGTTTATCACTGATTTCTCATGATTCCAACCTAGATTAACCACAATACCGCTGCCTTTAACGGCTCATTCAGCTCAAGATCAAAAATGGAACTGTCCCTACAGACTCCATGAGCCGTGGCTTCATCCATGATCAATTTAGTGGTCGCAAGATTTTCGTGTTAAAAGCTGGTTGGAAAAGAAAATATCAAAGGGTTCTCGATTCGAGTTCGAAACCCAAAATCAATTTTTTTAAAGGGTTCTTCGTTTATGTGATTTGTGTTTTAGCAACACAATATTTCCGATTAAAAAACAATGAAACCAAAGAAACCACCAAGGTTTCCTTCGGCAGCAAGCTCCCAAGTTCTTTCGATCGATCGAAACTTCTTGTAGATAATGGGGGTACGATTTGACAAGAACTTTCGACCGAGCTTAAAAGAACACATCGATCGATTTCGGGTTGGAACCAGTCGGTCTCTAATGAAGAAGACGAAGCTTGAGTGAATCAGTGGAGAAGCCATCGACTTGGAGCTTCATGCTCAATCATCGAAGGTGCATGGTACCTTTCAGAGATCAGCGATCGATCAAATGCCTATCAAACACAACAGTGCACAATCACAGCCGATCGGCTGGGTTTCAGTCGTTCTCTCTGATCGGCTTGGTTGAGAACGAAGAGAAGAGAAAAATCTCTTTTTAAAAGTAAAAGGGTTTTAAGAATAAAAACCCTTTTTTACTTAGCGCACCCACTTCTATTACCCTTGCTGTCGCCCACAGCACTCAAAAATTTTTTTTTTTTTTTTTAAAAAACAACCAACAAATCGAACGCACATTAAAGAAATACAAATCCAAAAAATTATCATCCCATCATTAATATCTCATCCTTAACAAAACCATTCACCTCGAACTATCGCATTATTTAGGATCATTCCAAGGGTCATTCCGAATGGCCCTTGATTGAACCATAAAAATTAACATATTATATCAAAGTACTCCGAGCAGAATTAGATGATTAATGATGTACTAAAAATAATAAACAAATAAAAAAAACTAACTAAGAATTAAAAATAAACTAAAACAAAACTAGGTCATCGGCAATGCTCCCATACTTGGGGTTTTTCAAGTTTGATCATCAAAAGTCCCCAGTGGAGTCGCCACTGAAAGCGCCCTCGATCCGCGGGGTGCGCGGATCCGCTTTTGACCCTTGAGGTTTGGGAGTCGCCACCTAGTTATTACGGTCTAGGAACCGATCAATGACTCTAAACGGATAAAAACTAATCTAAAACCAAAAAAAATCGAATTCGGGGATCATGTTACGGGATTGGAAGGTGTTAGGCACCAACCCCGCCCGGCCAAAGTCGGTCTCTACTAAATTCCCAAGTAAATTACATTGCTAAAACCTAGATAAAAATAAATAAAAATAAAAATTTACCTTTCCGATAGCAAGGACTTTGTTCCTCAGATCTGACAAAAAGAGCTCCTTGTACCGTGCTCCCTTGCTTCGTTCTGTCTCCGGATTTGACTTCGGATCTCCTAGACCGAGGTATCTCCTTGCTTTTGGATCTGAACTCTTCAAGTTTGTTGCGGATTTGGGGGTGTTTTTGGAGGGCTTTTAGGCGTTTTCTAGACTAAAATTGAAGGGGGGATGTTAGGTAAGGAGTTGGGGCTCCAAAACCAGGGTTTATGGGAGGCTAGGGGAGCTTCTAGACCTACTTCTCTTAGGGTTTATTATTTGATACGAAAATAGGGTGTGAGCACCTCTATTTATAGAATTTTTTTTAAGGTTGATTTGGATAGAGTTAGTGTTTAATTAGAGATCTTTTAATTAGAGTTGTGTTTTAGTTAAAATTGTTTTAGGTAGAATTGTGTTTTAATTAGAATTGTTTTAGGTAGAATTATTTTTAAGTTAGAACTCTATTAGATAGAGTTATTAATCAATTATAATTTTATTATGACTTTTGGTCTTATTTGATTGACTTTTAATGTTTTGACTTTAGTCTTAATTGATTGACTTTTAATATTTTGACTTTAGTCTTGCTTAATTGACTTTAATTTTGACTTGAGTCTCACTTGATTGACTTTAATACCTTGACTTCAGTCTTGCTTGATTTACTTTTAATTTTGGGAGAACCCCCTTCCATTATTTCTTTAATTCTTTGGACCCCCAAATGGAGGGGTCCTTAAAGAAATATCCCACGAACCCTCAACAATTTTGTCTGAGAATCCGATTAATCGATTTTTTAGGTTCAAAATTTTAAATTAATTTCATTAATGTTTCACTTTAATTATTTAATGTTTTATTTATTAATTTCAAATTTTTAATTATGAAAATTGTGAAATTACCGTTTTGCCCCCGGAGATGACTTTTCACGTTTTAAGTCGGTTTTTAATGTTCTAGGATGTTTTAGAATCGGTTTTTCATAAGGAATTCAATAAGAATGTTGGTTTGTGTCATTTATGAAAATTTTTATGTGAAATGATTATGAACTTTATGAGGGGCATTTTCGTAATTTTGTCAGATTCTGTTAAAATTGGTGAAATGATTTATTTGGTTCCGATTTGTTATTTTATGTGTTTGAAAAAATTTTCCTAAGCGTAATGTAGGCTCTAGAGTTATTTTGATGTTAGGGGTATTTTAGTAATTTGATCAATTTTTTAGTGATTTTTATCGTGAAGTTTCTTTTTGATCTACAAGATGATGATTTCTATGTTTCTGGGGTCGTATTTTCCTAGCGTAGCGTGGTTTCTAATGTTTTGTCAGTTCGAGATACCTCATCCAGATTTCTAAAATAAATCTGGTAATAAAATAAAGCAACGGAATACACATCCATCATTGGGAATCATTGCAATCAGATTGACGAGTTGATTAATCAGGCGAGTGCAAAAATGGGGTGTCTACAGAGGCCTGTGGTATCCCAAAATTGTGGGTGGCAAGGTGATCTATAACCCTTGTGGAGGTTGTTCGAGGATATCTTGATTTGATTTCGATACATGGTGTGGAGCCTATATGAAACTAGCATTGTTAACATGGCGCTTAACATTTTCTCTTGCCACTCAGTGGTTTTCAATAGTACTGCAATCTTTAAATCGATATTCGATGTTGCGAGTATTACAGGCTGTGGTGCTTTAGAGGTACTCATGGTAGTTGAAGATCGAAAGAAATATAGAGGCTTATCTGGTTGTTTATACTTCTTTCGTTTGGCTACCTGTGGGTATAGGAGACCAAATGTTACTATCTTGTTTACAAAAAGAAAAATGCATGATGTTTTATTAGGTTAGGTCAAATTATTTATTATAAAGTAAATGAAATTTAAAGATAAAGGTTTTTCAATGCAGAGCTGACATCAACACGGGGTTGGCATCAGCTCGGAGTTGGATTGTGTATTTTGAGCAAATGGGTTGCATCAACTCGGACTGGCATTGACTCGAAGCCAGCATCAACATGGAGCTAGGTTACGCATTTTCAAAAATAATGACATCAGCACGAAGCTAACATCAACATAGAATTGGCATCATCAAGGAGTTGAATTGCATATCTTTGAAAATAATTACATCAGCACGAAACAGGCATCAACATAGAGTTGGCATCAACATGGAACTGGGTTGCATACTCTCGAAAGAGAGGGTTACGTCAACACAAGGCTGGCATCAGCTCGAAGTCGACATCAGTACAGAACTTGATGGCATATTTTTGTGAGGATGATTGCATCAGTATGGAGCTAGCATCCGCACACAGTTGGTGTAATTTAAAAATAATAAATTACATCAGCATGTGGCTGGCATCAACACGGAATTGGTAGAATTTGATAATAATGGATTACATCAGCATGTGGCTGGTGAAAGTGCCCTCGATCCGCGGGGTTTGCGGATCCGCTTTTGACCTTTGAGATTTGGGAGTCGCCACCTAGTTATTATAGTCTAGGAACCGAATACTTATCTAAAAAGGCAAATACTACTAATCTATGAAAGAAAAATACGGGTCCGGGGATCACGTTACGGGGTTGGAAGGTGTTAGGCACCAACCTCGCCTGGCAAACACCGGTTCTATTAATTTCCAAATAAAACTAGATTGCTAACAAGACCTAAATAATAAAAAAATAAATAAAAATAGTTATCTTTTTCGAACGCAACGATTTTGTTCCCTCAGATCTGATAGAACAACTCCTTGTACAATATTCTTCGCTTCATTTTGTTGCCAGATCTAATTTTTGATCTCCATGTTCAAGTATCTTCTTCTTGGATCTGTGAATTTTTTGATTTTTTTTATGGATTCTAAGATATTTTAGAAGTATTTTTGGGTGTTTTTTGACCTAAAGTTGGGGTATGGATGTTAGGTACGGAGTTGGGACTTCAAAATTAGGATTTATGGGAGGCTTGGGAAGCTTTTTGACCTACTTTCTCTAGGATTTATTTTTTCATACGAAAATAGGTTGTAGGGACCCCTATTTATAAATTTTTTTAAGTGCTTGTTTTGACAAAGTTAGTGTTTAATTATAATTCTTTTAGAGAGAGTTATTGTTTAATTAGAATTATATTAGATAAAGTTATATTTTAATTAGAATTGTTTTAGTTAGAGTTATAGTTTAATTAGAATTATTTTAAATAGAATTAATGTTTAATTAGAATTCTATTAGGGTTTTGAGTTTTAGTCTCACTTGATTGACTTTAGTCTTACTTGATTGACTTTAAGATTTTGACTTTAATCTTACTTGATTGACTTTAAGATTTTGACTTTTGTCTTACTTGATTGACTTTAATATCTTTACTTTAGTCTTACTTGATTGACTTTAAATTTACTTAGGATTTTACTTTACATTAATTAATGTTTTAATTATTAATTTCAAAAAATTTAATTATTAAAATTATAAAATTATAGTTTTACCCTCGGAGATGACTTTTTGCGTTTTAATTCGGTTTTTGATGTTCTCCGATGTTTTAGAATCTATTTTTCATAAGGAATTCAATGGGAATATTGGTTTGTGTCATTTATGAAATTTTTTGTGCAAAATGGTCATGAACTTTATAAGGGGCATTTTTTTAATTTTGTCGAATTTTGTAAAAATTGACGAAATGATTTATTTAGTTTCGATTTGTTATTTTATGTGTTTGAAAGGGTTTTCCTAAGCATAATGTAAGCTCTAGGGATGTTTTGATATTAGGGGTATTTTGATAATTTAGTCATTTTTTAATAACTTTTACCGTAAAGTTTGTTTTATCTGAAAAATGATGATTTCTATGTTTTTGGAGTTATATTTTCTTAGCGTAGCGTGTTTTCTAAGGTTTTATTAGTTTGAGATACCTCATCTGAATTTCTGAAACATATCTAGTAACAAAATAAAATATTGGAATAATCCTCCATCATTGGGAACCATTGCAATCGGGTTGACCAGTTGGTTAATCAGGCGAGTGTAAAAATGGGATGTCTACAGATGCCCCTCTTTAGCAGAGGGTTGAAGCAAACTAGATAGCAAATCTATTTTGGTAAATAGTGCGATATCCGAATGCCAAAGCTAGTGAGAGTCATTTTGTAGTCTGATTTAACAATTCGTCGGGACGTTCGGATCCTTGAGGGTAAAACTCTCCTCGAACAAGTTTGTTAAGTCCTCGAGCTTGAACTCTTACTAATGATGTCAGATCCTCGAATTTTAGAAAATTCTCCCTGACTAATGCAAAAGTGCACGTGTGTGCAATGGTGTGATGCTTACTGAGTAAAAAATGTGTCAGGTTCTAGAGATCTTCTCTCACTGACAATAATGATTCAAAAATAAAATGTGCTTATGCAATGAAAGCAATCATGGCAAGGTTGAACAATTGGAGTTATAACATTGCAGGAACTTCGTTAAATCATATTTGAATTCTTTTTAGAGTTCGAAAAAGTTTGAGTCTCGTTATCGGACTCGAGCTTATTGTAGCTACGCTTCTCGGGCTAAGGAACTTAAACAATCCTTTTAATTCATTCTATGATTCAAACAAAGCTGGAGTCTCGTTACTCGGATTCAAACTAAGGTTTATAGGCACTTCAAAAAACCTATTCATTCTATAATTCAAAAAGTTGGAGTCTCGCTTCTCGGACTCGAACCTAGGTTTGTAAGTACTTCAAAAAACCTATTCATTCCATGATTCAAAAAGTTGGAGTCTCACTTCTCAGACTCGAACCTAGGTTTGTAGGCACTTCAAAAAACCTTCTCATTCTATGATTCAAAAAGTTGGAGTCTCGTTTCTCGGATTCACACTTAGGTTTGTAAGTATTTCAAAAAGCCTACTCATTCTATGATTCAAAAAGTTGGAGTCTCGTTTCTCGAACTCAAACTTACTAAGCCACGCTTCTCTGGCTTAGATTTGTAGGAACCTAAATAATCTTATTAATTCATTCTATGATTCAAAATCGAGCTCAAAGTTTGAAAGATCGGACCTTTATTGGCTTATTATGCATCTGGATTCATAATTATCATTGGACTTCATCGGACTTTTAAGTAAGATTTTCATTTTTATCATGTGATTAAGAACAAAACTTTAGAATTAAATGACTTTCAAAAATGCCCCTAGTTTCAAGGTTGACTTTAACTGGAACTTGACTACAAGACTAATGGAATAGATTACGCTTAAAAAATATGGACTCTGATGTATGATAGATAGAAAAACTGACATTCCCTTAAATTTAAGACTCTTAAGATTATCATATGTGCAATAATGGATTGATCATTTTCTTTTAAATTTTTTTTGAAAAATACTTGAGCTGGACTTAAAAAATCTTGATAAATATTAGAATAAAAGATCTTTCTCTTCAAAGTGGTTAATGATTCTACATCTTCCATTAACGAATACTTGAACAAGTAAGCATACTCTTGAAGATTTTACAATGTTCAAAATGACTTCTAATTTTTTCGACTTCAACATTGTCTTCGTCACATGTGAGCTCTTGGTTGAAAAACGAATATTGTGACTTGAATGGTTCTGCATTTCCTAGTTTCTGCACAAGTTCCCTTCTGAATTTTTCTTCTTGATGGGACATTTTCTCTCATTTGATGATGCCCTAATTTTTCCTTAGGTTGCCTTTCTAGGTTTTTAACCTAGCGAGTTTTTTTTTTCTTTTTCCAATGATGCCTTGATTTTTGCCTAAGTAGCCTTTTAAGATTTTCAACCTAGCATGCTTTCTTTTTTATGGTTATGCCTTAATTTTTGCCTAAGTCGCCTTTTCAGGTTTTCGACTTAGCGGGTTTTTTTTTTTCGATGATCTTGAATATTCAACTCGACATCTTCTTGGTTCCCTACACCTTAATCGAGTCAATTAGCATTGAGGAGGACTTAATAAGTGGGCTTAGGATATGATTTAGAAAGAAAAGATATAAGGCTCAACTTTCCAAAATGCCCCTAGTTTGATATTCTCTATTTTCTGTCAATTATTTTGATTTTTTCTAAATGTCCCTAGTCTGGCATTATTTTCTCTTTATCAATTCTTTTGATTCATTTTTCTGATGCCCCTAGTTTGGCATTCTTTTCTTTTGAACCTTTCAATAGGGGATTTTCTTTTTAGATGATACTTTTCTTAAGAGAATACACTTACTCTTTGCGTTACCGGGCCTGAAGTAACTTCTTAGGTTGCCTACGTACCCCAAATATTTCTTTTTTTCTTTTGGGATCAGGTCAAAACGTAGTTCATACTAAGATTCCCTCCTAAGGTTGGTCGGTGTGATTTAGAAAAAAGAGGCTATTGATTTTTTTTTTTAAAGGCTACGAGGGATTATCTTTTTCTTAGTAAGACAGGAAAATAGTTCGACCAAAGAAGGTCTCCTCTGATGAAATACTACTTGATTTGATCAAGGTTGTAGGAACTTAATGTCTTGATGGCTCTGTCGAGTAAGGTATTCTTTTGAGGAGGAGTAATCTTCAGTATTCTTTTGAGAATGAGTAATCTTCAGTCTTCTTCTGAGAATGAGTAATCTTCAGTCTTAATGAGTTCACCATTGACTTTATGCCTTGATCTATTTTGGTACAATCTATCCTCATGAGACCATTTAGGAATGTTGTTGAATTTCTCAAGTAAGTTTATTATTCTCTCATGTTTTCCTGAGAATAACGTATTAACAATTTATACTTCTTGAGTGTACTCTTTAATTCTAATATTTATCAAATTTAATTAGTGAGCTTTAAGTCATTTCTCATGTTAGATTTTATGTTCAGATCATTATTGCACACATGATAATCAAAAGCTTCTTTATTTATTAGAATAAAAAATAATATAGACTGACAAACCTTACTAAAACCCAAAAATAAAGATGACTAACTGAATTTAAAGACTGAAGCTAAAAAAAAAACTAAGAAGACTTAAAGACGACATCATTTTGAATGGAGGGACACAATTCTAGGGTCTATGCCACTTCGGTTATCTTTGATGGATGACTTGAACTTGTCTACTTTTACTATCTCTTCATATTCCGATTCAAGCTTATCATATGTGGGATAACCTGTTGCTTTAATAATCTCTCTGTTCTTTAGTTCTACCACTGCCTTATGGTAATTGAGCTCATTTTGGCATGAAGCGAACATACTATTAAAACCAATTGGGTGAATGAAAGAAAATGGGTCAATTGATTCGGATTTGAATAGGGATATCAGGTTCAAAGTAGGAGGGGGTTGATTTTGAAAGGTAGGTAAAGGATTAGTTTTAACATTAGGTGCGGTAGGAGCGGGTATGGTGACCCTTCCTTGTTCAATCAAGTCTTGGATAGCAAGTCGGAGAATGATACACCTGGTAAGAACATGACCAGGCATCTGATGGAATTCACAGAATTTTCCATTATCCATGTTTGGGGGAAGAGGATTAGGCAAATGTTTAAGTTGTAAAGGTGTCAGCAATCCCCTTTTCATCAATTTTTGATAAACAACACTAAGGAACATTCCAAGATTGGCAAATTGTCTCCTAGGCTTAGCTTGTTAAGGGTGAATAGCTTGAGGAGATAGTGTGAAGAAGGTGTTGGCCACTTGTAAGAAATTAACATTAGGTTTGAAATGTTTGGGTTTTGACTCAGACGGGTTATCAAAAAGTCCCGAAAAGTAGGCATCTTCAACTTGATTTCCAGCCTCAAGGAGGGATTGAAAAGTGGGAAGGTACTGAGGCATCAAGTACTTGGCATAATTTGGAGTGAGATTCCTGAGGATAATCTTGACTTGTTCCTTCTCTTGAGGTCGATCCCACAATTGAGCAGGTTTAGCTCTCCATCGAGCAATGAACTCAGTGAAAATTTTCCCAGGTTTCTGTTTAGTAGTTTTTAGGTCTCTTCTTGTGAGTTCGATATCCGTGTTGAATGAATATCGACCAATAAACTCTTTCATCAATTCATGCCATGTTCTTACCCGAGATGAGTCCAATAACATTAACCAGCGTAGGGCAGGACCTATAAGGGTTCTTTGAAAAAGTTGGGCCATCTGTTCTTCACTTAGACCCTGAGATTACATTATGCCGACATATACTTTTAAGTGAGTGCTAGGGTACTCAATACCATCAAACTTCTCCAAATCTGGCATTGTGAACTTCTCTGACAGACGGACCGTAGGAAACAAGGTCATTGTCCCTAATCCAAGAGTAAGATCATCGGGGTCTTTAATATTCTTCAAACAGTTTCAACCTGAGTTATTCGATGAGCTAAGATAGGGTCGACAGGTAATTGATCATCTTCTTGATTTTTGACTAGGTCAAACACATCCTGAGGTTCTATAACTTTATCTTTTTTCTTTTCAATTTTTAGGGATTCAATTTATGTTTGGACTAAAGTAATAATTTGTGTTTGAAAAGATTCTAAAATCTGACAGAGCGCAGCTTCATCCATGGTACTCGTTTCTTCTTGTGGCAAAGACTGACTACTTGGCAATGGTACTTTGGAAAGACAATTTTTTTCATGGACCCAAAGTCGTACAGATGGAGGTTTAGAACATTTGGAACCAATTATCACCTGATTGAAAGTAACCTAAGGTTAACCATTGACTATAAAGGTTTAACTCTTAACCACATGATATAGAATAGTCCAAGTCCGGTGGGAAATATCAAATCCAAATGCACTATAAGTCTATGGTGACCAAGAAAGTGAGAAAGGTTAGACGTGGGTCTACCCCTGATTGGGATTGAACCTTTGATTAGAAAAATTAATTTGATCCTAAAATCAAAATTTTCTATATAAAGTGATCTGGATCTTTAAAACTGAAACCAATTAGTCCAACTGATTTGGTATTGATCAGTTTGATCCATTTGTCAATTGGGCCAACTGGTTTAATTGGTTCAAATTGATCAGTGCATTTCATCGATTAGGTCGAACCGATATAGTGGATTTAGTTTGAACAATCTAGATCAGTCCACCTACTTACCTGTTGGTTGAATTGATTAGAGCAACCCGGGAACACCCATAATCGGTTCGGGTCATGACCTATAGGAAGGTTTTTAGACTCTAAGTTTACTACGTATAATGCAATTTATCTGGCTACCCTTGCCCAAGTACACCTATATACCTCTCGAGCATGCTCAATCAGACGGTACGTGGTAACTTGGTTTGATATATCGTATAGGTGATAATGTAAAACTTCAACTCACTTCTCTAAAACCAAAAACAGCCAGTTTAATCCCCAGATTAGAGGTGGCACGCGATGCTTAAGCAAATGCACTCTTAAATCGCTTATTTTCTAGAATAGACGTAGTCTATCCTCCTAGTACCATAGTACATCAGAGCAGGATCTCGCTTAGGCACTGATTTTGACCAAGAAGTGCAATTGATGTACTTATATTATCTTTGATATACCTATGGGTACGAGTCAAGAGTTGTAGCTTTCATAAACGATTTGGCATCCCACAAGGGGACCAACCACGTACTAGTACTACGTTGGCAAACGGGACATGTGATTGTGCGGCATATAATAGGTCAAAGGCTCAGGTCACTCTAGCCTGGGTGCATCGATATACCTTTCAGAGTCACCTGATCAGACGGTACTGATGCCCCAGTTTGATATACCCTAAGGTACGTGACTGGAGTTGTGATTTTCATGAATGACATCGCATCTCCGAAGAGATCGGGCCACGCACTAATGCCACGTTGGCTATATGAGACGTGTAAAGTAGCAAACGTGCTAGTGGTGTGTGCAAAATAGGGTGGGGTGTGCCCAGGGCCTTTTTCAAACAAATGAACTCATGGGTCACAGAAATCAATCGGAATTCCAACATGTAATATCAATTAAGATCATAAAAAATATCTAACAATGCATAATCCAAATCAAGATAAGAAGATATTATCAAACATGCTATCACTCATCATAACATGCCTCAAAGCACTTATAAGGATCAACTATCAAAAATTCAACCACATGATAGAATCAAACAAGGCATCAAAAGGGGCCATCCGACCCGAGCTAGTATATGATATGTCAAAGCATGGGTTTCCTGAGTCAATTGAGTTGATTTGACAATTTTTTATTATTATTGGACAGACCCATTTGTTGAAATTTTTATACAAAATTTCCTTACTTTATGAAGTTTGTCACCTAACAAACCTAAGATGAGAAACAAAGCTTTCACGAATAATATAATGAGGAATTTCAAATTTTATTAAGAGTCGACTCACCAATGTGATCATCTCATCGATAATCCAATTCCAAAACTTTTTTAGATTTGATGGAAAAAGTTTGGATAAAAACTTTTTTTTCTTCGCTTAAATCCAATATTTTGAAAATTGGTGATTATAAAATCTCAAATTCAAAATCAAAGTTCAAAATGAAAAATAATTTAAAAAAAAAAAATTTTGAAAATTTTATTTTTAAAATTCTTAGAATTTTGTCTGCCATAAACACGTGGCATTGGATCATGCTCTTAGATGTCACGTGACGAGGTCCAAGACCTTTAGTAAGATTTGAGATCTTACTTTAGTAAGGATAGCCTTGTTGCTTGGATTTAACAAATTTTAAAGATAGAAACTTTAGTCACTTTAAACCAAAATGGACCCACATTTTACATGTCAACAAAATTCATTTGACCCTTTAAAAGATATGATCCTCGACTCAAAGTTTGTTGAATGGCAAACTTCCAAAAAAAAAAATTGTTAAAGCAATGCGAGTCCCTTACCATGATTTGTATGTTGTGTAACAAACCCAACAAAATCAGATTGTTATGATAAAAATAGCAATAAAGGGTCTGCTAGGAATATAAACGAATTTTTTTTTTATTGGCATGGTTGCTGCCAGCACATAACTCACACAACTTATTTTTTTTTCTTCTGTTTTTTAAAAATGCTACCACCACCCCCACTTATTTGTTGTTGCCAACCCACCTAACATGCTGCCAGCACACCTAACACACAACACTCAATCATTTCTTATGTTTGCTGCCAGCAATACGCACACTCAATACTTTTTTTTCATTTTTTTTAATAATATAAAAAATGAAATAAATCCTAAACACCTCAAACAAAACTTATGATTCAAACCATTAATATAACTTAAAATCTTTCAAACATCCAAAATCCCCTAAAAAAACAACAATTATAACCCCAAATTTTTGATAGTGCAGATACAATAACAGCAGAAAATAACTTTTCTTCCTCTTCTCAACAACATGACTTTTGGAATCAAGAATGCATGAAGGACTAGTGGATCTGAATTGTAGATTTTGACTTTGCTCACATTGATCAATTCAAGAAGTGCAACCATGTTTTGTGGTGAAGGAAGATTATTTGCGAACTGACCGTAGTTGATCCCGATCGAAGCCACCATTGTAGGAAACACTAGAGGTTAGATTAGAGGGAAGAGTAAACAAAAGTGATATAGACTGAACTCTGCCATGGATAGGTTGCAAGAGAAGAAATCTTCGATGAGATCTCTTGATGAAGAGAGTGAAGAGTATGGTTTTTAGGGAAGGAGAATAAAAGAGAAGCCAAAAGGAGGAGTGGCTGAAGCGTGGTCAAACATGAAGGAGGCCGTAAGTGGTGAGGTCGTGATGGACCGAGAGTAGTATGGTGAGGTATTAATAGAAAGCGTTGGGGCTGCTATTATGGCAACGAAGATGAAGAAGGAGGACATCAAACGTCATCTTGGGGGATCTCGAAAATCGGCATCATTTTGGTCTACCATGGATGGTGACAGGGAGTTGTAGAGTTGACGAACTCGAGAGGTTTGAAGAAGAAAACCTTTTTTATTATTTTCATTGGCTTGTTTGAGGAAAGAGTGAGATCCCCCTCTTTTATCTTTTCTTTGACGCCCCTTTTCTAGCATACACAGCAGCACACAAAATTGTTTTTTTTTTACACAAAAAAAAAACTTCATTTTTCTCTTAGCTGCCCTTGAAATGCTTCTCTCTTTTGTTTTTTTATTTCCCAAATACAGAGAAGAAGACAACAAAAAGAAAAGCTATATTTTTTTTTTGTTAACAGCACACCAAACACAATGGTGCTGTTTTTTTTTTTTTAACTTTTTTTTTTTGCTTGCTGTCAATGGACAGCACAACTTGTCCATAAAAAAACTGATAAAAAACAAATTTTTTTTTAACAAAAATTCAAACGATAGATCAAGCACAATCCTAAAAGATGAATAATAAAGAATAAAAGTTAAAAATAAATAAATAATTTCCATGGTCGGATAATCATTGTTCCGTCCTCAACTAGACCATTCCTTCGAAATCTCCTATTATTTGGGGTCATTCCAAATACTATGCAAAAGTAGAATATTCATAACCCAAACACACGATCAATCATCGAACAAAAAGGATGATAGAAAAATAAAAAATAAATAAATAAACAGATAAACTAACAACTAAAAAAAATCTAGATCGTTTTAGCAATACTCCCATACTTGGGGTTTTTCAAGTTTGATCCTCAATGATCCCCAGTGGAGTCGCCACTGAAAGCGCCCTCGATCTGCGGGGTTCGCGAATTCGCTTTTGACATTTAAGGTTTGGGAGTCGTCACCTAGTTATTATGGTCTAGGAACCGAATACTGACTCTAAAAAGACAAATACTACTAATCTATGAAAAAAAAATATGGGTCCAGGGATCACATTACGGGGTTGGAAGGTGTTAGGCACCAATCCCGCCCGGTCAACACCAGTCTCTACTAATTCTCAAATAAAACTACATTGCTAACAAGACTTAAATAATAATAATAAAAAATAAAAATAGTTATCTTTTTCGAATACAACGATTTTGTTCCCTCAGATCTAATAGAACAACTCCTTGTACAGTATTTTTCGCTTCGTTCTGTTGCCGGATCTAATATCTAATCTCCAAGTTGAGGTATCTTCTTCTTGGATCTGTTAGTTTTTCAATTTTTTTTATGAATTCTAAGGTATTTTAGAAGGGTTTTTAGGTATTTTTTGAGATAAAGTTGGGGTATGGATGTTAGGTAAGGAGTTGGGACTTCAAAATTAGGGTTTATGGGAAGCTAAGGAAGTTTTTTGACCTAGTTTTTCTAGGATTTATTTTTTCATACAAAAATAGGTTGTAGGGACCCCTATTTATAGATTTTTTTAAGTTCTTGTTTTGATAGAGTTAGTGTTTAATTATAATTCTTTTAGAGAGAGTTATTGTTTAATTAGAATTATTTTAGGTAGAGTTATATTTTAATTAAAATTGTTTTAGGTAGAGTTATAGTTTAATTAGAATTGTTTTAAATAGAATTAATGTTTAATTAGAATTCTATTAGGGTTTTGACTTTTAGTCACACTTGATTGACTTTAGTCTTACTTGATTGACTTTACGATTTTGACTTTAATCTTACTTGATTGATTTTAATATCTTGACTTTAGTCTTACTTGATTGACTTTAATTTCTTGACTTTAGTCTTACTTGATTGACTTTAATATCTTGACTTTAGTCTTACTTGATTGACTTTAAGATTTACTTAGGATTTCACTTTACTTTAATTAATATTTCAATTATTAATTTCAGAATTTTTAATTATTAAAATTGTAAAATTTCAGTTTTGCCCTCGGAGAGAACTTTTTGTGTTTTAATTCGGTTTTTGATGTTCTAAGTTGTTTTGGATTCGATTTTTCGTAAGGAATTCAATGTGAATATTGGTTTGTGTCATTTATGAAATTTTTTGTGCGAAATGGTCGTGAACTTTATAAGGGGCATTTTCATAATTTTGTCGAATTTTGTGAAAATTGATGAGATGATTTATTTAGTTTTGATTTATTTTTTATGTGTTTGAAAGGATTTTCCTAAGCGTAATGTAAGCTCTAGAGATGTTTTAATGTTAGGGGTATTTTGGTAATTTGGTCATTTTTTAGTGATTTTTATCGTAAAGTTTATTTTTGTCTAAAAAATGATGATTTCTATGTTTTTGGAGTTATATTTTCCTTGCGTAACGTGATTTCTAAGGTTTTGTTAGTTTAAGATACCTCATCTGAATTTCTGAAACATATCTAGTAACAAAATAAAGCATTGGAATAATCATCCATCATTGGGAACCATTGCAATCGGGTTGACGAGTTGATTAATCAGGCGAGTGCAAAAATGGGAAGTCTATAGTTGGCATCAACAAGGAGTTGAAAAATATTTTGTAAAATCAGATTTTTTTGAGAAAATCGAGTTGGAAGAACACAAATTTTTTGTTAGCCTCCAATTCAATTCTTTGAAATCAAGATCGACCAGTCAAATCCATAGGGAAGAGGGGGCACACAATGCTTCCACACGGACACTCTTAAATCACCTCATTTATTTGAATAGACATAGTATATTCCCCTCATATCAACAGGGCAAGATCGTTTTTAGGCACCGACTTTGATCAAAAAATGTAATTGGCTTCAAATCTCTTTTTTTCGAAAATATATTTTATTAGAAAAAGATTGAATTTATTTGGGTTGGTTGGTTGGTTGTCGGCCTTGTCGAATCACATATGGATCATGAACTCGGTTCAGGTTGAATTTGGTGGATAAACCTAATTTAGGTCAAATGTGAATCATGGACCCAGTTTGGACTAGAAACGGATCATGGAACCGATTTGAATTGGATACAGGTCATGGATCCAATTTAGATTGGACACGGGTTGTGGACCCGATTTGGATGGATACGGGTCGTGGACCCGATTTGGATTGGACACGAGTCGTAAATCCGATTTGGATTGGACATGGGTCGTGGACTTGATTTGGATTGGATATTGGTCGTGAACCCAATTTGGATGGATACTAATCGTGAACCTGATTTGAATTGTTGACCTGGTTCGTGTAAAAATTTGATGGTGGACCCTACTAGGATCATGAGTTCGGTTTGATTAGAAGAAATGCATTTTTTTTTTGTTCCGACCCCCCCCCCCCCAATTTTTATTTTGCTTTGAAGTTGGTTGGTGGAAGGTTTGGGGGTATTAGATCATGTTTGTACCTAAGTTTCAAGGTCAATTTGGTTGGTCGAATAACCTATCGTAGTCTCACAAAGTGCAATGGGCCCGCTTGAGGCCCAATGCCAAGCACGATCTTAAACCATTTGATACAACTCATCGAAAGAATTTATTTTGTTGTTTTTTTTATTTTGTTTAGAAATCATAGGTTGTAAGAAGACATTTTGTTTAGGTTTCCGAACTTTGAAATTTTCTTGAAGGTGGCAGTAATGTCTAAGAAATGGTAAGGACACCCAAAAAATCTATCCTGTGCTTACAGCACATTCCAGATTCATATTGGTCCGTGATTGGAGCACGGAGATAACTAACATTGCTTCATCTGTATTTCAAACATGGATGAAGCACGTACTGTTTTGTCCATGTTTCATGTATGGATAAAGTACATTCTTGGCATCTGCGCTATGAGCACGGACTAGAAAGAAATCCAATTTTCTGGAATTGACATAAACTAGTTTCTTTGTTCTTGCTTTGAATGTCCACCCACTACTTGCTCTTTTCTCTTATCATTCTCTGTTTCTTTTAATATGATGCAATACACACATTCCTCCCTTTTTACCTAAGGGAGGGGAAAAAGGGAAATGGAAATAAAAAACTAGCAACCTATGATCTATACAAGTGTGCCTTCTTGGGCTTATAATCTTGGGTTCTAAGTCCCTAAAGCAACTAAACAAATACAACTTTGTTTCGGGGGTCGATGCATTTTTGAGAACTTGTGTTGTAGATCATCTAATCGGACACATGCATTCAGCTAATAAGTGGATTTACAATTGTCCATTCTTCAAAACTCAATACAAACCGAAGTGCAAACGTTGTTAGTTGGTGATTGGACTTGATGTGTTCATCCCCGATCTTGAAATAACAATCTCAAGCCATAGAACTACTAGGTATCGGGGCTAGATATTTTGAGAATGGGGTAGTTTGTATAATGTACTATGTTCGCTAGTGCTCGTGCCTCTTATCTTTTTTTTATTGACCCCTTACAAGTATGTAATGAAAGAAAGTAAATAAATACTACAACATGTTATATGCAAATACAAAAACGAACACAATCAACAAACAACAAACAATGTTAGTAAATAAATAATTTTTTTTTCTTTTTTTTTCTAAAATGGCCGAGTTGACACGAGTGTTGAGCCTACTATCCCCAGTGAGTTGCTAGTTATAGATGTGTGATTTTTTATTTCCAAAGATCACTTCTACGAAGGTTTGGAGTTGCCACCATTCATTTTCGTAATAAGGTGTGGTCACCCAATGTACATTTTTTAGAAAAAGTGTCATTTTTGGCGTTTAGTGACTCTCGTGTAGATAAGATACCGATCCACCTAAGATCTAGGTAAATGGTTCAATGATGGTAACCTTAAAATAATTCAGTTATTTTTTAATAAATGAGATAAGTAAAACAAATAGTATTGTGTGTTTGATGACTTGTACCTTAAGTAGGGATTTGCTATCTACTTAAGTTGTAGGGATCATCTCATTGAAGGAGATGATCCTTATATAAATCTAGCATTGAGAATAATATATGTTTTTGAAAAGTGTTGACTAATGGTTATGGGTTAGTTCTCATGGGTTGAGAATGACCCAAATACAGATTGTTTGGAAATTGGTTACAACTCTTATACGTTCAACCGAACCGAAATCCAATCTACCAGAGATAGAGGAGGGGGAACATCACAACTTAAGTCTTCAAAAATAAAAATTAAAGAGGTGAGGGAGAAAGTAGAAGAGGGATATGGAGGGGGAAGAGAGAGGGGGGTATGTTATCCTCAACCCTACCTTGAAGTCTTGATGTCTTCTTCCCTTCATTCATTCATCTTCTTCTTTGAGTCCTTAGTGAGTTATGAGGGTGTATTGTTAAAGTAAAAAATATTTAAAGAAGATGAGAGTAGAGTAGGAGAGAATTAAGAGATTTTTAAGATTTAGACTTGGTACCATTTTAGGAGGTGAGGGGTGTATGTATAGGATTGGAAGGTTATTTTTTAGGATAAAATGGGGTGAAAAGATAGAAGAGTAGAGAATGACATGGGTTTTGAGGGTGAGAAGTGTGCAATTTGAAGTTGGGATGAGGGTATTTATAGAATGTGGGTAAATGGATAGGTTTTTTTAATCTAAATTGGTCCTATCCCAACCCATTTGGGTTGAATGTTTTATGGGGTAAAATGATAGGGTGTTTGGTTAAAAGAATGGGATTGAGTGTTAGTTGGGATGAGGAGGTGTGATATTTGATTAAAAAAATAGGTTGTGTAAGAGGTTAGTTGGTTAGGTTTAGGGAGGGTGAAGGAGATGGTGACAAGTGTAACAAAGGTATGGAGATGGAGTGTTTGGGTGAGTTGATTAGAGGAAAGGGTGTAGAGATGACTTGTGAGAATGGGTTGAGGTGAATGATGAGCAGAGGTGTAAGTTGTGATGTCAGTTGGTAGTGGTGTTAGAGAAAGGTGATGGGTTAGGGTTATGACATGGAGTGTGGGGGGTGTGGGTTGGTAGTTGTGTTAGAGGAAGGTGATAGGTTTGGTTGGGTAGAATGAATTTTTAGGAGGTGAGTTGCGTGGAAAAGTGTCCATTTGTTGATCAAAGGTTGATTGGTTGATGTGGATAATGGTTTGTAGATTAGGGTTGTGGATTGTGGACTTTGATGTGTTGGATTTTGGTATATTGGGTTTAGGTTGTTGGATTTTGATTATTTTGGGTTTTGAGTTGCATGGAATTAGGGTTAAGTTAGGTTTGAGTTTTGGCTAGGGTTGAGTTCATTTTAGGGTGAGGTGGAAAATGATTTTTAAGGAATTGAAGGTTGGTGGGCTTCAAGTGGGCTAAGGGTAATTTCCGAATTGAGAAGGGAACGGTGAGAAATGGAAAATGTGGGGAGTGCGCAGAGTCTCGTTGTGGGTCCATTAGACCTTCGGGGGTCTAACGAACTTTTGAATTGCTTGAAATGCCACGTTTTGGTGAATTGGGTTTTTTATGCTAGTTGACGTGTTTTATTGGACAAGTTGATATTTTTGGGTCCTTTTAAGTGGGGGCCCATTCAAATTGGGGTGTCTACATGTTCATTGTCACCAAGTAATAGACTTATTTTTGGCCTACCCTTGCTACCCTGTATGGTTCTTCCCAGTTAGGACCCAGCTTTCCACTGTTCTACTCTTTTATATTCTGGAATACTCTACGCAACACTAGGTCTCCTTCTTTAAACTGCTTATAACGGACTCTCTTATTGAAGTAGTTTTGCAACTTCTTATGATATTTCTATAACCTTAGCAGCGTTGTTTCTCGTTTTTCTTGCAACAAATCTAATTCTATGATTATTTGTTGGTTGTTCTGGTTAGTCTATACTACTCTTGATTTTATTATAGGGAAGCTATTTTCTGTTTGTATTACTGCCTCCATATCATAGGCCATAGTGAATGGAGACATCCCTGTGGAGGTTCTGGCAATTGTGAGGTATGCCCACAGTATACCATGCAAGACCACTATCTATTTTCCCTTTGCTTTTCTCAGCCTCTTCTTTAGCGTGTCTATTAATACTTTGTTTGTGGTTTCAGCCTGTCCGTTGCCTTGCGGATACCGTGGCATGGAAAATAATTGCGTTATCCCATACTCTTTGCTAAAATCTTTGATCCGCTTTCCTGTAAATTGTCTCCCATTGTTTGAGACTATAATGCATGGTAGACCAAATCGACAGATTATGTTTTTCCATAGGAACTTTTGAACTTCCTACTGGTGTATTCTGGCTAGAGGGAGTACTTCCGCCCACTTGATAAATTAATTTATCGCCACCAGCAAGAAAGTTAGGTTACCTGGTACCCTAGGCAACGGGCCTACTAGATCAATTCCCTATTATACAAATGACCAAGGGCTGATGAAGGAATTAAGCTGCACTGCTGGTTGTCGAATTATTCTCTCACGTTTTTGGTAATTCTCACCATGCTTGACGTGTAAAGCCACATATTGTTGCAAATATGGCCAAAAAAACCCTTGGGAAAGTACTTTGTGGACCACAGACCTTGTCCCTATATGATTCCCATAATCTCCTTTGTAAATCTCGCTCAGTACGTCATTTGCCTGTTCTGGAGTTAGGTAATGTAGGACTCCTATGTGGATCTTGTTCAGCACGTCCTTTACCTTTTCTGGCTTTAGGCAACATAAGAGTGACCCTCCTATTAACTTCATGTACAGTTTTTCATCCAGGATAGTGTATCTTTCTGCCCTATTCTTTATGCGTCTTACCTTTTTCGGATCGTCGGGCAACACTCCTAACTATAGGAAGGCGAAAATCGGGCTTACCTACCCTTGATCTCCTACTATAGCTAGTACATTGACCAATTCCGACTTGTTTATCGTAGGTCTTTCTTGGTAGTCTAATGGCAATTTCCTCTTGTTTTGTTCTGCCAACATTGAGGCTATGAAGACTAGGACGTTTGCATGTCTATTGTCTATCATTTATATGTGCTTTATTCTGATTTCCCCAACTCGAAGTATGGCAAACCTAATTTTCTCTAAATAAGTTGGAACCTGGGATCTCGTACTTCAAACTTTCCATTGACATGGCTTAACTACTAGCTATGAGTCATTATAGATTGTAGCATCAATTACCCCCAATCTAACCAATGAATTGAGGCCAAGTAACATTGCTTCATATTCCGCTTCATTGTTTGATGCTCTAAATCCTAGTCTAACTGTCTTCTCTATCCTAGAATTGTTAGTTGTGATCAGTACCACTCCTATTCCTGATCCTTCCTTGTTTGAAGATCCATCCACGTAGACTCTCCATCCTAGATAGTTGTTCGCTTCTTGCCCTTCCTCAAAATGTTCCAACTTTTCTACCAACAAATCTACTATTTCCTCTACTAGATTCTGCCACTACTTGGCATTTTAGCAGAACTCTTGGCTTATATTCAAGTCCAAACTCAGCTAACTATACTACCCACTTGGCCATTATGCCTGATCCCTTTGTCTTTCTTAAGATTGACTTCAAGGGGTATTTTGTGATGACATGTACTTGGTGTGCCTAGAAGTATGGTCTTAGGCGCAAAATTGTGTAAATTGAAGTTAATCCCATCTTGTCAATTCTTGAATAGCGTGTTTCTGCATCGGTGAAGGTCTTACTCAAAAAGTAGATAGGTTGTTCTATTGTTGTCCCAGCCCTAACCAAGACTGAACTGAGTGTGCATTCTAAGATATCTAGGTACAGTCCTAGTTTAACTCTTACTTTTAGTTTGGAAAGTATAGGCAGTCGATCCAAATATTTCAACTCTATGAAGGCTTGCTCACATACCTCTGTCTACTAGAACTTGGTGTTCCTCCACAATAGCTAGTACAATGGCCTCAATTTATCTGAAGACCTAAAAATGAATCTGTTAAGGTTTGCTACCCTTCCTACGAACTTCTGGATTTGTTTCTGCATTTTTGGGGAGGGCATCTCTAGTAGTGCTTTAATCTGGTTTGGATTGGTTTTTGTACCTTTTTTTGTAACCAGGCAGCCAAAGAACTTCCCTAAAGTTAATGCAAAAGTGCACTTCTCCAGGTTGAGCTTTATTCCAACCTTTCTCACTCGTGAAAGGACCTCTTCTAGATTAACAACACGATCTTCTTTCTTCTTACTCTTCACCATAGGTTCTCAATATATACTTTTGTAGTTATCCCTAACAGATCTCTAAAGAGTTCTATTACCTGAAATTACCAATTTTGATCATGTCTAGTCCTAGAGGGGGGTAAATAGGACAAATAAAAAATTCTTCTAAGTGAGAGTACTTCGATGTAGCTGAATTTTCAATGAGTTCATTTGATATGTCCATTCATAATTACCCAATTTGTGAACTAATTGTTCAATGAGCAATATAGGTAATTATGAAGAATCTGATTAGAGCATTCACCAAGTTGTTCATGGAATAAGGGATTAAGCATGCAGTGTTTAATCATGACATACATTCAGATTCACATAAAGTTGAGGAAGTTAAGTATATACACAAGACAAGCAGTTTATAGTGGTTCAGCAATTTTGCCTACGTCCACTCCCAAGAGAACCCAATCGATGGTTCTTTGGTGTCCATTAAAACTGAGGTTTATGGTTCACCTTAAACCGCACATAGAATTTTCTCTAGGCTAATTCTACAACCTTAAGATCGAGTGAACCACATCCACTCAAAATGTTTGAGTTTTATTCTTCGGGAACTCAGCAAACTTTTTTCTTTTTACTTAACTTGAGTCCGCTACTCAACCAAGTACTTGATTTTGAAGAAAGAAATCAAGGAAACTATTTCAGTATTTTTGAAATTAAAAACAAACAAGGACAAACTCACAATGATGGAGGATGTGATGAGTTTGTTGATCCTTGGTTCTTCACTTCCTTCTTCGTCTATCGTTCGTGTTTGGTTAGATGTTCATGAGTGGTTGCAAGGAAGATGAAGGCAGTAAAGCTTGATCAAGTTGGATTAATCGGCATGATATACATGATTTCGACTTCACCCGAAGAGTCTCCTTCTTTTGTTCAGCCTCTTGATGTTTACTTATGAGCTTGAGCTTAGATAAGGAGTTGATCTAGAGCAATGAAGCCAAGAGCTTCTAATTTGTAGAAATTGCATTTCATCGGCTTCCTGTCGGTGGCACCTTCATTCTGTCGGTGGAACTGACCAAACTCAACGGTCAGAAATGTTACCATTGTGTATTATCGGTAGCACTGTCGGTGGGACTTTCAATTGTCATTGGTGGGATCGATGAGTATTTTGTCGGTAGAACTGGCAAAAACATGCTTCTGCCACCGACAATGCTAAAGTTCATTTTATTCTGTCGTTGGATGATGGTGGGACCGACAATTTGTAATCGGTGGGACCGATGACCATTCTGTCGATGGAACCGATAGAAATAAGCTTTTGCCACCGACAAACTGAAATCCAGACTATGCTATCGGTGGCTGATGGTGGAACCTCCATTCCTTTCGACAACCCCAATTTCACTTGAAATTGAGGTAACTTTGGATTGAGCTTAGAATACTATATTCCAATACCGGCTTGTTCTAAAGCTCCACGAGAATGCAAGTGGTTTCGTTGATGACCCATGTCTTTGATTGGTTTTGGCACATGCAAGATTTGTCGTTGGTGTACTGCGTAACAATGTGTCTTCATGCATCTTGAACAAGATCTTCCAGTGGTTACAACTTGACAATATTTGACTAACTCGGAATTGACAACCCATGGTACTAACAATCTCCTCCTTTGTCAATTACGAGACAAAAACCAATCTTAGACTACCATCTGGGAAACATTCCCAAAAATAACCCAAGTCATACAAAAAAACCCAAAATAAGAGATTTTACAGAAGATATACAGATACAAAGTAGTAAAAACTCTTGAATGATTACAAACACATCCCAAAGCAATGAATGAGCAGAAGTCGACTTTCTCCCCCTTACTTCTTGCACTATACATATATTTCTGCATTAAAAACAGTGGTTCATAGGTGGGATACTTCTCCCCTTTTTTGTCAGTATTTGACAAATGGTGCAATCAACCCAAAGCCAACAAGCACATATACAGAGGCGAACAAAGTAACAAAACATGGATGCACGTAAGATGACTATCAGAGCGAAATGCATGATGGAAGCAATCATAAACATGTCAACTATAGTGTGACTATTAAGCATGGGCATGATATAAATGACACAGTACATATATATAAATGAAGATAATAGTTTCAAAATAGGCAGATAGGTGTGCAAGCAACCAGAGATGGAAGAATATGAGAAGAATTGACCAAACACATATTCATTTCATACAATAAGAGTCAATAGGTATATACAAGAGCCAAAATGGATCGATCAAGGCATAAGTCGCCTGATGCAATTCCAGAAATACAGACTCAAACTAACCATATCTAATAACACAAAATAGACAACCTAACAGCCAAACAAAAACTATAGGATCTAAGAGCTGCCCGAATTGTCATTGGAAGAAGCATGCCCGGGAAAACAAGCTCAAACCAAACTCTTCAGGTAACGATTCATCTTCTTAATCTGAGACTCCATGCGAGTCTGCCCTTGCACCAGATCACGTTGAACTGCTTCCAGAGTAGTCAATCGAGACTCAATGTCGAAAGGGGCAATCGAAAGATGAACGGGCTTGGCTGGAGGTGGTGGAGTTGGGGCCCGACGAGCGGGACGGGTAGGAGCAAGAGCATCCAGGAGGTCGATCCGCATTTTGGAGAGCATGGATGCTGTAAAAAGCTCTTCATGAATGATCGGGCTAGTGTCAACTAAAAGCCCACAAAATACTGCCAACTGAGAGATGAGATGTCCATAGGGCAGATTCCCTTAAGTGCGATCGGATCGTGCAAAGTTGACAATGGTATGTAGAAGATACGTGGCAAGACACATGGCCTGACAGGTTGCAACACAATAAATGGTATCGGCCATGTGCATGGCTCCATAGGTTTTGTTACCCGCACGAGGATAAAGGTTGGAAGTAAAGATTTTGTAAAGTATTATATACCTTGGGAGGAGATCCGTGCCTCGAATGGCATTATCCTTCACCCACTGGATGTCCCGACGACCACAGAGGGTATCTATATAAGTGTTTCAGTGAACCCCAATGTCTGGAATAGGATCAGGATGACCGACATTGGTATAAGAGATTCCCAGGAGTGAAGTAATGGTGGTTGTAGATACGTGATTTTCGTCATTACGACGGCCACATCTACAATGATTTGGAGTCGCCACCATTCATATTATAAGTGGGTGTGAATGGTCACCCGATGTACATTTTGGAAACTGGTCATTTTTGGCATTTTAGTGACTCACGACGGATAAGGGGTAATCAACCTTGGGATTCGAGTAAGCGGCTCGGTTGGAGTATTTAGGGTATTTACGAATTTCAAGGCGAAGCGGTGGAGGGTAGATGAAGGATAGGCATCCCAAGTCTCACATTTTTCCATTTTTTATCTTTTTATGATTTTTAGAAATTATTAGATCGATTAAAATGCCACGTGTTGGCGAATCAGGCTTTTTAGGCCCATTAGATAATTTCATCGAGCGCTTGGATGCAAGCGTGGAACGGTGAAGGTTGGGACAACGTATGATGAGTACGGTCTCTTTGGTGGGTCCCTTGGACCATTGGGTGGTCTTAGGGGCCTCGGTTCAATCAAGTTGCTATTTTTTAGCATTTTGGGCTTTTGAGGCCCATTGGCCTATTTTGTCAAAAAATCGATGTTTTGAGTGGAGCGGCGTAGAAGGGAGCTTGCCGAATCTTTTGGTTGGCTTACTAACCCATTGAGAGGTGTTAGAGGCTTTGGTTTGACGAAGATGTCAGATTTTAATGCTTCGGGCTTTCGGGGCCCGTTGGCCAATTTTATTGGAAAATTACTATTTTTGGGCCCTTTCGAGTGAGGGCCCATTCACATTGGCGTGTCTACAGCTGCCCTTCTTTGCAGGAATTGTGTGCAAAGAACTGCAAAGAATGGACTAAACCCCTATTTGTACGGGCCAGACGAAACTTTACAAAACACAACTTCGAATTACCGGTTGAATTGACGATTTTTGTAGAAAATGGTTACTCAAGCACGGGGTCTAACAGAGTTACCTTATTGACTCCTTGGTCTCGATGGCGTGGAGCTTGTGTGAGACCTCGGATTTGATGAAGATTTAGTGATTTTTGAAACTTGGATATCTCTCAGTCGTGTTTTAACGAATCGAAATTGAGTGTAACTCAAAAGGATTTTTGAAATTTTCTAATTTTTTATTTTACTTTTTTTTATTTTACTTGATTTTTTATTTTTTGATATATTTTTTTTTACTTGATTTTTTTTATTTTTATTTGATTTTGATTTTATTTATTGACTGATCCGTGCCTAAAGCACGGATAACACTAGGCTCGATTTTACCTATGTTTAGAACACGGATAGCATTTCTATTTCTTTCATCTGTGTTTGAGGCACGGTTACGACCAAATTATTTTTATCCGTGTTAGTGGCACGGATAGCATGCCCTTTGTTTCGCCAGTACTGGTAGCACGGAGCAGTATGAATTTTAAACGATTAAAGCTTGCGCGCCCTTTCATTTTCGGTTTCTTCTTCATTTTCTTTGGTTTCTTCTCCCTCTTTAACGATTTTTCTTCCTTCTCTTCATCTTCTTTTTGCTCTCCTTGATTTAGGCCTTTGGTAGGTTACTTTGGAAGATTTGGAGCATTTTGGACGTTCGTGAAAGTGACTTAAAGCCTCGAAAAGTTCTTTCGTGGGTTAAGCGCTTGAGGTGAGTTTTATCCTCGTTTTATTCCCTTCCTTTTTGCTTTCATTTGCCTAGAATGATAATGAAACCCTTGATTTGTCCCTGGCATAGCCTCTTCTTTTGCCATCTTTTTATTTTGCTTTACATTATGACGTTTTCATGTTTTTGAGATGAGCATGCTTGCCTTTTGAAATGTCATTATGTCTTGAGAGTAGTGTTTTCTATCCTTTATTACCGATTGCTACCTCTTCGTGTTGTTTGTTCTATTCTAACTGATATCGCTTTGTCTGATTGGCTTTGAGTGCATGAAATTTTAGTGGTGATGGGTTTGTGAAGTTTTGAGAGGATAGTAATTAAGGGTGAATGCATGCTCTATGGTGGTGAAGAATGGGGTTGGATTGGAATGGATAACGATGTGGATGTGGGTATTGTGGATAATGATGCTGGCGGGCTTTTGGATTGTCCTAACACTTGGGTTGGTAGGTATTTGGATTGTTTTGGGATAGACGGGATAGGTTGTTTAGGCGCTGGTTTGGGTTGTTTAATAATTGGTGATGAGATAGGATGGTCTGTAGGTGAGGTTTTGAGTCGGATATATGATGGTTAGAGGATTGTTTGTGAAAAGCGGTTTGGGCCTTGGAGATGGCTAAGGTTACTTGTTGGATTTGGTGAGACGGGGGTGGTTTAGGGATTGGCTTTGGGACTGAAATGAGGAAGGTCAGATGTAGTCACGAGACTGTTTTAGGACTATTGGGATTGAATTGGACTGTTGGGATTGAGTTGGACTGTTGGTAAGGGGAAGGGGGGCTTAGACGGGATGCTTTTCTCTTTTTTAGCATGCGTTTTGATTTGGAACTATTTGTTTACCATGTTTTTTTTTTTAAATTCTATTATCTTTGTTTCTCTTTGCCTGCTCAATTGTAAACATTTTGATTTGTTTCGGATATCTGCATATTTGTATCCTCCTGTGGTGAATGATTGATTGGCTTGGTACGGGCATAGGCTTGGTTGGACAGGAGGGATTCGCATGGGTTTGGCTAAGTTTGACTAAGTCTGACTCGGGTTGACTGGGTTTAGTGGGTGATCTGGGTTGATTGAGTTGCCTTAGGTTGACTGGGCTAAGTGAGTTGAACTGGGTTGACTGGGTTAACTGGGTTTGGTGGGCGGTCTGGGTTGATTGAGTTGCCTTAGGTTGACTGGGCTGAGTGAGTTGAATTGGGTTTTAATGGGTTTTGGATTGACTGAGTTTTGACGGAGCCTTGACAGAGTCATCTGGGTTTCGGATTGATTGGTTGACTAGGTTTGACTAAATTGACTGGGTTGACTAGGTTAAATGGGTTGAATGGGTTTGACTCAGATTGGATAAGTTTGACTTGGTTAAACTAGGTTCACTGAGTTGGGTTGGGTTGCGTTGACCTAGGTTTGATTTTGGTTGAATGGGTTTGACTTAGATGGACTACTTTTGACTGAATTTGATTGAGATTGGATATGTTTGACTCAGATAGAACAGGTTTGTCTAGGTTAAACCAAATTGACAGGATTTGATCGAATTTGACTGAGTGGATGGGTTTTGACTTGGGTCGACTCGGTCTTGACTTTGGTTGAATGGGTCGGCTGAGTTTGTTAGGTTGACTAGGTCTTGGGTTAAACTGGGTTGACTGGGTTTGTTTATGTGACTAAGTTGACTTTGGCCGATTGAGTTGATTGGGCTTTGACTCAGGTTAGATTGGAATTGACTTAGATAGACTAGGTTTGACCTGAGTTGATTGGGTTTGATAGATTTGAATGGGTTTGACTGAGTCGACTGGGTAGGTTTGACTTAGAGTTGAATGGGTTTGATTGAGTCGATTGGGTAGGTTTCACTCAGATTTGACTGGGTTTGACTGAGTCGACTGGGTAGGTTTGATTCAGAGTTGACTGGGTTTATTGGGTAGATTCGGTCGTTAGATTATCTCGAGATAGGCGGATGAGACACTTTTCTTTGTAGACTCGATGACCTGTTACCTTGTAGATGGGTAGAGAGCGGAGGACTCGAGTGGCGCGACATTCTTCAGATTAGGAGGAGGAGGCCAGACCTAGGACCCGGACCCGCTTCGCCTTGGGGTCCGGTGTGGCGACGGAGTACGGTTGGCCGAGACAGCTTTCACGGAGGCCTGATTCAGCTTCAGTAGTCAGTTATTTTTCCGGCAGTCGAGCAGAGGAGGCCAGTACCTCTCAGAGTGGCCCAGCTGAGGACCTGCTAGGCAGCAGCAGTGGGAGAGGCCGACGTGGTGGCCGAGGCCAGGCAGATAGGGCCGTAGGCGCTGGCCAAGTAGGTCGTGAGGCTCCCAGGGTGGAAATCCCTGCAGAGGAGAGCGAGAGGGTCCCAGATACCTCTCTTCTTCGTGGATTGGGGAGGCATGTCTCCATGTTGGTTCGTTTGGACATTCCTACCCCTTATCCTTCAGCCAGCTTCTGAGGGAGATGGAGCGCATTTATTGCTACTGCTGCCCTATTTTCGGAAGAAATCAGGACATAGTTTACCACAGTGGGCTTCGGAGCCTTCTTGCAGATATCGACTTTCAGAGCAGATCGACCTTTTTTTCTAGCCATGGTAGAGAGGTGGTTCCCGTCGACTCATTCCTTCCACATGCCTGAGGTGGAGATAGGCATCATGCCTTCTAACTTTGTGGCTATCACGAGCATAACGATGGACGGGGAGCCTCTACCCTTAGCCATGATGACTGTCCAGGAGGTTGGAGCATTGCTGGGCATCACCCAAGTCCCTGCCTCCATGGTGGGGAAGATGGGGCGTATTAGCACTGAGGTTTTGATGGGCTTCTGCTGATAGAGGGAGAGGACGGAGCTCCTCCCACCTATAGAGAGAGATTGGCCCGCTTTGGTGACCGTGATTTCGACATCATTTTTCGGATCTGCTTTCTCTTTCTTATTTGTAGTTGCTTCTTCTTGGAGGACGATTCTTCCATTTCCACCACCTTTCTTTCGGTCATGCATGATATTGATCGCATCGGGGACTTCGACTGGGGGAGCCTCATATATGGCACTATTTTGGTCGGGCTTGATCGAGTGGTGGAGGGCATCACTGCTCCTCATGGAGCTGGCATCTCCACTCGATTCTTTTGGCACTTTATTGAGGTAAAATATATTTTCTTTCATTTTTTTTCAATCTCTTTCTCCATATCTCGTTTTGACATTCTGCACCCTCTTTTTCAGATTTTTGTTCATGTATATTTCCCATTTTATCTGCCTATCCGTCATCATCCCGATGAGGGTTATCCGTTGGGCGCATTCTGGGCTACCAGAGACGCCAGGACTATCAGGAGCAGCCCTAGGAGTGCTCGGCCCCACATCGATTGATATCATCTTCGAGACGTGAGTATTTGAACCTTTTCTTTTTATTCGACTCTGAAACTGCCTGTATCTGTTGTCTGACTATCTCTTTTGTAGATCTTCTCAGTTACACTTCGAAACTTCCCCCGCACTATCAGCAGGAGGCAAGAGGTGCGGAACGCCTACAGGCGTAACACCAGACGACATCGCTATCCCTACTTCATCGACGAGCAGAGATATACATTTTATCTAGGGGAGCACTTATTTTTCCAACACTACGGGAGCCTTCGCATCCCTATCGCTCCACCTAAGCCTATCTCGGGTGCGATGACGGTGGATGAGTATCTTGCCCAGGCGAGGGGCGTAGATGCTGTTGGGATGGTGAGAGGGGGTGACTACAAGGCATGGTTCTAAGAAGCCTCTATTGGGTGCATCATGCCTGCTATCACTGCCCGGGCCGGGATCACCAATATCGGAGGGGTCTTTCTTCAAGAGCATGCTGTCACGGTACACATTCTATCACTGTCTCTCTTCCTTATAATTTTCTGCGTTCCATTATATCCCCGTCTCACTTGATCGATGTTCTTGTTCTCAGGCCGATGATCTTCATTGCCTTCGAAAGGGCTACGATGTTATCGAGGCTTAGGCAGCGAGGGCTGTGGAGATGGAGAACAGATTGAGGGCTTTTAGGGCGGAGGTGGAGGAGCAAGCTACCCGTATTGAGGAGCAGGAGGCTCGCCTTAAGGCCCAGGCAGCTCATATCCAAGAGCTAGAGCTGGAGTCAGCCTTGCGGGAGTCTTGTTTCCAGGCTGAGATGGTATGTCATTATTTGTTTCTTTTCCTCTTTCCTATGTAAACCGTAACATATTTTTTCATCTATTCTGATTGATTTTCTCGTGATCTTCTCAGGATTACTATCTACATCGAGATGGAGCGAGCACCTCTGCGCGGCCTCCGACACCTCTTAGGGTAAGTATTTACATTTTAGCTGTTCATTTCCGTGCATATTCTGTATATACTTCTGCCTGTGTTTTAATATGTTCTGTTCTTTCTTTTCAGGCTTCTCCCTCCACTGGCCCTCCTGTCCCTGGTGCTGATCTCGCGGGTACCATAGAGCAGGATGCAGCCCTGGATGCGGAGCTTTTCTTCATAGATTCGGAGGGACGACTGCGATTGCATGGTCTACCTTCTTCTGGGGTGTCTGGCTCGGGTGCAGTGGCCGGATCTTCTTCTGGAGTGATCCCAGAGACTCAGAGTGCCCGGGACGATGCTCTCCCCTCGATTTGATCCTTTGATATACCTTGTAAACAAACATTTTGTATTAGTTTTTGGACGTTGTATGTAAATATTTCAAATTTTTGTATATATGTGTGTTTATGCTCATATTTCATCGTATTCATCTTATTATGATCACATGTGCAACTGATTCGGGTTCCAACGAGCTTTCTGAGTGTGGCATCAATCATCAGAGCTTTTGAGCCTTCTTGAGTGTTGGTGAGTTTACAGGTGGGTAAACGGTGCGATTAGGGTCCCAAGGACCCTTCAAATGTGCTATTTGAGTGATGTGAGTCATTTAGGATCCATGGTGAGTGAGGTGGTCCTTCGAGGTCTGATTTGGCCCAATATGATTTTGGCAAGTTCCTACGTGCCCGGTATGTATTTTGAGAGTTTTTAAGAGTTTTGAGCGCATCTATCGAGCACGTAGGAATTCTTATCATTTTCATGTGATTTTAAGATATCGGGCCCTGAGATGAACATTATGCAGTCCTGAAAACTCAAATTACAACCAAAAATGTCTTGGTCCGTGTTGTGAACACGGATTACGTTACCCTGTTTTCATCCGTGCTAGGAGCACGGATAAGGCTTTTCAGTTTTCATCCGTGCTTTGGGCATGGATAGGCCATATTGTCTTTTAGCCGTTCTTGTAGCACGGATACATTGTTTCTGACTTCATCCGTGTTTTTAGTATGGATAAGTCAATTCTACCTTTATCCATGTTTAAAACACGGACCAGTACGATTTACTTTACTTTTAAGCCTGTTTTACCATTGCTGTTGCCCTAACATTTCACTTTCACATTTTTTTTACTTCCCTTTTTCTCATTTGGCTGACTTTTACTCTCCTTCTCCCCCATAGCTTCTTCTCAAGCTCTATGGAGGTGTCCTCTACTCTTCCCAACTTGGAAAGGTATGGCGTTGTTGATTCTTTCTTGAGCAGTTGGATAGATGGCATGGATAATGATGATAGAACCCAATGGTATTTGAATAAGTTGGGGTTCATTCTTTCTTTGCCCAAGGTCCAATTGCAATGGAGCTTGATTGAGGCAATGTTAGGGCATTGGATTCCCAAGCTTAATCTTTTTCGGTTTGGGGTGCACGAAATGACTCCCACTATCGAGGAGTTTGTAGTATTGTTGGGGCTTGAGATATCGGGCCCCGTTGTGATTCCACCATTGCGTGATGGATTCCGAGGTGAGGCTTCCGACTTTTTGGGGATAAGCCGCAAGTTTTTGAAGATTCTGGATGGCGGATCGATTTTGAAGACAATGTCTATATCCTTCTTGATTGAACGCCTCACGGACTCCTCGAAACTGTTGATTCATTTTAATGCCCTTACTTTGATGGTGCTGAGTCAACTTCTGTTTCCAAGTGGTGGAGACATCATGGATCTTTCTCTTATTCACGTGATTCAACAAGTCCAGGAGGGACGCCAGTTGGCACCGATGCTTTTGAGCGAGATTTTCCACTCCCTCATGTCTTGTTCTTCCGGTCGTGATCGAATTTTTCGAGGATGTGCTCCCCTCCTGGAGGTAAATTCCAAACTTAGTTTAGATTTAAATTTAAACTTGAATTTACTAGTTTCCAAAGTTTAGAATGCTCCTGTTATTGTAGCTTTGGTTTATGGATCATCTGGCTTCTACCGAAGTTGTTAGTCGTCCCTTTTGCGTTAATGTCGATCTCGTACTTATGATGTCGAGGCGAGTTGTTCCCTTCATCTCGGGTGGTAAAAAAGAGTGGTATTCTTTTATCGGCAACCTTGATGATGAAGAAGTGAGGTGGGTTGGGGCCTTCCAACCTCGAGGGTCTACCGTGATAGCATTTGATGGTGCCCGTTTCCTTGTTTTGATCGGTCTTCACGAGGCGACACATTATGTACCCCTTCGGGTTCTTTGCCAATTTGGTTATAATCAGGGTGTGCTCATCCCTGAGAATTTCAATGAGTTAATTGGCCTTTTATCGACTGCATTTTTGAGTCGACTCGTGAAAGAATGGGGTCTGGTTGAGGTTCTGAGTCGACCCATCTTCATAGCACATCTGTTCCCGTCATAATTACATTGGATTCGAGAACTCGTTTCTAGGAGACCATCAGTGTCGATAGTTTTCCGAACACGCCATGGTGCTTCATCCTTCTTTGATTATCGAGATCGAGTTAAGGAGTCTCAGACTGATCATCGTCGAATTCAGGCTATCTGGCTCAAATCCAAGAAGAAGATGCAAAAAGAGATCGCTCGGTTGACATCTGCCCTTGCCCAGTCTGGAATTAGTGATAGTGGTGAAGTGGCTAGGCTTCGAGCTGAAGTTGCTGAGTTGAGGGATCGACTTGCCTAGTATCCTTATTTTGAGGACTTTGCAGCATATTTGGTGAGTTGTGATGCTTCCGATGCCCAAAAAGTGATGATGAATCAGGCTACCCGGAACCGTGCTTTAGAGGAATGCCTTGACTATTTTTTCATTTCTCACCATGATGTTTGATTGACTGCGTTGTATTTACTTTTTTTGTATTTCCTTTTCATTAACTGGATGTATGCAAAATGTTGAAAGATTAATGCAAAAAAAAATAGGTTTTGTACTTACTTGGCCTCAGGTATATCTATTGTTCTTGAAAACTTGAAGTTTTGTTAAATACGTCCTAGATTTTTCATCATCGACCAAAATAGTAGTTTTTGAAATGCAATTTTGTGAAATGTCTTTATCAAATGAGTACGATAAATTCAAAGTTTGTAAAATCTTTAGTCATGACGATTTTGGTGTTTTTGCCAAACACAGGGGATATAAATGTCAATTGTTCTTTTGGTTCCTTTAGAGTCATCCCCAATGCCCTGGTGTTTGGAAGATTGTTATCTGTTTGGGTCACGGGTTTTGGGAAAGATTTTTGCCGTTCACAGTTTATACTCTTGCGGGCCAAGAGTTTATTTTTTTTATTTTTTATTTTTTATTTTTTTTCATTTTTTTATATTTTTTATTTGTTTTTTTACCCTTATTGTCCCTGGTGCCAATTATGGTTTTCACCAGACCCGATTTTCACATTTTTGCGCATCGACGTCCTTTTTGGGACTTTCATCCTGTCGGTGGCTTTGATCTTGTCATAGTCTGATTCTTTTACTCATAGCGCCCTTTCAGGTTTTCACTATGCCCTTTCAGACTATGCTTGTATTTTTTGGATTTTTTCATTACAATTCAGGTCGGAGTCTCTGTGTCTCTGTGGCTTGGTGACTCAAGTTGAGCTGCGAAATCGGCGACTCTACTCTTGTAGTGGCACTCTTTCTTGAGTAATAGATCTGGATTCCCCTCTCGAGTTTACTGACGACTATTCGTGGTTCGGCAACTCAATTTGAGCCGCGAGATCAGCTACTCTACACTTCAAGTACTTTTTTTTTTTAATATCCGACCTGGATTCCCCTCTCGAGTCTTTCAACGACTAATAAGACTTTGAGGTCCGGACCAAGTTGTATGATCATTGGTGCTGCCACTGTCATTGTGTTGCCTTAGGACCTTTCCTGATCGAAAATGACTTTTGGTGGGACGAAACATTGGCTTAGGCTTATGGTGGTGGAAGGATACAAAAAGGTTAAGGTCTGGATGTATTTAGAGTGGTTTAGACATGGGGTTCGTCTATTTTTGCTTCAAAAAAGTGATATATGTCTCCTCCCAGCGTCTCTCAAACTTTTTTAGGCTGGAGATTTGAGTCGAGCTCAGATCAAGTGTTTGAGTTTTTGACTTTTTTTTAATTTTTTTATATTTTTAGCCATTCACAGTTTATCCTCATGCAGGCCAGGAGTATTTTGATGCTTTTACTTTTTGAATTTCTGATTTTCTCCTTTTTCTTTTCTTTTGTCACCTTTTTTTTTGTAGACTTGCCCCAGTCTTAGGTTCAGAAATGAAGGTGATGGCTCAAAAGGGTTGACTAAGGTAGATAGTTTGTTCAGGATAGCAAAGATGGCCTTTCATCATCTCAGGGTCGGTTCTTAAGCGTAGTATTTCTTGATAGTGTCAGCATTGATCGGTTGCGGGAAGACTTGTCCGTCCATCTCCATAAGGATCAGAGCTCTTCCTGTCATTACCTTCTGCATGATGAAGGTTCCCTCATAATTCGGTCGAAACTTTCCTCTAGCGTCTTCTTGTATTGGCAAAATTTTCTTCAGAATAAGGTCCCCTTGGGAGAAATCTCTAGGCTTGACTTTCTTGTTATAGGCGCGAGCTATTCGTTGTTGATAGATCTGTCCGTGGTAGATGGCTGCAAGACGTTTCTCCTCTATTAGATTCAATTGATCAAACCGAGTTTGAATCCATTCCGCTTCATCTAACTCTGCTTCTTTTAAGATCCGGAAGGAGGGAATCTCAACCTTTACGGGTAAGACCGCTTCCATTCCGTAGACCAATGAATACGGAGTTGCCCCAGTTGAAGTTTTGAACGAGGTTCGATAGGCATAAAGTGTAAAAGGCAACATGACCTGCCAATCTTTGTACGTAACTGCCATCTTCTAAATTATTTTCTTGATATTCTTGTTAGCTGCCTCGACTGCTCCGTTCATCTTAGGTCTATAGGGTACAGAGTTGTGATGAGTAATCTGGAAATCTTCGCACATCTTGACCATGTCCTTGTTCTAGAAGTTTTTGGCATTATCAGTCACCAATCCACTGGGAAGCCCATATCTGTAGACAATGTTGTTATTGACAAACTTCAGGACATTACTTTTTGTGATGTTGGCATATGAAGCAACTTCTACCCACTTGGTAAAGTAGTTGATGGCCACTAAGATGAAGCGATGCCCATTTGCCGCTGTAGGTGAGATTGGCCCGATGACATCCATTCCCCAGAGTGAAAAAGGCCAAGGCATAGTCAGGTTATGCAATTCTGATGGCAGAGCATTGATCTTGTTGGCGTATATCTGGCATAGATGGCATTTACGGACATGCTGATAGCAGTCACTCTCCATTGTCGACCAATAGTACCCCATCCTCATAATCTTCTTAGCTAGCATGTGACCATTCATGTGGGGCCCACAGACTCTCCCATGTACAGTCTCAATTAGTCGTTTTGCTTCTATTTCTGCCACACACCGAAGTAAGACCTCGTGATGTGATTTCTTGTTTAGAATGCCATTACTGATGAAGAATTGCCCTGCCAATTTCTAGATGGTTCTGCGATCATTTGACGTTGCATCTGAGGGAAGGGTTCGATCCTCGAGATATGCCCTGATGTCCGAATACCAAGGTTTTTCTTCAGATTCTTTTACTTCGACGGGTAGACAATAAGCTGGCTCGTCCTGAATTCCAATCTCAATTGGGTCGATGACCAGATCTTCTGAAATACTAATCATGGAAGCAAGCGTAGCTAGTGCGTCTGCGAACTGATTCTTAGCTCTTGGCGTGTATGTGAATGAGATTCTGTCAAAGCGTGAGCTTAATTCCTCTAGATACTCGTGGTAAGGGACCAGTCTCTGTTCCCGAGTCTTCCATTCTTCAGTCGTCTGATAGACTACAAGGCTTGAATCTCCGAAAATATCGATCTCATCTACCTCGAGATCCAGCGCTACTTTCAACCCTGCTATGCATGCTTCAAATTTAGCCTCGTTATTGGAGTATTGGATCTTCAGCCTGATTGAAATTGGTACATGGAACCCATCCGGCTTGATCAAAATTACTTCCATTTTCTTTTTGATTTGCCGCTCCGTCGAAGTACAATTTCCAGCCTGGTTCTTCGTCATCATCATCGTTTTCTATCTCGGTAAATAGTATGGCTTCATCCAGAAAATTCATCTTTAATGGCTCGTAATCAGGCAACGGATGCTCGGCGAGGTGGTCAGTGATGGCTTGTCCTTTGATAGCTTTTTGAGTGACATAAGTGATGTCAAACTCCGATAACAATAACTGCCATTTCGTTGTGCGGCCTGTTAGTGTTGGTTTTTTGAATAGGTACTTCAGGGGGTCCATCCTGGCGATAAGCATAGTCGAGTAACTGAGCAAATAATGACGTAGTCGTTGAGATGCCTAGACTAATGCACAACAAGTTTTCTCAAGTGTTGAATATTTCGTTTCGTAATCAGTGAATTTCTTGTTGAGATAGTAGATGGCCTGTTCCTTCGGTCCCGATTCATCATGTTGCCCTAGCACACATCCCATTGATGTTTCTTGTACTGAGATGTACATCAGCAGAGGTCTCCCTGGAGTAGGAGGGACTAAGACTGGTGGATTGAGCAAATATTGCTTGATCTTGTCGAATGCTTCCTGACAGTATTTGCTCCATTTCTTCGGCGTATCTTTCCTTAGTAGCTTGAATACCGGTTCATAGATAGGCGTCAATTGCGCTATAAACCGACTGATATACTGTATTCTCCCCAGAAAGTCCCGAACATTTTTTTCTGAAACAGGTGCCTTCATTTCAAGGATATACTTAGTTTTTGCCGGATCTATCTCGATACCTCTTCTGTTAACAATGAACCCCAGTAGCTTGCCTGATGTTGCCCTGAATACGCATTTGGCCAGATTTAGCCTCAAGCTGTATTTTCTGAGTCTGTCGAACAACTTTTTCAGATTTACTAGATGGTCTTCTTCAATACCGGATTTAGCAATCATGTCATCTACGTAGATCTCCATTTCCTTATGGATCATATCGTGGAATAATGCGGTCATTGCCCGTTGGTAAGTCGCCCCTGCATTTTTCAGTCCGAATGGTATTACTTTGTAGTGGAAAGTACCCCATGGTGTGATGAATCTTTTCTTGGTCTTCTTCTATCATTTTTATTTGATTATAGCTTGAGAAGCCATTCATGAACGAGAACATGTCGTGCCCCGCTGTACTATCGACTAGAGTGACGATGTGTGGTAGTGGAAAATCATCCTTAGAATTGGCTTTGTTCAAGTTTCGATAGTCAACACACGTGCGTACCTTCCCATCTTTCTTGGGTACTGGGACGACGTTAGCATACCACTCAGGGTATGTAGAAACTGTAAGGAATCCAGCTTCGAATTGCTTCATGACCTCATCTTTGACCTTGAGGGTCCATTCTGGCTTTAGCCTTCTCAGTTTCTGCTTGATTGGTTTGCTTCCTGAGGCAATTGGTAGCTTGTGTACAACGAGATCTGTATCTAACCCCGGCATATCTCTGTATGACCATACAAAGACGTCCTGATAGTTTTGTAAGAATTCGACTATTTCTTCCTTTTACTGCGACGTCAATAAGACTCTGATCTTGACGATTCGTGGGTCCTCTTCGATACAAAGATTGATTGTGTCTGTATCCTCAATGTTTGACTGAACACCTTTTTCGTGGCGTTCTACCAGATCTTTGATTTCTTTGGGTGGGTATTCCATTTCGTCTTCAAATTCTTTTTCGATCCCATGAGGTCGAAGTCGAGTTCAAGATCGAAATCATACCGGTCCCTTTCAAATTCCATCTTATCTAGGTACTCATTTGATCTAGACAAATCCCTTGAAAACTCATTTTTTTTATTTTTGGAAAATATCTATTTTTTTGCAATTTTGAAAGCTTTTTGATTTTTTTAGTTTTTGAGAAATTTTTGATTTTTTTGCTTTTTGAGGAATATTTATTTTTTTGTGATTTTCTGGATACCTGAAATAAGAAGAACAATCATGCAAATTCGTTAATAAAGATAGAGAGCCCTCTAAACAGTCTTTACCCGAGGACGAGGGCTTGTTATGATCCTCGGGCAAACTAGATTCGACTAATGGCATTTTTTTTGGAGGCCTCAAAGGTTAATGGGAATTCCTCCCAGTTGTTCAGCACTTCCCTTTTTCTGGTAGGGCGAATGAGATGAGCAAGTGATTCGTTGGATGATTTGGTCGATGGTTCGAAGATGACCATGATCTCCGATTGATTGTTATCAAGTTGGGGCATAGTTCCCCCTAGATTGGGTAGGATGATGACTGATGCCCAGTCGATACCGGTGGGGAAAGGTGATTCTTTCTCTTAGCTTGTGGTGATTTCTACTTTCATAGGCTCTTGGGTAATCTCTGATGGATTTTCATTGGAATCCCCATTGAATAGAATATCAATGCCTTCTACGAAGGATGATTGGGACTCAACGACTTGGTCTTCTTGAATGTGCACTGGTGCTAAATTTACCCTTTTTCACTTTTTTGCTGGTTGTGGTTCTGATAAACTGTCGGGTCTAGTATGTGATTTTGAAAAGTTGATGCTGATATGTGGAACTCTGCCTAGATTCTAGACATTTGGTTCACGGTTTTGCCTTCTCACTAGTCGAAGCTCTTTTTTCTTGTCATCCATTTCTGTAATGTCTCTTTTTGTGGGCCTAAACCCCAGACCGAAATAAGGAGTATGCTTTCTTGCTTCGACCGGTGTAGCTCTTTCTTTTCCTCTTGGTCCCAACCCCTGTTTGGGTCGGTAACCTGCCATTTTCATAACCCGACCAATCATCAGATTTGTCCTTGATAACTTTGTTTTTACCCTCTCCTCCCCTTTTTCTACGTGGTTAACAGCAGCAAATTGGTATGAATGGTACATCGCCTTATCCTTTGTCATTTCAATGTCGATGAATGGCACATCAAGAGCTCTCCCAGTCGAAATAAGATTTTCTGCCAGCACGGATATCATCTTTTGCCCCATGATAAATTTGACTCTTTGGTGCAATGAGGATGGTACTACTCCTGCTATATGGATCCATGGTCTGCCCAACAGCAAGTTGAAGGTCGTTGGTATTTCCATGACTTTGAATGTTACCTCAAAGGTGCAATGACCTATCTTGATTGGTAAATCCATCTCTCCCAAAGAGTCTCTTCTCGAGCTCTCAAAACCTCGAACAACCTTGTTGTTGGGCTTGACGTGTGACCAATCAGCGTTGAGTTTCTGGAAGGTTTCAAGCGGACAGACATTAAGCGCTGAACCATTATCAATCAGCACCCTAGCAACCATCATGCCTTTGCATATGACCATGATGTTTAATGGCTCGACGTGTCCCATTCCTTCAAGCGTAAATTCATTCTCTATGAAGATAATAGGATTGGGGGCCATGATCTGTTCAACCATTTGCTCCAACTGTGCCGGTAAGGTAGTTGCAGGTATATGTGATTTGCCTAAAACTTTCAGTAATGCCTCTTGGTGCTCTTTCGATTTCTGCATTAGCCTGAAAATACTGATTTGAGTTGGCTATTTGTTTAGCTGGTCCACGATATTATGTTCACTCTTTCAAACGAGCTTAATGAAGTCTGCGGCTTCTTTGTCTGTTATTTTTGCCTTCTCTTCTGCTTTGTCATCCTTATATAGTTTACCTTTTCCCTTTGCTTTCCTTTTTTCTTCATCGGTCACCTCTTTTGCAGTCTCTTTTGTTTCTTCCCTGATTTTTACCCCATTTTATGATAATTTCTGGCATTTCCCTGCCCTTGTTATACGGCCGATATTAGCCACTGTTGCTTCCTTCATGGTTTCAACCCCGGTGGTTGTGGTGATAGTGGTCTCATAGCTCCAGGGGACTACCTGATCGGAGCTATAGGGGAATGATTTAGGTGAGCGTATGGTTATGGGAGGTGGATCGGGTTTCATATTGAGAATGAGGGGTAGTGGTGATGGTTTGGAGGTAGTGGTAGTAGGAGGAGTTGTGTGAGGAGTTGATGGAGTATATGGAATGACGAGCGGTGGACGTGGAAATGAAGTGTATGGTATGTGAATGTGGGGTCGAGTTGATCCTTGAGAATATGGTGGTGCGTAGGGTATAACAAGGGGAGGCCGGGTTGAATTTTGATGATGAGGTGATCTGTAAGGTATGACTAAAGGTGGTCGGGTAGTAGTATTTTGATGAGTGGGATGGATGGTGAGGTCGGCCATTCTAAGAGGTAGTTGTGCATTTTGCGATGGGTTTGTTGCATAATGGTTGACTGTGTTAACCGTTGACGTCCTTGATTTCTAGGTTAAGTGGACCCTGATTTTCGTCCCGATAGGTGCTATCAGATCCGAAGGATTAAAATCGAGTTCTCCGCAGACGACATTTACCCTGTGCCCACTCCCCTCCCCATTATGAGTAGGTAGGGGGTTTTGATTGATATTCTGTTGTTGGGACGGGTTGGCAGGCCCATCTAGGATGAGAGCCTTTTTATCAATCAGGTTCTGTAATTGATGCTTGAGCTACCAGCATTGGTCTGTGGAGTGCCCTGGTGCACCCATGTGGAATTCACATAATAAATTGGGGTTGTACCCTGGCCCTTTGGCAACCTCGGGGTTTGGTGGACGTTTTGCCAGATACTCACCCTTGAGTAGGATTGGTAGTAATTTCGATAGTGTCATGGGTAACCTGGTGAACACTCTGTTTACTCTGTTGGGTCGTGCCTATTGGTTTTGCCCATACAGCGGTGTCTGCTATGCAACCGGTGGTGGGTTTGCCCTGAATGGATTCTGAGGTGGAAGGTTCCATGTTGGTGGTGCTGGTGCCCATGAAGTCGATGGTGCTTGTGATCTCGGTCCTGGTGAAGGGATGAAGAGGGGTCGATTCGGCTGTACGTTGTTGACCTGTGTTTCTTGCCTCTTCTTTCCTGGAGGCACTGGCTTTCTCTAAGAAGGGATTCCTACTGTTGCCCCTAAACTTGTGAAATCAAATATCAGACCGGTTCGGATCCCGTCCTCGACCCGATCTGCCACCTGAACTAGATTCGAGAATGTGCCTGTAGTGTGCCCCACCAGATGAGTATAAAAAGCGTACCCTGTGTCGAGATAAACGTGGTTGTAGACACCCCATTTTTGCATCCGCCTGATTAATCAACTCGTCAACCCGATTGCAATGATTCCCAATGATGGATGTTATTTCTATTGCTTTATTTTATTACCAGATGTGTTTCAGAAATCCGGATGAGGTATCTCGAATTGACAAAACCTTAGAAACCACGCTACGCTAGGAAAATACGACCCAGAAACATAGAAACCATCATCTTGCAGACCAAAAAGAAACTTCACGATAAAAATCACTAAAAATTGAACAAATTACCAAAATACCCCTAACTTCAAAACAACCCTAGAGCCTACGTTACGCTTAGGAAAATCCATTCGAACACATAAAATGAAAAATCGGAACCAAATAAATCATTTCACCAATTTTAACAGAATTTGACAAAATTACGAAAATGCCCCTCATAAAGTTCACAATCATTTCACACAAAAAATTTCATAAATAACAAAAACTAATATTTCCATTGAATTCCTTACGAAAAACCGATTCTAAAACATCCTAGAACATTAAAAACCGACTTAAAACGTGAAAAGTCCTCTCCGGGGGCAAAATGGTAATTTCACAATTTTCATGATAAAAAATTCCGAAATTAATAAGTAAAACATTAAATAATTAAATTTAAACATTAATGAAATTAATTTAAAAATTTGAACCTAAAAAATCGATTAATCGGACTCTCAGGCAAAATTGTTGAGGGTTCGTGGGATATTTCTTTAAGGACCCCTCCATTTGGGGGTCCAAAGAATTAAAAATATTTTAGAGGAGGGGTTCTCCAAAAATCAAAGTAAATCAAGCAAGACTAAGGTCAAGGTATTAAAGTCAATCAAGTGAGACTGAAGTCAAAATTAAAGTCAATTAAGCAAGACTGAAGTCAAGATATTAAAAGTCAATCAATTAAAGTCAAAACATTAAAAGTCAATCAAATAAGACCAAAAGTCATAATAGAATTCTAATTGATTAATAACTCTATCTAATAGAGTTCTAACTTAAAAATAATTCTACCTAAAACAATTTGAATTAAAACACAATTCTACCTAAAACAATTCTAATTAAAACACAATTCTACCTAAAACAAGTCAAATTAAAACGTAACTCTAATTAAAAGATCTATAATTAAACACTAACTCTATCCAAATCAACCCCTAAAAACATCTATAAATAGAGGTGCTCACACCCTATTTTCGTATCAAATCATAAACCCTAATAGAAGTAGGTCTAGAAGCTCCCCTAGCCCCCCATAAACCCTAGTTTTGGAGCCCCAACTCCTTAGTTAACATCCCTCCTTCAATTTTAGTCTAGAAAACACCCAAAAGCCTTCTAAAAACACCCCCAAATCCGCAACGAACTTGAAGAGTTCAGATTCAAAAAACAAGGAGATACCTTGCCTCGGAGATCCGAAGTCAAATCCGGAAACAGAACGAAGCAAGGGAGCACGGTACAAGGAGCTCTTTTTGTCAGATCTGAGGGAACCAAGTCCTTGCCATTGGAAAGGTAAATTTTTATTTCTATTTATTTTTTTATTTAGGTTTTAGCAATGTAATTTACTTGGAACTTTAGTAAAGACCGGCTTTGGCCGGGCGGGGTTGGTGCCTAACACCTTCCAACCCCGTAACTTGATCCCCGAATTCAGATTTTTTTTGGTTTTAGATTAGTTTTTATCCGTTTAGAGTCATTGATCGGTTCCTAGACCGTAATAACTAGGTGGCGACTCCCAAACCTCAAGGGTCAAAAGCGGATCCGCGCACCCCGCGGATCGAGGGCGCTTTCAGTGGCGACTCCACTGGGGACTATTGAGGATCAAACTTGAAAAACCCCAAGTATGGGAGCATTGCCAAGATGACCTAGTTTTTTTTTTATTATTTAGTTGGATTTATTTTATTTATTTTTTCTGTTTATTTATTTTGTCTTGATTGTAGATGATTTTGGGTATTGCATTTTTTTTTTTTTTCAATTAAGGATCACTTTTTGATAACCCATAAATAATGAAAGATTCAAATTGATGGAATGATGAAGGTTGGACAGAAATATTAAAACGTTTTTATAGAATATTCTAGTGAGAATTAAGTCTGAGAGCCTCTTAATAAAACATAGATCTCGTCGAGTAGATTAATTTAGAATCTGAGTTCACTCAATTTCGTTATCGGAAGCCTTAGATATCATCGATGCAAATTCAATTTGTAAATCTGGAATTATTTCTGAATGAAAGTTGGGACAGCAACGTTTAAAATTTTTTACAGAACATTCTAGTGAGAATTAAGTTTGGGAACCTATTAATAAAACGTAGATCTCATCGAGTAGATTAATTTAGAACTTGATTTCACTCAATTTCGTTATCGGAAGCCTTAGATATCACCGATGCAAGTTCAATCTGTAAATCTGGAATTATTTCTGAATGAAAGTTGGGACAGCAACGTTAAAATTTTTTTACAGAATATTCTAGTGAGAATTAAGTCTGGGAACCTCTTAATAAAACGTAGATCTCATCGAGTAAATTAATTTAGAACTTGAGTTCACTCAATTTCGTCATCAGAAGTCTTAGATATCATCGATGCAAGTTCAATCTGTAAATCTGAAATTATTTCTGAATGAAAGTTGGGACAGTAATGTTAAAACTTTTTTACAGAACATTCTAGTGAGAATTAAATCTGGGAACCTATTAATGAAACGTAAATCTCATCGACTAGATTAATTTAGAACTTGAGTTCACTCAATTTCGTTATCAGAAGCCTTAGATATCATCGATACAAGTTCAATCTGTAAATCTGGAATTTTTTCTGAATGAAAGTTGGGACAGGAACGTTAAAACGTTTTTACAGAACATTCTGGTGAGAACTAAGTCTAGACACCTATTAATAAAATGTAGATCTCATCGAGTAGATTAATTTAGAACTTGAGTTCACTCGATTTCGTTATCGAGAGCCTTAGATATCATCGATGCAAGTTCAGATTGTATTTTCCTAATTCACAGAAAATCTGAATTTATCTAATGTTGGCATAATTAATGTTCTTGAGAGTGAGCTCATCTCAACCATTGTCATTCTATCATCAATGTAACACCTATTGGAATCTCGATTTATTTTGGATCACCTAAAAGTGATCATTTATTGGACTTAAAAAATTAAAAAAATTGTGCCTATTGCGATGATTAGATCTAATTAATTATTATAGGCCCTTATTTATTAATTGATTTGCTAATTGATGAATGCTAGAGATGTGTACGTTTAAAGCTTGAATTAAACCATATGAGTATGTTCCTGATCGATGTTTGCTTGCACTTGTATGATTTAATATCCTCTCTTGATTGGCTTGATTGGGCCATGGGCCCATTTGTTTGAAAAGGCCCCGGGCACACCCCACCTTACTTTGCACACACCACATGCACGTTTACCGCTTTACTCACTTACACGTCCCATTTAGCCAACGTGGCACTAGTGCGTGGCCCGGTCTCTTCGGAGATGCGACGTCATTCATGAAACCCACAACTCCAGTCACGTACCTTAGGGTATATCGAACTGGGGCATCAACACCGTCTGATCAGGTGATTCTGAGAGACATATTGATGCACCCAGGCTGGAGCGACCTGAGCCTTTGACCTATTGTAAGCCACACAGTCACATGTCCCGATTGCCAACGTAGTACTAGTACGTGGCCGGTCCCCTCGTGGGATGCCAAACCATTTATGAAAGCTACAACTCTTGACTCGTACCCGTAGGTATAAAAGGTAATCTAAGTATATCAATTGCACTTTTTGGTCAAAACCGGTGCCTAAGCAAGATCTTGCCCCGCTGTACCCTACTGTACGAGGGGGATAGACTACGTCTATTCTAGACGAGAGGTATTTAAGTGGGCCCTTGCTCAGCATTGTGCGCCACCTCTCAACTGGAGATCAAACTGGCTGTTTTTGGCTTCAGAGAAGTGAATTGAGGTTTTAGATTATCACCTATACGGTATATCAAACCAAGTCACCACGTATCGAAAGGTATATAGGTGTGCTTGGGAAATAGTGGCCAGATAAAAATGCATTGCACGTAGTAAGCCTAGAGTCTAGAAATATTCCCCATAGGTCACGACCCGAACTTATCGTGGGTGTTCCCGGGTTGTTTATTGAATGAATGCCTGTTGTTGGATGAATGTTTGTGAGTGATATGAATGTTGAGATCAAAGTGCATGATTGTCCTCAAGGATCAAAGAAATTTTGTTTTTGAAAATCAAAATGGGTGCACCGACCCAATAAAAAATCCATCTCTTGCAAATGACCCAGCCCAACTCGATCCAACAATCCTGATGGACCGGGCCATTTATATCGAAATGGAAATCGAATTTTCAAAGAAGAAAAAGAAAGTATTTTCTAGGAAAAATGTTTTCTAAAAGAAGTGTTTTCCAGAAAAAGTGTTATTCTCTAGAAAAAATATTTTCTAAAAAAAATGTTTTCTAGAAAATGTTTTCCATAAGAACAAGATTTTCCAAGAAAAAATATTTTTCAAATAAAAACTATTTTTCAAAGAAAAAATGTTTTCCAAAAGAAAAGAAAATGAAGGAAAAATGATTTACAAAAGATATATATTTGCATGAAAAATTATTGAAATATGTTTGAAGTTGTTATTCAATGAAAACATTATTTGTCAATATTTTTCAAGAGTGCAGTAAAATTATTTTTCTTCTGAATAATCATTAAATGGATGAATTTTTTAACGGATTGGTGCACAAAATTCTATAAAATCTCAGGGTTCATTTAAAATGTTATCAAGGGGGTGACACTGAAATTGGTTAAATTCACCTTCAAAGAGGTTTTAAGGGTTATCATTGTATCTAAGCTCAATCGTCTATCGTCTAGCTAGGGTTGTAAATCCGGTCAGTTAGAGTAAACGTCAATATCAAGCCAACAGTCAGAAATGACCTCAAAATTTCTCAACATCATCCAATTGTTCTTTGAAAATCATAGTGCTTCAATCCTACCGGTTGTAAGCAATGTCTCAGTTATCATCAAGCCCGTTTTGGGTAGTCTTGAGTTTTCATGGGTCATTTGGGTTAGCTCGAGTCTTTTTTTTTTCTAGCAAGGTCATGTCTTCCTTAGATTGAGCCTACTCTTTCTTATTGAGTCAAGTTAGTTCGTCGAGTTTATAGAGGTGTCTGTCGCTCCTTCTGAATTGATCGTACAAAAGAAATTTTTGAATATCTCGAGCGCATTAGCGAATTAACTAATAATCTAGCTTCAAAGACAAGAAGATAAGAGTCGGGCTCAAGAAAGCAAAGGTCATTGACCTCGGAACAGAAATAAATTTCTAAAGAGATTCAAATAGAAACCATCTTATCTCTAGAGGAACACAATGGGATAATGAATTTTCTCAGAAATTTCAAAAGACTTGTTCGTGTGATCATATGAGGGTATGTTAGGTACAAGCTTGAGTGTTGTTCAACATGGACTAGATACTCGTCTATATCAATGGAATCAAAGGAGATGTTATAAAATGTATCAGTATTATCCTCACTACATCTTAAGTTGCAAATCATATATTATCAGTCGATATGGGGATACCTTTTGAATCGATATCTGATAATGGGTCGTACTTCAAAGCATAAATCACTACTCTGTGTTTAAAGTTGAAGATCCGGAATCACAAATCATCCCCCTACCGTCCTCAGATCGATGGAACGGTTGAAGCAGTTAGTAAGAGTCTCAAGACTATCATCAGGAAAATGTGTCAATCACATCGAGATTGGTCAGAAAAATTATCATTCACGCTATGGACATATCGAATCTCAATTCGATACTTCACCGGAGCTACTCCCTACTCCTTAGTGTATGGCATAGAAGCAGTCTTGCCAGTTGAAATGGAGATTTTGTCTCTCACGGTTCTGTTAGAAAGTCAGTTGTCAGAAGCAGACTGGGTTCGTCAGCAGTAGGAAGAATTAAACTTGATCGAAGAAAACGAGTTAAAGCCCTGTACCATGTGCAAGCTTATCTAAGAAAAGTCATTCGTGCATTTGACAAAAATGTCAAAACTCATCATTTACAAGTCAAGGATTTAACTATCAAAATTGAACACTGCTCCTCGACTATAGGAGAAAGTCTGAACCCAATTGGAGAAATTCATTCATTAAGGAAATACTGTCTGGAAAAGTCGTCAGACTTCAAGATCATGATGGAAGTGAACTACCAGAGTCAACCAACCTTGACCGGATCAAATGGTACTACATTTAAGGAGGCCATCTTTGGCCGAATCAATTCACCTGTTACCCAGTTCAATATATCATTTCTCAACCCCTTTGCAGCCTTTTCAAAAAGAAAAATTATGCCTTTTTCTTTCTCAGCTCAATCACCTAACCTAGGGGAGGGAAGTTCGAACTACGTTTTGGTCTGATCCCAAAATTCTGGGGTACGTAGGCAACCTGAGAAATTACTTCAGGCCCGACCACGTCAATAAAAAAGATCTATTTCCCCACACAAAAAAATCAAAAAATAAAAAAAAAAAGAAATTCAAAATGGGGAAGAAAATTCAAGAAAAAGGAAAATAAACCTAAAAGGAAATGCCACGCAAGGGGCATTTGGGTTTTTGAGCCTCAAAATCTTTTTCTTTTTATACCCAGTCCTAAGCTTACCCATGAAAGTCCTCTTAAGTACCGTGCGAAAAGTCAAGGAAGATAGCAAAGCATGATCAAATAGTAACTCCAGAAGTTCAGAAGAGAAGAAAAAGATAAAAAATGATAAAGCCTGCTAAGTTGAAAATCCGAAAAGGGCGATTTAGGTAAAAATTAAGGCAAGCTCGCAAGGTTGAAAATCTGAAAGGACAACTTTGGTAACGATCAGAGCAAAGAAAAAAAAGAGCTCGCTAGATCGAAAACCTGAAAAGGCGATCTAGGCAAAAGCTAGAGCAAGCTCGCTAGATTGAAAACTTGAAAAGGCGATCTAGGCAAAAGTTAGAGCAATAAAGAAAAACAGAAGAAAATCCCAAGCTGAGAGCAGTCCAAGCTGAAACATCAGAAGTCTGAATAATCAAGTTCAATACTTAGCTTAAACCCGGCATAGACTCAGAAGCCACAAGTATCTTGTCTACGATCGATCTGAAAATGTTTACTTCCCCGAGTGAACCAATGGAGAAAAGGGTGAATTCTATGATGAGTCCCAAAAGGAAATATTTTGTTCTCTTGAGCCTGAATCAAAATCTTTAATAAAATTAATCAAAATTAAAAGTTGAGTCTTTATTGCGCTTATGGTAATCAATTATTTCAAACCTTCATACAAGGGGCATTTTCTTTCTTCTTTCCCCCTTACACTAGGGGCATTTTTATATTACACGATGTGTTTAATTATTTTCAAGGCCATGTTCATTGTCAAACTAGGGGCATTTTGTCTTCGAGCAATGTTAATCCTATAAAAATAATAGGAACCCCAAACTTAAGGTTACCCTCTTGATAACTGTTTTTTCGAAAAACTTTTGAGGTTCAAAAGAAATAAAAACTCATGTTTTAAATTCATAAAACTTTTTGATAAATCCTTGAGGTTCAAACAAAAGCATATTGGATCTCACATAGGAGATATAACATTCTTTCGTTCTCCAGATTCTTTTCCAGATTCAATCATTCTTGGAATCAATCATTTCTCTTCCAGATTCATTATCTTCTAGATTTATTCGTTCTCCGATTCGTTCTAATCAGTTTTCTCCAAAATTCATTCATTCCTTTGCCAGTTTTGCTCAGTCTCCGCCAAGGGTTATCTTGGATTTTGTTCAGTCTCCGCCAAGAGTTATCTTAGATTTTGCTCAGTTGCCGCCAAGGGTTAACTTGGATTTTGCTCAGTCTCCGCCAAGGGTTATCTTGGATTTTGCTCAGTCTCCGCCAAGGGTTATCTTGGATTTTGCTCAGTCTCCGCCAAGGGTTATCTTGGATTTTGCTCAGTCTCCGCCAAGGATTAACTTGGATTTTGCTCAGTTTCCACCAAGGGTTATCTTGGATTTTGCTCAGTTTCCGCCAAGGGTTATCTTGGATTTTGCTCAGTTGCCGCCAAGGGTTAGCTTGGATTTTGCTCAATTGCCGCCAAGGGTTATCTTGGATTTTGCTCAGTTTCCGCCAAGGGTTAACTTGGATTTTGCTCAGTTTCCGCCAAGGGTTATCTTGGATTTTGCTCAGTCTCCGCCAAGGGTTATCTTGGATTTTGCTCAGTTGCCGCCAAGGGTTAACTTGGATTTTGCTCAGTTTCCGCCAAGGGTTATCTTGGATTTTGCTCAGTTTCCGCCAAGGGTTATCTTGGATTTTGCTCAGTCTCCGCCAAGGGTTATCTTGGATTTTGCTCAGTTGCCGCCAAGGGTTAACTTGGATTTTGCTCAGTTTCCGCCAAGGGTTATCTTGGATTTTGCTCAGTTGCCGCCAAGGGTTATCTTGGATTTTGCTCAGTCTCCGCCAAGGGTTATCTTGGATTTTGCTCAGTTGCCGCCAAGGGTTATCTTGGATTTTGCTCAGTTGCCGCCAAGGGTTATCTTGGATTATGCTCAGATACCGCCGAGGGTTTTCTCGGAACTATGCTCAGATACTGCCGAGGGTTTTCTCGGAACTATGCTCATATACCGCCGAGGGTTTTCTCGGAATTATGCTCAGATACCGCCGAGGGTTTTCTCGGAACTATGCTCAGATACCGCCGAGGGTTTTCTCGGAATTATGCTCAGATACCGCCGAGGGTTTTCTCGGAACTATGCTCAGATACCGCCGAGGGTTTTCTCGGAATTATGCTCAGATACCGCCGAGGGTTTTCTCGGAACTATGCTCAGATACCGCCGAGGGTTTTCTCGGAATTATGCTCAGATACCGCCGAGGGTTTTCTCGGAACTATGCTCAGATACCGTCGAGGGTTTTCTCGGAACTATGCTCAGATACTGCCGAGGGTTTTCTCGGAATTATGCTCAGATACTGCCGAGGGTTTTCTCGGAACTATGCTCAGATACCGCCGAGGGTTTTCTCGGAACTATGCTCAGATACCGCCGAGGGTTTTCTCGGAATTATGCTCAGATACCGCCGAGGGTTTTCTCGGAACTATGCTCAGATACCGCCGAGGGTTTTCTCGGAATTATGCTCAGATACCGCCGAGGGTTTTCTCTGAACTATGCTCAGATACCGCCGAGGGTTTTCTCGAAATTATGCTCAGATACCGTCGAGGGTTTTCTCGGAACTACCGCCGAGGGTTTTCTCGGAACTATGCTCAGATACCGCCGAGGGTTTTCTCGGAACTATGCTCAGATACCGCCGAGGGTTTTCTCGGAATTATGCTCAGATACGCCGAGGGTTTTCTCGGAACTACCGCCGAGGGTTTTCTCAGAATTATGCGCAGATACCGCCGAGGGTTTTCTCGGAACTATGCTTTGTTACCACCGAGGGTTTTCTCGGAACTATGCTCAGATGCCGCCGAGGGTTTTCTCGGAACTATGCTCAGATACCGCCGAGGGTTTTCTCGGAACTATGTTCAGATGCCGCCGAGGGTTTGCTCGAACTATGCTCAACCAGATGTCATCGAGGGTTTGCTCAGATTATGCTCAGCCAGTTGCCACCGAGGGCTTTCTCGGATTATGCTTAGACAGATATCGCCGAGGGTTTTCTCAGATTATACTTAGATAGTTCATTACTCTTTCACCCCGAGTATGTAGAGTAGAACTCCAGGAAATTAGTCCATTACTCTTTCACCCTGAGTAGGTAGAGTAGGACTCCCAGAAAAAGTAGTTCATTACTCTTTCACCCCGAGTAGGTAGAGTAGAACTCCCAGAAAAAATAGTTCATTACTTTTTCACCCTGAGTAGGTAGAGTAGAACTCCGAAAATAGTTCATTACTCTTTCACCCCGAGTAGGTAGAGTAGAACTCCCGAAAATAGTTCATTACTCTTTCACGCCGAGTAGGTAGAGTAAAAACTCCCAGAAAATAAGTCCATTACTCTTTCACCCCGAGTATGTAGAGTAGGACTCCCAGAAAAAATAGTTCATTACTCTTTCACCCTGAGTAGGTAGAGTAAAACTCCCAGAAAAAATAGTTCATTACTCTTTCACCCCGAGTAGGTAGAGTAGAACTCCCGAAAAAGAATTCATTACTCTTTCACCCCGAGTAGGTAGAGTAGGACTCCTAGAAAAAATAGTTCATTACTCTTTCACCCCGAGTAGGTAGAGTAAAACTTTCCAAAAAAAATTGTTTATTACTCTTTCACCCATGGTAGGTAAAGTAAGACATTCAATTTTTTTATGCTCAATTTATGCTCAGTTATGCTTAGTTTATGCTCAGATTTTACTCAGTTTCACACAGTGCACACACTTGCACACTTGTTCTTTTAGTCAGGGAGAATTCTTTAAAATTCAAGGATCTGACGCCATCAGTGAGAGCTCTCGCTCGAGGACCTGACAACCTTTTAGTTCGGGGAGAGTTTAACCCTCAAGGATCCGAACACCTCGACGAATTGCTAAATCAGGCTGCAAAATGAACTGTCACTAGCTTTGGCATTCGGATATCGCACTATCTACCAAAATAGATTTGCTATCTAGTTTGCTTCAACCCTCTGCCAAAGAGGGGCATCTGTAGACACCCCATTTTTGCATCCGCCTGATTAATCAATTCGTCAACCCGATTGCAATGATTCCCAATGATGGATGTTATTTCTATTGCTTTATTTTATTACCAGATGTGTTTCAGAAATCCGGATGAGGTATCTCGAATTGACAAAACCTTAGAAACCACGCTACGTTAGGAAAATACGACCCAGAAACATAGAAACCATCATCTTGCAGACCAAAAAGAAACTTCACGATAAAAATCACTAAAAATTGAACAAATTACCAAAATACCCCTAACTTCAAAACAACCCTAGAGCCTACGTTACGCTTAGGAAAATCCATTCGAACACATAAAATGAAAAATCGGAACCAAATAAATCATTTCACCAATTTTAACAGAATTTGACAAAATTACGAAAATGCCCCTCATAAAGTTCACAATCATTTCACACAAAAAATTTCATAAATAACAAAAACTAATATTTCCATTGAATTCCTTACGAAAAACCGATTCTAAAACATCCTAGAACATTAAAAACCGACTTAAAACGTGAAAAGTCCTCTCCGGGGGTAAAACGGTAATTTCACAATTTTCATGATAAAAAATTTCGAAATTAATAAGTAAAACATTAAATAATTAAATTTAAACATTAATGAAATTAATTTAAAATTTGAACCTAAAAAATCGATTAATCGGACTCTCAGGCAAAATTGTTGAGGGTTCGTGGGATATTTCTTTAAGGACCCCTCCATTTGGGGGTCCAAAGAATTAAAAATATTTTAGAGGAGGGGTTCTCCAAAAATCAAAGTAAATCAAGCAAGACTAAGGTCAAGGTATTAAAGTCAATCAAGTGAGACTGAAGTCAAAATTAAAGTCAATTAAGCAAGACTGAAGTCAAGATATTAAAAGTCAATCAATTAAAGTCAAAACATTAAAAGTCAATCAAATAAGACCAAAAGTCATAATAGAATTCTAATTGATTAATAACTCTATCTAATAGAGTTCTAACTTAAAAATAATTCTACCTAAAACAATTTGAATTAAAACACAATTCTACCTAAAACAATTCTAATTAAAACACAATTCTACCTAAAACAAGTCAAATTAAAACGTAACTCTAATTAAAAGATCTATAATTAAACACTAACTCTATCCAAATCAACCCCTAAAAACATCTATAAATAGAGGTGCTCACACCCTATTTTCGTATCAAATCATAAACCCTAATAGAAGTAGGTCTAGAAGCTCCCCTAGCCCCCCATAAACCCTAGTTTTGGAGCCCCAACTCCTTAGTTAACATCCCTCCTTCAATTTTAGTCTAGAAAACACCCAAAAGCCTTCTAAAAACACCCCCAAATCCGCAACGAACTTGAAGAGTTCAGATTCAAAAACAAGGAGATACCTTGCCTCGGAGATCCGAAGTCAAATCCGGAAACAGAACGAAGCAAGGGAGCACGGTACAAGGAGCTCTTTTTGTCAGATCTGAGGGAACCAAGTCCTTGCCATTGGAAAGGTAAATTTTTATTTCTATTTATTTTTTTATTTAGGTTTTAGCAATGTAATTTACTTGGAACTTTAGTAAAGACCGGCTTTGGCCGGGCGGGGTTGGTGCCTAACACCTTCCAACCCCGTAACTTGATCCCCGAATTCAGATTTTTTTTGGTTTTAGATTAGTTTTTATCCGTTTAGAGTCATTGATCGGTTCCTAGACCGTAATAACTAGGTGGCGACTCCCAAACCTCAAGGGTCAAAAGCGGATCCGCGCACCCCGCGGATCGAGGGCGCTTTCAGTGGTGTTTATCTCTTGCTCTGTTATTGCAGGCCTTACTTGTGAGGTGGACTATCGCCATCTCTGTCCATACTCTTTCACCGTTTCCCTCTGCTTTCTTGTCATTTTGGCCATGTCATTTCGATCTAGCCCACATCAGTATTGAACCAGTAATTTTGCCAGAACATTTCGGTTAAGTCCTGCCAGTTCTTAATGAGTGAGTGATCCAACCCAGAAAACCATTTGAGTGTCGGCCTCGTTAAGCTCCTCTGAAATAATTGTACCAACAACCTGTCATCTTCGCCATACTGACACATGGATCCACAATACAACTTCAGATGCGACAGCGGACACCCTACTCCGTTATATTTTTCAAACTCCGGACACTTGAACTTGGTCGGTAATTGAGCATTGGGGTAGAAGCACAGATCCTTGAATCGGGTTCCGCTCATAGTGTTGAGGTCTTTCATCCTTCTCATCTCTTCCTACAGAGATTCGATTTGCTGAGCCAATTTTTCATCTGTTGCGCTTTTGGCTTCCGTAGCCCTGTACTCACATTCATCGTCGGGAATGACCATAGGGGGTGGTCGATTCTGTGGAATATAGAGCGGAAGCCCCTGGTATTCAGGCATTGCAGGTGGCATTGTGGTCTGTGGTCCCTGTGGAGGTTGCTCGGGTAACTCTTGATTTGACCCGGATGCGTGCTGCTGTATCGTTTGAGCTTGTAGGATGCTAGAATTGGCTAAGATAGTACTTACTATCTTTTCTTGTCTCTTAATTATCTTTAATAGTGCTGTTATTTGCGGGTCGATACCTGACGCTTCAGTCACTAGAGGTTGTGCTGGTTCAGAAGAACTCATGGTGACTATAGATGATCTGAGAAAATAGGGAGGCACTTCTGACTACTTGTATTTCTTTCGCTTGGCCACGTGTGGGTACGGACAACCAAGTGTTACTATCTTATTTACAAAAAGAAAGATGCATGATGTTTTATTAAGTAGGGTAAAGTTGTTTATTATGAGTTTTAGCGAAAAAGTAATTTTTCAGCGCGAAACCGGCATCAACACGGAGTTGGTAAAATATTTTACAAAAGAATTACATCAGCACGGAACTGGCATCGATACGGAGTCGGCATCAACACGGAGTTGGCATCAGCACGGAGCTGGCATCGACAATGAGTCGATAAAATTTTTTAGGAAAGGTAATTTCATCAGTACGGAGCTGGCATCAACACGGAGTTGGCATCAACACGGAGCTGACATCGACATGGGGTCGGGGAAACATTTTTTAAAAATAATTTCATCAGCACGGAGCTGGCATCCACACGGGGTCGAGAAAGCATTTTGAAAAAATAATTTCATTAACACGGAACTGGCATCGACCAGAAGTTGGAAAAATATTTTGAAAAGGTAATTTCATCAACACGGAGCTGGCATCGACATGGAGTCGGGAAAACATTTTGAAAGTGAAATTATCTCAACATGGAGCTGGTATCGACACGGAGTTGGCATTAGCACGGAGTTGGCATCGACACTGAGTCAGGAAAATATTTTGCAAAGGTAATTTCATCAGCACAGAGCTGGCATCGACACGGAGTCGAGAAAATATTTTGGAAAGGTAATTTCTGAGACAAATCGAGTTGGGACAACTCATGTTTTTGGTAGCCTCCAATTCAGTTCTCTGAAATCACCGTCGGCCAGGCAGATCTCCAAGAAAGAGGCGGTGCACAATGGCACTCTTAAATCACCTTGTTCCCTAAATAGATGTAGTCTATTCCCCTCGTATCAACAGGGTAAGATCTTTCTAGGCACCGACTTTGATTAAGGACTGCAATTGATGCTTTTTGAAATCTATTGTTTTTTTTTTTTTTTTGAAAAAGATTGAATTCCCTTGAATTGGTTGATTGTTAGATCATAGCCTTGATTTGAAATTTGATATGGATCCAATTTGTAGTGGATTTGGGTCTTAGACTTAGTCGAAACGGATCCGGGTTGTGGACCCAGTTTGAAATGGATTTAGATCTGGGTCGTGGACCCAGTTGACAATGGATCTGGGTCGTAAGCCAGTTGAAAATGGATCTGGGTTGTAACCTAGTTTGAAAATGGATATGGGTCGTGGACCTAGTTGGAATGGATCTGGGTCGTGGACCCAGTTGGATTGGATCTAGGTCGAAACCCAGTCTAAAAATAGATCTGGGTCGTAGACCTAGTTGGAATGGATCTGGGTCGTGGACCCAGTTGAAAATGGATCTAGGTCGTGGACCCAGTTGGGGTTGGATCTAGGTCATGGACCCAGTTCGGTTGGATCTGGGTTGTAACCCAATTTGAAAATGGATCTGGGTCGTAACCCAGTTGAAAATGGATATGGGTCGTAACCCAGTTTGAAAATGGGTCTGGGTCGTGGCTAGTTGAAAATGGATCTGGGTTGTAACCCAATTTGAAAATGGATCTAGGTCGTGGACCCAGTTGAAATGGATCTGGGTCGTGGACCCAGTTGGATTGGATCTGGGTCGTAATCCAGTCGGATTGGATCTGGGTCGTAACCCAGTCTTAAAATGGATCTGGGTCGTGGACCTAGTTGGAATGGATCTGGGTCGTGGACCCAGTTGGATTGGATCTGTGTCGTAACCCAGTTGAAAATGGATCTGGGTCGTGGACCTAGTTGGGGTTGGATCTGGGTCGTAACCCAGTTTGAAAATGGGTCTGGGTCGTGGACCTAGTTGGATTGGATCTGGGTCGAACCCAGTCTGAAATGAGTTGGATCAGGGTCGTGGACCTAGTTGGAATGATTTGGATCGTGGGCCTGGTTTAAATGGACACAAGTGGGGGTCCGGTTCACAAAATTGTTTTGAGTTTGAAAGTCCGTAGATTCTTCCCCTTTTTTTATTTTTTATTTTTTATTTTTTATTTATTTTTATTTTTTATTTTTTTATTTTTATTTTTGTTTTGTTTTATTTTTGAAAACATTGACTAGCAAAAATCCATTCTACTTAATTTTTCCAAAACTTGGGATTTTTTTCTAAGGGTCATCAATGTTTGATCAATAGTAAGTGAGCCTATTCAAAAATGGACTGTCGAGTTCATTCTGTAGGGTCGAGTTCAATCTGGTCCGTGTTAATGGCATGGATGTAACCCTCACTCTGTTATCCATGTTTTGGGCACGGATGAGACATTTCAATTGGATCCTCGACCCAGATCCATTTTTACTGGGTTCCTGACCCAAATCCACTAAAACTGGGTTCACGACCCAGATCCATCTCAATTGGATCCCCGACCCAGATCCATTTTAACTGGGTTCCCGACCCAAATCCACTTTAACTAGGTTCAAGACCCAGACCCTTTTCGAACTTGGTCCTCGACCTAGATCCATATCCATACCAACTGGGTCCACGACCCAGATCTAAACCCTTTTCAACTGGGTACGCGACCCAAATCCGTTTTGATTGGGTCTAAGACCCAGATCTACTACAAACTGGATCCATATCCAATTTCGAACCAAGTCCATGATCTAATAAAGATAACAACCGATCAATCAACTCCACAGAATTCAATCTTTTTCAAAAAAAAAAAAAAAAATTTAAAGCACCAATTACAGTCCTTGATCAAAGTCGATGCCTAGAAAGATCTTACCCTGTTGATACGAGGGGGATAGACTATGTCTATTCAAGGAACAAGGTAATTTAAGAGTGTCATTGTGTGCCGCCTCTTCCTTGGAGATCTGCCTGGCCGACGGTGATTTCAGAGAACTGAATTGGAGGCTACAAAAAATATGAGTTATTCCAACTCGATTTATCTCAGAAATTACTTTTTTGAAATATTTTTCCGACTCTGTGTCGATGCTAGCTCCGTGCTAATGCCAACTCCGTGTTGATGCCGACTACGTGTTGATGCCAGCTCCGTGCTGAGATAATTTCACTTTCAAAATGTTTTCCCGACTCCGTGTCGATGCCAGTTCCGTGCTGATGAAATTACCTTTTCAAAATATTTTCCCGACTCCGTGTCGATGCCAGCTCCGTGCTAATGAAATCACTTTGTCAAAATGTTTTTCCAACTCCGTGTCGATGCCAGCTCCGTGCTGATGAAATTACCTTTTCAAAATATACTCCTGACTCCGTGTCGATGCCAGCTCCGTGCTGATGAAATTACTTTTTCAAAATGCTTTCTCGACTCTGTGTCGATGCCAGCTCCGTGTTGATGAAATTACTTTTTCAAAATGCTTTCCCGACTCCGTGTCAATGCCAACTCTGTGCTTATGCCAACTCCGTGTTGATGCCGACTCCATGTCGATGCCTGCTCCTTGCTGAGATAATTTCGCTCTCAAAATATTCTTCCGACTCCGTGTCGATGTCAGCTCCGTGCTGATGAAATTACCTTTTTTCATTATAAAAAAAAATGATTCGCCGACTCCGTGTCGATGCCAGCTCCGTGCTGATGAAATTACCTTTTTTCTTTATAAAAAAAAATTATTCGCCGACTCCGTGTCGATGCCAGCTCTGTGCTGATGCCAACTCCGTGTTGATGCTAACTCCGTGTCGATGCCAGATCCGCGCTGAGTTAACTCCGTTTTCAAAAATATTTTATCGACTCCGCGTCGATGCCAGCTCCATGCTGATGTAATTCTTTTATAAAACATTTTACCAACTCCGTGTTGATGACCGGCTCTACGCCGAGAAATTACTTTTCTATTAAAACTCATAATAAACAACTTTACCCGACCTAATAAAACATCATGCATCTTCATTTTTTATAAATAAGATATTAACGCTTGGTCTTCTATACCCACAGATGGCCAAGCGAAAGAAATACAAGCAGCCAGAAGTACCTTCATATTTTCTGAGATCATCTACAGTCACTATGAGTTCTTCTGAACCAGCACAACCTCCAGCGACTGAAGCGTCAGGTATCGACCCGCAAATAATAGCACTATTAAAGATAATTGAGAGGCAAGAAAAGATAGTAAGTACTGTGTTAGCCAATGCCAGCATCTTACAAGCCCAAATGATACAGCAGCATGCATCAGGGTCGAATCAAGAGTTACCCGAGCAACCTCCACAGGGACCACATACCACAATGCCACCTGCAGTGCCTGAATACCAGGGGCCTCCGCTCTATATCCCATAGAATCGACCACCCCCTGTGGTCATTCCCGACGATGAATGTGAGTACAGGGCCACAGAGGCCAAGAGTGCAACAGATGAAAAACTGGCTCAACAAATCGAATCTCTGCAGGAAAAGGTGAAGACGATGAAGGGCCTCAACACTATGAGCGGAACCCGATTCAAGGATCTGTGCTTCTACCCCAATGCTCAATTACTGGCCAAGTTCAACTGTCGCATCTGAAGTTGTATTATGGATCCATGTGTCAGTATGGCGAGGATGACAGGTTGTTGGTGCAGTTGTTTCAGAAGAGCCTAATAGAGTTGACACTCAAATGATTTTCTGGATTGGATCACTCACTTATTAAGAACTAACAGGACTTAGCTGAGATGTTCTGGCACAATTATCGATTCAATACGGATGTTGGTCTAGATCAGAATGACATGGCCAAGATGAAGAGAAAACAGAGAGAAAATGTGAAAGAGTATGCACAGAGGTGGCAAGAATCAGCCTCACAAGTAAGGCCTGTGATGACCGAACAAGAGATGAACACCACGTTCATCTCGACACTAGGGCACGCCTTCTATACTCATCTGGTGGGGCACACTACGGGCACATTTTCAAATCTGGTGCAGGTAGCAGACCGAGTCGAGGACGGGATCCGAACTGGTCTGATATTTGACTTTACAAGCTTAGGGGCAGTAACAGGGATCCCCTCTTAGAGAAAACCAGTGCCGATAGTAAAGAAGAGAGAAGATACACAGGTTAACAATGTACAACCAAACCGACCCCTCTTCATTCCAACACCAGCACCGAGACCACAAGCTCCATCAACTTCTTGGGCTCCGGCACCTCCGCCAATCGGGAACCCCGTATCTCAGAACCAGTTCAGGGAAAATCCTCCACCAGTGGCACCACAGTATAGCCAAGGTCAGCAAGTGCGGCCTAACAGAGTGTTTACTCGGTTGCCAATAACACTATCAGAATTACTCCCGATCTTGCTCAACGGAGAGTACCTCATGAAACAACCACCAAACCCAGAAGCCGAAAAGGGACCAGGATACAATCCAAGCTTGTTTTGTGAATTTCACATGGGTGCTCCAGGGCACTCTATAGATCAATGCTGGCAACTCAAAGCACCAAGTGTAGAATTTGATAGACAAAAAGGCACTCATACTAGATGGACCTGCCAACCCGCCCCAATAACAGAATATCAATTAAAACCCCCTACCTACTCATAATGGAAAGGGGAGTGGGCACAAGGTAAATGTCATCTGCAGAGAACTCAACTTCAATCCTTCGAATTTGATAGCACCCATTGGGACAAAAATCAGGGTCCAACTAACCCAGGAATCCAAGACGTCAATGGTTAACACAATCAATCACTACACAACAAACGCATCCCAAAACTCACTACCACCACTCAGATTGGCTGACCTCACCATCCATCCCACTCATCAAAACACTGCTACCCGACCTCCTCTAGTCATACCTTATGGATCATCGAACCATCAAAGTTCGACCTGACCTCCCCTTGTTATACCATATACACTGCCAACTCTTCAAGGATCAACTCGACCCCCCTTCATATACCATGCACTTCTTCCTCACGTCCACCGCTCATCATTCCATCAGCTCTTCACACAACTCCTCCTACTACCACTACCTCCAAACCATCACCACCACCCCTCATTCTCAATATGAAACCCGATCCACCTCCCATAACCATACGCTCACCTAAACCATTCTCCTATATCTCCGATCAAACCGTTCCCTAGAGTTATGAGACCACCATCACCACAATCACAGGAGTTAAAACCATGAAGGAAGCGATAGTAGCTGATATCGATCGAATAAAAAGGGTAGGAAAATGCCAGAAATTGTCAGAAAATGGGGTGAACATCAGAGAAGAAACAAAAGAGGCCGCAAAAGAGGTGACAGATGAAAAAAAGAAAGCGAAGGGAAACGGTAAGCTGTATAAGGATGAGAAGACGGAAGAAAAGGTAAAAGTGACAGACAAGGAAGCCGTAGATTTCATTAAGCTCATTCTCAAGAGTGAGCATAATATAGTGGACAGATTGAACAAACAATCAGCTCAAATCAGTATCCTGGGACTGATGCGAAAATCGGAAGAGCACCAAGAGGCATTGCTGAGAGTTCTAGGAAAATCACATGTACCTGCAACTACCTCACCGGCACAGTTGGAGCAAACGGTTGGCTAGATCATGGCCCCCAATCCTATTATTTTTACAGATAATGAATTTATGCCTGAAGGAACGGGACATATCGAGCCACTAAATATTATGGTCATATGCAAGGGCATGATGGTTGCCAGAGTACTGATTGATAACGGTTCTGTGCTTAACGTCTGTCCACTTGAAACCTTCTGGAAACTCAATGCTAATTGGTCGCATGTGAAACCCAACAATAAGGTCATCCGAGGGTTCGATAGTTCAAGAAGGGATTCGCTGGGCGAAGTGGATTTACCAATCACGATAGGTCCTTGCACCTTTGAAGTGACAGTTGAAGTCATGGAGATACCGACAACCTTCAATATATTACTGGGCAGGCCATGGATCCATATAGTAGGGGCTGTACCATCTTCGTTGCACCAAATCGTCAAATTTATCATAGGGCAAAAGATGATATCCGTGCTGGCAGAAAATCTTATTCCGGCTGGGAGAGCTCCAGATGTGCCGTTCATCGATATCGAGATGACAAAGGATAAGGCGATGTATCACTCTTATCAATTCACTGTTGTCAATCATATCAAGAAGGGGAAAAAGAAGGTAAGGGAAAAGCTATCAAGAACAAATCTGATGATTGGTCGGGTTATGAAAAGGGCAGGTTATCGACCCAAGCAAGGGTTGGGACAGAGAGGAAGAGGAAGAGCTACACCGGTCGAAGCAAAAAAACACAATCCTTATTTCGATTTGGGATTTAGGTCCACGAAAAAGGATATAATAGAAATGAACGAAAAGAAGAAAGAACTTCGACTAGCAAGAAAGCAAAACTGTGAACCGAACGTCTGGAATCTGAGTCGAGTCCCTCATATCAGTATTAGCTTCCCAAAATCACATACCAGACCCGACAGCTTATCAGAACCACCACCAGCAAAAAACCAAAAATGGTAAATTCCAAACCTCTACACATTCAAGAAGACTCAGTTGTTGAGTCCTAGTTATCTTTCATAGAAGGCATTGATGTTTTATTCAATGGGGATTCCGACGAAAGTCTATAAAAAATGGTTCCAGAATCCACCAACATGGAGACCACTACCAACCAAGAGAACGACTCACCTTTTCCTACGAGAATCGATTGGGCATTGGTCGTCATCCTAGAGAGCTTGGGAGGGACTATGCCCCAATCTGACAACAATCAATCGGAGATCATGGTTATCTCCGAACCACCAATCAAATCATCCAACATGTCACTCGCTTATCTCATCCGCCCCCTCAGAGAAGGGGAAGTTCTGAACAATTGGGAAGAATTCCCATTAACTCTTGAGGCTGTTGAGGCCTAAAAAAAAATGCCGTCAGACGACATCAATTTGCCCGAGGATCATAACGAGCCTTCATCCTCGGGTAAAGACCATTTTGAGGGCTCCCTATCTTTATTAATAAATTTGCACGATTGTTCTTCTTATTTCAGGTATCCAGAAAATCACAAAAAAATAAATATTTCTCAAAAAGCTAAAAAATAAAAAATTTCTCAAAAACTAAAAAAATCAAAAAGCTTTCAAAATTACAAAAAAGTAGATATTTTCCGAAAAACAAAAAAAAGAGTTTTCAAGGGATCTGTCTCCATCAAATGAATACCCAAACAAAATAGAATTTGAAAGGGACGAGTATGATTTCGATCTTGAACTCGACTTCAACCTCATGGGGATAGAAGAAGAGTTTGAGGATGAAGTGGAATACCCGCGCAAACAAATCAAAGACTTGGTAGAACGTCAAGAGAGAGGTGTTCAGCCAAACATTGAGGATACAGATTCAATCAATCTTGGTACCGAAGAGGACCCACGAATCATCAAGATCGAAGCTTTATTGACATCACAACAAAAAGAAGAAATGGTTGAATTACTACGGAAGTATCAGGACGTCTTCGCATGGTCATACAAGGATATGCCTAGGTTAGACACAGATCTGGTTGTCCCCAAACTGCCAATTACTATTGGAAGTAAGCCGATCAAGCAGAAACTGAGATGACTAAAATCAGAATGGACCCTCAAGGTCAAAGACCAGGTCATGAAACAGTTCGAAGTCGAATTTCTTGTAGTCTCTACGTACCTTGAATGGTTGGCTAACGTTGTACCAGTACCTAAGAAAGATGGGAAGGTACACATGTGTGTTGACTACCGGGACTTGAACAAAACTAGTCCTAAGGACGATTTTCCACTACCACACATCGACACTCTAGTCGATAGTACAGCAGGGCATGGCATGTTCTCGTTTATGGATGGCTTCTCAGGCTATAACCAGATAAAAATGACAGAAGAAGACCAGGAGAAGACTGCATTCATAACATCATGGGGTACTTTCCATTACAAAGTCATGCCATTCGGGCTGAAGAACGCAAGGGCAACTTACCAACGGGCGATGACCGCATTATTCCATGACATGATCCACAAGGAAATGGAGGTCTACGTAGACGTCATGATTGCTAAATCCAGCATTGAAGAAGACCATCTGGTGAATCTGAAGAAGTTGTTCGACAGGCTCAGGAAGTACAGTTTAAGGCTCAATCTGACCAAATGCGTGTTCGGGGCAACATCAGGCAAGCTACTGGGATTTATAGTCAGCAGAAGAAGTATCGAGATAGATCTGATGAAAACTAAGTATATCCTCGAAATGAAGGCACCTGTTTCAGAAAAAGACATTCGGGGCTTTCTGGGGAGAATACAGTATATCAGTCGGTTTATAGCGCAATTGACGCCTATCTGTGAACTGGTCTTCAAGCTATTAAGGAAAGATATGCTGAAGAAGTGGAACAAAGACTGTCAAGAAGAATTCGACAAGATCAAGCAATATCTTCTCAATCCACCAGTCTTAGTCCCTCCTATTCAGGGTGGCCGCTGCTGATGTATATCTCGATACAAGAAACTCAATGGGGTGTGCTGGGGCAACACGATAAATCAAGACGGAAGGAACAGGCCATCTACTATCTCAGTAAGAAATTCACCGATTACGAAGTGAAATATTCAACATTTGAGAATACTTGCTGTGCATTAGTCTGGGCATCTCAATGGCTATGTCACTATTTGCTTAGTTACTCAACTATGCTCATCGCCAGGATGGACCCCCTAAGTACCTATTCAAAAAACCAGCACTAATAGGCCGCACAACAAAATGGCAGTTGTTGTTATCTGAGTTTGACATCACCTATGTCACTCAAAAAGCCATCAAAGGGCAAGCCATCGCTGACCACCTCGCCGAACACCAGTTGCCTGACTACGAGCCATTAAAAATGAACTTCCCGGATGAAGCTATACTACATATCGAGATTGAAAATGATGATGATGACGAAGAACCAGGCTGGAAGATGTACTTCGACGGAGTAGCCAATCAAAAAGGAAACGGGATAGGGGCAGTCTTGATCAAACCAGATGGGTCCAATGTGCCAATCGCCATCAGATTGAAATTTCAATGCTCTAACAACGAGGCCGAATACGAAGCATGCATAGCAGGATTAAAAGCAGCACTAGATCTTGAGGTAGATGAGATTGATGTTTTCGGAGATTCAAGCCTAGTAGTCTATCAGACGACTGGAGAATGGAAGACTCGGGAACAGAGACTGGTCCCTTACCACGAGTATCTAGAGGAACTAAGCTCACGCTTTGACAGGATCTCCTTCACATACATGCCAAGAGCTAAGAATCAGTTCGCAAACGCACTAGCTACGCTTGCTTCCATGATTAGTATTTCAGAAGATCTGGTCATCGACCCAATTGAGATTGGAATTCAGGATGAGCCGGCTTACTGTCTACCCGTCGAAGTAGAACAATCTGAATAAAGGCCTTGGTACTCGGACATCAGGGCATATCTCGAGAATCGAACTCTTCCTTCAGATGCAACGCCTAATGACAAAAGGACTATCCAAAAACTGGCAGGGCAATTCTTCATCAACAATGACATCCTGTACAAGAAGTCGCACCACGAGGTCTTGCTCCGATGCGTCGCAGAAGCAGAAGCAAAACGATTAATAGAGACTGCGCATGGTAGAGTCTGTGGGCCCCATATGAATGGTCATATGCTAGCAAAGAAGATTATGCGGATGGGATATTATTGGACAACAATGGAAAGTGACTGCTATCAGCATGTTCGCAAATGCCATCTGTGCCAGATCTACGCCAACAAGATCAATGCTTCGCCTTCAGAGCTACATAATATGACCACTCCTTGGCCCTTCTCACTCTGGGGAATGGACGTCATCGGGCCAATCTCACCTAAAGTTGCAAATGGGCATCGCTTTATTCTAGTGGCTATCGACTACTTCACCAAGTGGGTAGAAGCTGCTTCATACTCCAACGTCACTAAAAGTAATGTCCTGAAGTTTGTCAAGAACAACATTGTCTGCAGATATGGACTTCTTAGCGGGTTAGTAACAGACAACGCCAAGAACTTCAAAAATAAGGATATGATCAAGATGTGCGAGGACTTCCAGATCACTCATCACAACTCTGTATCGTATAGGCCCAAAATGAACGGAGCAGTTGAGGCTGCCAAGAAAAACATCAAAAGAATCATTGAGAAAATGGCAATCACCTATAAGGATTGACACGACATGTTGCCTTTTTCCCTTCATACTTACCGGACTTCATTTCGAACCTCAATTGCGGCAACTCCGTTTCACTGGTCTATGGGATGGAAGCAGTTTACCCGTTGAGGTTGAGATTCCTTCCCTCCGGATCTTAAAAGAGGCAGAGTTAGATGAAGCAGAATGGATTCAAACTCGGCTTGATCAACTGAATCTAATCGAAGAAAAACGTCTAGCAGTCATTTGTCATGGACAGATCTACCAACGACGAATAGCCCGTGCCTACAATAAGAAAGTCAAGCCTAGGGATTTCACGCTAGGAGACCTTGTGTTGAAGAAGATTCTACCAATCCAAGAAGACGCTAGAGGAAAGTTTCGACCGAATTATGAAGGACCATTCATTGTGAAGAAGGTGATGACGGAAGGAGCTCTGATCCTTAAGGAGATGGACGGACAAGTCTTCCCGCAACCGATCAATGCTAACACTGTCAAGAAATACTACACCTAAGAACTGACCCTGAGATGACGAAAGGCCATCCTTGATATCCTGAATAAACTATCTACCTTAGTCAACCCTTTTGAGCCATCATGTTCATTTCTTAACCTAAGACTAGGGCCAGTCAACAACTACAAAACGATACCGAAAAAAAAAGGTGACAAAAGAAAAGAAAATCAAAGAGAAAATCAGAAAAATCAAGAAGAAAGCATCAAAATACTCCTGGCCCGCATGAGGATAAACTGTGAACGGCTAAAAATACAAAAAAATCAAAAAAGTCAAAAACCCAGACACTTGATCTGAGCTCGACCCAAATCTCCAGCCTAAACAAGTTCGAGAGACGCTAGGAGGAGACATAGATCACCTTGTCGAAACAAAAATAGACAAACCCCAAGTCTAATCCACTCTAGACAAACCTAGACCCCTTTTGTAACTTTCCACTACCATTAGCCTAAGCCGACGTTTCGTCCCAACAAAAGTCCTTTTTGATCAGGGAATGTTTCAGGGCAACACAATGACAATGGCAGCATCAATGATCTTGCGACTTGGTCTGGACCTCCAAAGTTTTATTAGTCGTTGGAAGACTCGAGAGGGGAGGCCAGGTCGGATATTAAAAAAAAAAGAGTACCCGAAGTGTAGAGTAGCCGATCTCGCGGCTCAACTTAAGTTGCCGAACCATGAATAGTCGTCAGCAAACTTGAGAGGGGAATCCAGATCTATTACTCAAGAAAGAGTGTCACTACAAGAGTAGAGTCATTGATCTCGCAGCTTAACTTGAGTCACCAAGTCACAAAGACACAAAGACTCCGAACATAATTGTAATGAAAAAATCCAGAAAAATATAAGCATAGTCTGAAAAGGCATAGTGAAAACCCGAAAGGACACTATGAGTAAAAAAAATAGACTATGACAAGATCAAAACCACCGGCATGATGAAAATCCCAAAACGGACGTCGATACGCAAAAATGTGGAATAAAAAAAAAACTCCTGGCCCGCAAGAGTATAAATTGTGAACAGCGAAATCTTTCTAAAATCCTGAGACCCAAACAGATAATAGTCTTCCAATACCAGGGCATTGGGGATGACTCTAAAGGAACCTAAAGAGCAATTGACGTTTATATCCTCTGTGGTTGGCAAAAACACCAAGATCGTCACAACCAAAGATTTTACAAATCCTGAATTTATCGTACTCATTTGATAAAAACATTTCATGAAAGTTCAAAAAAAAAAAACTACTATTTTGGTCGATAATGAAAAATCTAGGACATATTAAAACTTCAAGTTTTCAAATCATTAGATATACCTGAGGCCAAGTATGTACAAAACCTATTTTCTTTGCATTAATCTTTCAACATTTTGCATACATTCAGATAATGACAAGAAAATACAAAAAGTGGGAATACAACGCAGTCGATCAAGCATCATTGTAAGAAATGAATAATGAGTCAAGGCGTTCCTCCAAAGCGTGAATCCGGGTAGCCTGGCTCATCACCACCTCAGCATCCAAAGCATCATGACTCACTAAGCGTAGCAGAAAACTACAATGGAGCCCTTCAAGTGATGACAACAGAATTTCAAGTCCCTTCACCTCTGGTTCCGACTTAAGAGAGTTTCTTTGTAAGGCATTGTAAACAACATGCCGAGGGAATTTGAATAGTGGTCGATGTTTCCTTGGATCATTTGTGTCAGCCCGATATTGAGATGTCGAAGAAGGCCATTAGGCTGTGTAATCCAAGAAATGCCAAATGGTCACTCTAAGGTCATATGGGTCGAACATGTAGAAGTGGATGACAAAGCAGTTCACAGTATACATAGAACACTGGTTAACGCTGACCTTGGATTTGGAGAATAGCGATGGGTTGCTACCTTAGATCGACAGTGCGAACGCCTTGCGAGTATTATGGCTAGTGACATGCAATCTAGAGATATTGGTGTGATAATGAATCAAGAAGGGCCAAAGAGTATGTTGATATTGCAAGAGAGTAGTACCGATGCAATAGACTCATTCGTAACTTATGCACCTGTTGATATTGTCACAATAAATGTGTTCTTAATGGAGGCGACTCAGACTTTGTAGTCTTCCTGCCTTCAGATCTTGGTTGATTCGGCTCCAACAACAAAATCCTCTCTTGGATCTGTGACAGCTGTTAACAATCATATTGCTTGCACCATTGAAATGATCAAAGACACTACTACAAGGGACAATGTGAAAGCACCCTCGATCCGCGGGGTACGCGGATCCGCTTTTGACCCTTGAGGTTTGGGAGTCGCCACCTAGTTATTATGGTCTAGGAACCAAACTGACTCTAAAACGGATAAAAAACTAATCTACTACAGAAAGACTGAATCCGGGGATCATATTACGGGGTTGGAAGGTGTTAGGCACCAACCCCGCCCGGCCAATGCCGATCTCTACTTATCCCAAATAAGACTACATTGCTAATGGTAAAACCTAGATAAAAAATAATAAAAATGTTACCTTCGATGCGCAAAGGTTCTATTCCCTCAGATCTGATGAAATTGATCCTTGTACCGTACTCCTCACTTAGTTCTGTCTCCGGATCTGATTTTCGATCTCCTAGGCAAGGTATCTCCTTCTTGGATTTGAATTCTTCAAACTTGTTATGGATTTTGGGGTGTTTTTGAAAGGCTTCTGGGTGTTTTTCAGGCTAAAATTGAAGCATGGGTGTTAGGTAAGGAGTTGGGGCTTCAAAATTAGGGTTTTGGAGAGGTTGGGGAGGCTTCTTCCCCTACTTTTTCTAGGGTTTTTTCTTTTATACGAAAATAGGGTATGGAGGCACCTATTTATAAAGTTTTTTAGGAGAATTAGGGTTTGATTAGGGTTTCTTTTAGGGTTTCAATTAGGGTTTAGACTTTGGTTTCATGAGATTGGCTTAATCTTTAGGGTTTTTATTTAGGGTTTTTACTTTAGTTTTATGAGATTGACTTAATTAGTTTAGATTAGGGTTTTGATTTAGGATTTTGATTTTAGTCTTATGAGATTGACTTGATTAATTTAGATTAGGGTTTTGATTTAGGGTTTTGACTTTAGTCTTATGAGATTGACTTTAATACTTTGACTTTAGTCTTTCTTGGTTGACTTTTACTATCTTGACTTTAGCCTTACTTGACTTTAGTCTTACTTGATTGACTTTAATGTTTCACTTTACATTATTTAATGATTTATTTATTAATTTTAAAAATTTTAATTATTAAAGTTGTAAAATTACCGTTTTACTCTCAGAGAGGATTTTTTACGTTTTAAGTCATTTTTCAATGTTCCAGGATGTTTTGGAATCAGTTTTTCGTAAGAAATTCAATGAGAATGTTGGTTTTTGTCATTTATGAAATTTTTGTGTGATGATCATGAAATTTATGAGGGGTATTTTGTAATTTTGTAGAATTCTGTGAAAATTGGCGAAATGATTTATTTGGTTTCGATTTGTTGTTTTATGTGTTTGAATGGGTTTTCCTAAGCGTAATGTAGGCTCTAGGGTTATTTTGATGTTAGGGGTATTTTTGTAATTTGGTCATTTTTAGTGATTTTTATCGTGAAGCTTCTTTTTGGTCTGCAAGATGATGATTTCTATGTTCTTAGGGTCGTATTTTCCTAGTGTAGCGTGGTTTCTAAGGTTTTGTCAGTTCGAGATACCTCATCCGGATTTCTGAAACATATCTGGTAACAAAATAAAGCATTTGGAATAAACATCCATCATTAGGAACCGTTGCGATCGGGTTGACGAGTTGATTAATCAGGCGAGTGCAAAAATGGAGTGTCTACACAATGCATGAATTGAGAAAACTAACTTGTGGCCCAGCAACAGTTCTCTTTGGGATATGTGACAACTGTTAACAACCTTATCGCTTGCACAGTTGAAAGGATCAAAGGCGTCATTACAAGGGACAATGCATGAATTGAGAGGGTTAACTTATGCTAGGAATAAAAAAACAAAACAAAAAAAACAAAAACAAAAATAAAACAAAAATAAAAAAAAAACAAAAAAATCAAAAATCCTTTCGAGTTGCACTCAACTTCGGTTTGTTAAAACATGGCAAAAAAAAAATATCCGAATTTCGAAATTCATCAAATCTGAAATCTCACATGAGCTCCGTGCCATCGAGATCAAGGAACTAATAAGACAAGACTCTGTCAGACCCCATGCTTGAGTAGCCATTTTTTACAAAAGTCATCAATTTAACTGATAATTTGAAGTCGTGTTTCAGCAAAGTTTTTGTCCCATACAAATAGGGGTTTATTCTATTCTTTGCACGCAATTCCTGCAAAGAAGGGTAGCTGTAGACACCCCAATTTGAACGGACCCACACTCGAAAGGGCCCAAAAATATCGATTTTCCAAATAAATGGGCCAACGGGCCTCAATGGCCCGAATCACTAAAAAGTGACATTTTGATCGAATCAAGGCCCCCAAGACCATCCAATGGTTTAAGGGACCCACCAAAGGGATCGGACCCATCCCATGATGACCCAACCTTCACGGCTCCACGCTTACATCCAAAAAAATCGATAAAATCCTTCAACGGGCCCAAAAAGCCCGATTTGCCAACACGTGGCATTTTTAATCAAATCAACGAGTTCAAAAATCACAAAAAAAATCAATAAAATTAAAAAACGAGACTTGGGACGCCTACCATCTCCTATATCCCTTCACCGCTCCATCTTCAAATCCAAAAACCTAAGCCCACCTATGACCCATGAACCCTTAATTCTCCAAAAACCAATTTCTCACCTTATCCCCTAACCTAAATCCAATCCCACACTATCTAAAAACCTAAAACCTACCCACCTTCAAAAATCCAATCCAAAATGACCCCAACCCAATCTAAAAAACCCCTAACCTTTCCTAAAACCCAAGCCCAATGCCCCTAAGCCCAAACCCATATCCAATTCATATCTAACCCACAGCCTTAACCCATAAACCATAACCTACATCAACCAATCACTCTTTTACCATCAAAAGGTGACACATGTCATCATCCCCTCTCACCTCCCTCATCAAACCAACCACCCCTCATTTTTCTCCAAAAAATTAACTACCCACATCACCTTTTCTCTAAAAAATCACATCAACCCACACCCTCCCCTAACCTACCCTCATTACTCTCTATAAATCTCCATTCTCTCAAATCAAACACCATCAACCCATACTCCCCTAACCTACCCTCATAACTCCCTAATCCCTATTCTCTCAAATCAAACACATCAACCCACACCTCCCCCTAACCTACCATCATCATACCTCTCCCTAATCTACCATCATCATTTCCTATAAACCCATCTCTACAACCTAAATCTACACCCATCCTCTCAAATCAAACACTCAACCTCTCACATCAATTAAATCTAAATCTCTAACATCCACACATCTTGCCACATGTCACCATCTCCCTCACCCTCCCAACCACCCTCTTACACCCTTCATTCTCTTAAATTAAACACCACTCAATCAACCAACCACGCTCTTAAACACTCATCATCTCACCTCACCAAACACTTCACCCAAATGGTTTGGATAAGATCCAAACCATTTGGATCAAAACCTCACCCATTTTTACTCATTACAAAATTACCCTCAATCCCACTCTAAATTTCATACCCTCCACCTTTAAAACATATGCCATTCTCTACTATCCCACACTTCACCCCATTATACCCCCAAAATACCTTTTCAACATCTATAAATACCCCCCTTCTCTTTTCAAAAATGGCTCCCAACTCTCACAAAAAAATCTCTTACTAAGTCTCACAAAAATCACTCTACTCTCTACTCTCCATTCTCTACTCATCTCTTCACTACTTTCCCATACCAATTTAAAATGAGTTACATTCTCATAACTCACTAAGGACCTTAGAAGACATTGAAGAAGAAGAAGAAAAGAAAGGTTGAAGCTTCAAAGTGGGTTCAAAGTGCACTCCCCCTCTCTCTCTACCCTCTCCTCCTCCCTCTTCTATCATCCCCTCTCCCCTCCATTTTATTTTAGATGATTTAGGATGAATGGACCCCAAGGCTAAAGGTCTATAAGAGTCATTTCCATCAATGAAATGACCCTATGATCAAGTCGAAAATAAATCCCTATGTAGGGTACAAATATACACACGTGGCACTTTATTTTTTTTAAATTAAAATGACTGAGTTCTTTGAGGTTACCGCCACTTGGCGGGGAGAAAAGGGTGCCTAACACCTTCCCTTTTCTCCAACCGAGCCACTTACCCGAATCTCAAGGTTTGACTACTCTTTTATCCATCGCAAGTCACTACAATGCCAAAATGTCATTTTTTCGAAAATATACATCAGGTGACCATTCACACCCACTTACAAAATGAATGGTGGCGACTCCAAACTTAAGTAGATGTGGCCGTCGTAATGACGAAAATCACGTATCTACATATAATACAAACAACAAAAAACTAAATAAATATTACAATGGACATGTGAAACAAAACTAGAAAAGAAACATAAGAAACCACAAACAAAGCATGTTAGAAAATAAAAATCTATGCTTTTTTTTTTGTTTTTCAAAACGACCGAGTTGTCACGAGGGATGAACCATTTCTCCAGTGGAGTCGCCAGCTGTAGATACGTGATTTTCATCACTACGACGGCTACATCTACGATGATTTGGAGTCGCCACCATTCATATTATAAGTGGGTGTGAATGGTCACCCGATGTACATTTTGGAAAATTATCATTTTTGGCATTTTAGTAACTCACGACGGATAAGGGGTAATCAACCTTGAGATTCGGGTAAGCGGCTCGATTGAAGAAAAATGAAGGTGTTAGGCACCCTTTTCTCCCCGCCCAGTGGCGGTAACCTCAAGTAACTCGATCATTTTATGATAAAAAAGGAAGAAAATAAAGTACCACGTGGGTGCATTTTGTACTCTAGATAGGGATTTGTTTTTGGCTTGATCATAGGGTCATTTCATTGATAGAAATGACCCTTATAGACCTATAGCCTTGGGGTCCATTCATCCTAAACTATTTAAAATAAAATGAAGAAGAGGGGGATGATAGAGGAGGGAATAGGAGAGGGTAGAAGTAGAGAAGGGGGGGTATTTGTTGCACCCACCTTGTACTCTTAATCTTATTTTTTTCTTCTTCTTCTTTTCCTTCTTGACTTCTCTTGAGTCCTTAGTGAGTTGAGAGTGAAACTTTTTTTTTTTTTTTTTAGAACATGATATGAGAGAGTAGTGGGGATAAGTAGAGAGAGTAGATTTGTTTTTTTTTTTTGGGAGACTTGGTAACCATTTTTGGGATGAGGGGAGGGGTATTTATAGTGTTTGGAGGATGGTTTGAAAAGTATAATGGGGTTAAAGGTTGGGAGAATGGGTAATGACATGATTTTTAGAAGATGGGATTATGAAATTTGGAGTGAATTTGGGGGTAGTTTTGTAAATAATGGAAATGGGTGAGATTTTGACCCAAATGCTTTGGATCCTACCCAAATCCATTTGGGTAGAGTGTTTGTTAGGTTGAGATGATTGATGATTGATGGGGGAGTGGGGGTGTAAAAGGGTGTTTGGGAGAAAGAGTGTTAAGTTGGTTGAAGAGGTGAGGTGTTTAGATTTAAGAGAATGGGTTGTGTAAGAGGTAGGTAGATTGGTTTTGGAAGGAGAAAAGGGATGATGCCATGTGGCATATGTGATGAGAGAGTGAAGTGATAAGATTGGTTGATTGGTTGATGGTGGTTGTTTGATTAGAGAGAATGGTATGGGTTAGTTGGTTGATGATGAGGGAAGTATGGGTTGAGGTGATTTTGTTGGAGTATTTTAAGGAAAATGATGGGTGTAGATGTGGGTTGTGATGTGGGTGTTTATTTGATTGAGAAGGATGATAGATTAGGGTGTGTTGGGTATGGGTTGTGATGTGGTTGGTTGGAGAATGGGGATAGGTTAGGTTAGGGTAAGGTATGGGTTGAGGTGATTTTGGAGGGAAGTGATGTGGGTTAGATGAGTTGTTTAGAGAATGGTGATGGGGGTAAGTGATTATATGAGGGAGGGGAAGGGTGGTGATGACATGTGTCATCTTTTGATGTTTGGGGAGGTGATTGGTTGATGTGGATGATGGATAATGGGTTAAGGTTGTTGGATAATGACTTGGATATGGGTAGGCTTTTATGGGCTTTGAGGTGTTGGGCTTGGGTTTTGGAAGTGGTTTTAGGTTTTAAGAATTGTTTGGGGCTATTTTAGAAATGGTCTTGAGAAGGTGGGTTGGTTTTTTAGATTTTAAATGACGTGAGATTGATTTTAGGTTGGGGTTAATGTGAGTAATTAGTTACAGAAAGGTTAAGGGTTTATGGGCTTTGGAGTGTTTAGGGTGTTTGCGAATTTCGAGGCGGAGCGGTGGAGGGTAGATGAAGGATAGGCATCCCAAGTCTCACATTTTTCCATTTTTTTTATCTTTTTATAATTTTTAGAAATTATTAGATCGATTAAAATGCCACGTGTTGGCGAATCGAGCTTTTTAGGCCCGTTGGATAATTTCATTGAGCGCTTGGATGCAAGCGTGGAGCGGTGAAGGTTGGGACAGCGAACGATGAGTACGGTCCCTTTGGTGGGTCCCTTGGACCATTGGGTGGTCTTAGGGGCCTTGGTTCAATCAAGTTGCTACTTTTTAGCATTTTGGGCCTTTGAGGCCTATTGGCTTATTTCTTTGAAAAATCGATGTTTTGAGTGGAGTGGGGTAGAGGGGAGCTTGTCGAATCTTTTGGTGGGCCTACTAACCCATTGAGAGGTGTTAGAGGCTTTGGTTTGACGAAAATGTCAGATTTTAATGCTTCGGGCTTTCGGGGCCTGTTGGCCAACTTTATTAGAAAATTACTGTTTTTGAGCCCTTTCGAGTGAGGGCTCGTTCAAATTGGGGTGTCTACAGTGGCGACAGTGATATGAGTACTAACTGAATCAACTGTGCCAAAAGCTATCACATCGAGAGATGGTGGGAAGTCGTAAGAATCAATAATACTGGTATAGAAACGACGAACGTGGGAGGGAAAAACGTCACCGCCAAAATCTAGTAGAGCCTCCCAAGCCATTTGATGAAGCAAGTCCGGAATGCCAAAGGGGTGAACGACGTCGTTCATGAAAAGATTGCAAGCACTGGATGTACACCCGTTGATCTTTATCAATACCCACATCCAAAGTAGGAGATGGAGGCTGTCGAGAACCCCCTCTTCATCGTCTTCATCTTCTTCTTCTTCGACTGAAGAAGGAGAGGAAGAGGAGCGAGCATAGGATGTAGATGCACGTTTACTACGAACATTACTCCTAACCGTCAGAGGTCTTGATTGTTTTCGACGAGTCATCAAGGCGATAACGGAGATAATGAAAATCAGGGCAAGGATCCAAAGAAGAACGACGAGGATCATTATGATGGTGATGAAGATCACACACGAAGGATGGAGATCACAGAGGAGGGAGGAAAGAAGAGAGTAGATAAATAGTCAAGAATACGAAGGAGCGCGGGAGAAAAGTGAGAGAATAAAAACTTAAAAAGAAAAAATTGTGTTATGTCGATCGGATCGTCAGATTCTGTCAATTCTATCAACATTTGCAGATGAGTAGTCTGGCGGTGGAACCGACAAAAGACCTATTCAGCCACCAACATATTTTGTTTTTTATTTTTTTGTTTTGGTCATTTAAGAGGCTAGACTTCTTCAAGTGTACCAATAATGTCATAAAATGATCTTGGCCAAAAGGGTTTGGGAAGGAACCTTGCTTTCCGAGTGCACACAGGCACTCAGCTCATTTCTCACAATAGATCTGCTCACAAAGAGCAGACTGCAATAGATTTCCTAAGGTGATTGAACCTTATCGAATCCAATGGTTTGGTGAGAATGTCAGTGAGCTGACTCTCAATAGGAACATATTCCAGCCTAATAGTGTGCTCTTCCTCAACGAGTTCACGAATGAAGTGATGTCGGATGTCAATATGTTTCATTCGAGAGTGTTGGACAGGATTCTTTGAGATATTCATGGCATTCGTGTTATCGCAGAATAGGCACATCATATCTTGAGCTATCCCATAGTCCGACAACATCTGCTTCATCCATAGAAGTTTAGCACAACAGCTTCCAACTGCAATGTATTCAGCCCCAACAGGAGAGAGAGAGATGGAAATCTGTTTCTTGCTATGCCAAGCAACTAAGCAGTTCCCGATCTAAAAACATCCTCCACTGGTGGATTTTCTATCATCAACATTACCAGCCCAATCAGCGTCTGAGTATCCGGCTATGACTAATAGGGAGTCAAATGGATACCAAAGGCCATACTCGGTAGTACCTACTACGTACCTGATGATTCTCTTAACAGAAATGAGATGAGATTCCTTAGGATCTGCTTGAAAACAGGCACAGGTTCCTACACTGTAGGAAATGTCTAGCCTATTAGCTGTAAGATTGAGAAGACTTCCAATCATACTCCTGTAGAGATGCTGAACCACACTCTTTCCTGATAGATCTTTAAAGATTTTGGGAGTAGTGCTCATAGGTGTATGATGTGTGTGTCTAGACTTTAAACCAAAGCAATCTACCAAGTCTCGTGCATATTTAGTCTGTTATACGAAAATGCCATTCTTGAGTTGTTTAACCTACAACCCCAAAAAGAAGTTGAGTTCGCCAAATATGCTCATTTCGAATTCAGATTGCATGAGGAGGGTGAATTTGTTAGCCAACCCTACATCAGTGCACCCGAACACAATGTCGTCCACGTAGATTTGAGCAATGAGAGTGTGACCTTTAACCTTTTGAACAAACAGTGTTTTGTCAACACTCCCCCTAACAAACTTTTGATTGATCAAGTGTAGACACCCCATTTTTGCACTAGCCTGATTAATCAACTCATCAATCCGATTGCAACGGTTCCCAATGATGGATGATAATTCCATTGTTATATTTTGTTGCTAGATATGTTTCAGAAATTCAGATGAGGTATCTTGAACAGATAAAACTATAGAAACCACACTACGCTAGGAAAATATAACCCCAAAATCGTATAAATCATCTTACTGACAAAAAGAAGTTTTATGATTAAAATCACTAAAAAATGATCAAATTACCAAAATACCCCTAACCTCAAAACATCCCTGGAGCCTACATTACGCTTAAGAAAACCCTTTCAAACACATAAAACAACAAATAGAAACCAAATGAACCATTTCACCAATTTTCACAAAATTTGATAAAATTATGAAAATGCCCCTCATAAAGCTCACGACCATTTCGCACAAAAAATTTCATAAATGACACAAACCAATATTTCCATTGAATTCCTTACAAAATATCGATTCCAAAACATCCTAAAACATTGAAAAATGACTTAAAACGCAAAAAGTCCTCTCCGATGGCAAAACGATAATTTTATAATTTGAATAATTAAAAATTCTGAAATTAATAATTAAAGTCAATCAAGTAAGACTAAAGTCAAAATAAAGTAAAGTGAAAGTCCAATCAAGTAAAATTAAAGTCAATCAAGTAAGACTAAAGTCAAAATCTTAAAGTCAATCAAGTAAGACTAAAAGTCAAAATCTTAAAGTCAATCAGTTGAGACTAAAAGTCAAAACCCTAATAAAATTCTAATTAAACATTAATTCTATTTAAAACGATTCTAATTAAACTATAACTCTACCTAAAATAATTCTAATTAAATTATAACTCTATTAAAAATAATTCTAATTAAACATTAACTCTATTCAAAATAATTCTATTTAAACACTAACTCTATCAAAACAAGCACTTAAAAAATCTATAAATAGGGGTCCCAATAAACTATTTTCGTATTTGAAAATAAATCCTAAGAGAAGTAGGTCAAAAAGGTCCCCTAGCCTCCCATAAACCCTAATTTTGAAGTCCCAACTCTTTACCTAACATTCATACTTCAATTTTAGCTTAGACAACACCTAGAAACCCTTCCAAAACTCTCCAGAAAATCATAAAAAATTAGAAAAATTCGGAAGGAGATACTTAGTTTTGGAGATCTGAAACGAATCTGGTGAGAGAACGAAGTGAGGAGTGCTGTACGAAGAATTATTCTACCAGATCTGAGCAAACAAGACCGTTGTCTTCGTAAAGGTAAAGATTTTAATTTTTTTTTATTGATTAGGTCTTTTTAGTAATGTAGTTCTATTTGGAAATTAGTAAAGATCGACGATTGTCAGGCGGGGTTGGTGCCTAACACCTTCCAACCCCGTAATGTGATCCCCGAACTCAGTTATTTTTTAAGTAGATTAGTTATTTTTATCTGGTTAGAGTCGATATTCGGTTCCTAGACCGCAATAACTAGGTGGTGACTCCCAAACCTCAAAGGTCAAAAGCGGATTCGCGCACCCCGCCAATTGAGGGCGCTTTTAGTGGCGACTCCACTGGAGATCATTGAGGATCAGACTTGAAAAGCCCCAAGTATGGGAAACATTGCTAGTAGAGAAGTTTTTTATTTATTTACTTATTTTTATTTTCTTTTATTTATTTATTGTTTAATTTATCTATTTATTTTTATGGTTCATCCTTCTTTTGGCTCTATTATTGATCGTTATGTTGAATATTTAGTTTGGCACACTTTTTATGGTTCAATCTAAGGACATTCGGAACAACCTTAAATAATTTGAAATTTCAAAAGGTTGATTTCATTAAGGACGGAGTGATAGTTTAGATGTTTTTTACTTTTTTATTTTTATTTTTTTTATGAATTGATCTGTCCTTTGACATTTTTTTATATATAGTTTTTATTGTATTTTTGTGTCAATCTACCCTTTGGCAGTACTTTTTTTTTAAAAACATAAAATAAAATAAAATAAAAAAAACTTTTTTAGCATGCTGTTAGCAAGAACAACAACTTACTGGTTTAACTCGTTGGTGTGCCCCTAGCAAAAACTCAATTTTTAGTGTTAAACCCTTATTGCTTTCATATTGTGGGTGGTGTGCCAGTAGCAGATTAGTTTTTTATTTTATTTTTCTATATCCTTCTCAAAAGAGAAAGAAGGACAGCAAAGAGGAGAGGACGTCCCTCTTTCTCTCTCTCTCTCTCTCCTCTTCGAGGATATCTTGTTAAGCGAAAGTCACAACAGAAGCTTGTTCATGAACCAAATATTACCCTTCTTCATTTTTTTTAAATATTTGAACCCTCTCATCTCTCTGTGATTCTGCTCTAACTGGATCGAATCTGACCATAACTAATGTGAAATTGAGTAGAAATCAATCTGAATATCCTTAGTTCTCAACCTAGTATCGAAGATCAATGAAGTTATTACAGTGATTTTGTCCCAGATTTAATCAAAATTGGATAAGAAAGAACTTCAAAAGTGGGACTCGAAATCGAACGAGTGGTTTAATGAGTTTCTTGGCGAGTTTGAGGTTCATATTTTTCAAATCCGACATGAAATGGCGATAATTTTGATGCTAGATCTTGTTATGAAATCGAAGGAAGTTTTGGCCATGGCTGATGATCTAAAAGTTTGAGATCGTTAGTTTAAATAGAAGCCTTTTGGGTTTGGAGAACAGATAATAACTTGTGTTTTTTAGGGGTTTGGAGATGGAAACTGTGCATAATTTATAGGTATCGTTCCCTGTTAATCATCCTCTTCGGCGAATAACAAGCTCAAGCTCAAGCTTTTAGCACCGGGTCTCGTTGAGCTCTCCTCCCCCTCAAGAACCAAAGCAGTTGAAGCTGTCCCCATTAGCAATGGTGAATAAGGGATGGCGTTGTTAGCACCAGATAGGTTCACTACAATGTGGCCTCTAGTATCACTTAATGGGTCGAGTTATAACCTTTGTGGATTCAAGTCACTGTTGTACTCAGTGCTGGGTGACAAGGCTAAGGAGGAAGGGTCATTCAAGTTGTTGAAGGCAAATGCTTAGATCGTGTTAAAATTTGCTGCGAAGCAATTGACGCTTTGAATATTCTTCGGAGAAGCAAATTGGTGATGAAGTGATTCAATTGCTCCAAGAGAGAAAATCTAACGACAATTTTAATAAAAATAATGAACTCAAGACCTTCCACTAGGCTACCTCGAGGCTTGGAATTACTTCTTCAAAAACAATTCTCTATGCTGTTTTGTTTGAGAGTGGCTATGGCCACACCAATTTTTACGTTACACGGGTTTATGATTTTTTATTTTTAATTTTTTTAATTTTTTTTAAATCAATTTTTTTTTTTTCAAAAAAAAAAAAGAGGGAGCCAAGAAACTTTTTGAAAACTTTAGAGAGTTGTTAACACACCCATTTTTATTTGTAGCGCACCAACCTATATGAAAATGATGATTTATTTTCAAAAGAATCGGTGTGTTGTAAGTAAACAATGGTTGTGTCAATAATGTCCCATTTTTTATTTTTTCATTTGTTTTAAAGAACTATTGGCAGCCCTCTCTATGGTTAAGGAGATTTTTTTTTGGTTTATTGGCACACCAATTTTTATTAATGTTACCTCAATTATTAGCGATTATCTAGTGATTTACATAAAATTGGGGTGGCATTAGTAAAAGGTGGTATGACAATAACGACTCAATTGTTGGGTGAATTTCGTTATTTTAGGATTTAGTTTGTTTTAGTTTAATTTTCTTTTTGCTAGTAGTTTCTTTTTGTTTTTTTAAATAAAAATAAAAAGTAAAAAATAAAATCTTCACAATCATTATTCTGTCATTAATTCAATTTTCTATCCTCAATTTAATATTCGTTGAAATCCCGATTCATTTGGGGTAGCCCAAAGTGATCTTTGATTGAACCATAAAAATATATTTCTCATTTTGGATTAAGAATTGTGTGCTTGTTTCGATGATTGATTCTAATTATTAATTCTATTGTGATTGCTTATCTAACATGCCATAAATTGAGATATGTGTGCTTATTTTGATCCTAGAATTGATGTGATGGGATGTGATTGGTTTGTGTATTATTGAGATTAATATTTCAATGTTGTAATGATATGACCAGGCCCATGGGCCCATTTGTTTGGAAAAGGCCCCAGGCACACCCCACCCTGTATTGCACACACTACAAGCACGTTTACTGTTTTGCAAGCTTGCATATCCCAATATAGCCAACGTGGCACTAGTGCATGCCCGGTCTCTTCAGAGATACGACGTCATTCATGAAAACCACAACTCCAGTCACGTACCTTAGGGTATATCAAACTAGGGCATCAGTACCGTCTGATCAGGTGACTCTGAAAGGTATATCGATGCACCCAGGCTGGAGCGACCTAAGCTTTTGACCTAGTACGTGGTCGGTCCCCTGTGGGATGCCAAACCATTTACGAAAGCTACAACTCTTGACTCGTACCCATAGGTATATCAAGTATGATCCAAGTACATCAATTGTACTTCTTATTAAAACCAGTGTTTAAGAGAGATCCTGTTCCGATGTACTACGGTACTAGGAGGATAAACTACGTCTATTCTAGAAAAGAGGTGATTTAAGAGTGCCTTTACTCAAGCATCGCTCGCCACCTCTGATCTGGGGATTAAACTGGCTGCTTTTAGCTTCAGAGAAGTGGGTTGAAGTTTTAAGATTATCACCTATACGGTATATCAAACCAAGTCACCACGTACCATCTGATTGAGCACGCTCGAGATGTATATAGGTGTACTTGGGCAAGGGTGGCCAGATAAAAATGCATTGCACATGTAAGCTTAGAGTCTAGAAACCTCCCCTGTAGGTCACGACTCGAACTTATCGTAGGTGTTCCTGGGTTGTTTATTAAATGATGAATGCATGTGAATGATGAGATCAAAATATTTTGTTGTCCTCAATGATTAAGGTTTTGCTTTACCTGATTAAAATGGGTGCACCGACCTAATAAAGAATCCATTTGTTGCAATAATCCATAATGACCCAGTCCATCTCGACCTAGCAATCATGATGGGCTGGGCCATTTAAATCAAAATGGAAATCAAATTTCGGGTTTCAACTTATTTTCAAAGAAGAAAAATGATTTATAAAAGGAAAAAAAATATTTTCCAAAAGAAGTGTTCTCTAGAAAAAATATTTTCCAAGAAAAAGTATTTTTCAGAAAATATTTTCCACAAGAATAGGATTTTTCAAAAGAAAAAGTAATTTTACATAAACCTTAGAAGTATACTAAAATACCTTTTTGTGTCAAACCAGGATGCTAGTCACAGACGATAACCCAATCGATTAGTTAGTCAAAACAACCATCATAGGAATGCACCCTGTAGAGAAGATCAATTTTGGGAGATTCATGTTGAGAAGTGCTCTCCACTTCCACGAGTTTGATATAGACTGGAATCTCTTACGCGCTATGGCTAAGCATTGGAACCCTTACCTTCACATATTCCATATAGGTGTAGACACCCCATTTTTGCATTCACCTGGTTAATCAACTCGTCCACCCGATTGCAATGGTTCCCAATGATGGATGATTATTCCAATGCTTTATTTTGTCACTAGATATGTTTCAAAAATCTGGATAAGGTATCTTGATCTGACAAAACTGTAGAAACCACACTACGCTAGAAAAATATAACCCCAAAAACATAGAAATCATCATTTTTCAGACAAAAAGAAGCTTCACGATAAAAATCACTAAAAATGACCTAATTATCAAAATACCCCTAACATCAAAACAACCCTAGAGCCTACATTATGCTTAAGAAAACCTTTCCAAACACATAAAATAACAAATCAAAACCAAATAAATTATTTCGCCAATTTTCATAAAATTCGACAAAGTTACGAAAATGCCCCTCATAAAGTTCACGACCATTCCATACAAAAAATTTCATAAATGACACAAACCAATATTTTCATTGAATTCCTTACGAAAAATCGATTCTAAAACATCGTAAAACATAAAAAACTGACTTGAAACACAAAAAGTCCTCTCCGACGGCAAAACGATAATTTTACAATTTTTATAATTTAAAATTTCGAAATTAATAAATAAAATATTAAATAATTAAAGGGAAACATTAATAAAATTAATTTAAAATTTTAAACAAAAAAAAATCGATCAATCAGGCTCTCAGGCAAAATTGTTGATGGTTACCAAGATATTTATTCCAGGATCCCTCCATTTGATGGTCCAAAGAATTAAAGATATAATAGAGGGGGGTTCTCCAAAAAATTAAAGTCAATCAAGTAAACTAAAGTCAAGATATTAAAAGTCAACCAAGTAAGACTAAAGTCAAAATCTTAAAGTCAATCAAATAAGACCAAAAGTCAAAACCCTAATAGAGTTCTAATTAAATAATAATTCTATTTAACAATCCTAATTAAATAATGACTTTATTTCATAGAATTCTAACTAAAATATACTCTACCTAAAATAATTCTAATTAAAATATAACTCTAACTAAAAGAATTATAATTAAACACTAATTCTATATAAACAAACATCTAAAAAATCTATAAATAGGAACCTCCACACCCTATTTTCGTATCAAATAAAAAATCCTAAGAGAAGTAGGTCAAAAAGCTTCCCTAGCCTCCCAACCCTAATTTTGAAGTCCCAAGTCCTTACCTAACACCTATATTTTGATTTTAGCTTGAAAAACACCTAGAAGCCTTTCAAAAACACCTAGAAATTCATAAAAAAAAATTCGAAGAATCCAGATCTAAGAAAAAGAAACCTTGCCTCGAGATCAGAAATCAGATCCGGAGACAAAATGAAGCGAGGAGTATTGTACAAGGACCTGCTCTATCAGATCTGAGGGAACAAGACTGTTGTCTTCGGAAAGGTATAAATTTCTTATTTTTTATTTTATTAGGTCTTTTAGCAATGTAGTTTACTTGGAATTAGTAGAGACTGGCGTTTGTCGGGCGGGGTTGGTGCCTAACACCTTCCAACTCCATAATGTGATCCCCGGACTCAGTATTTTTTAGTAGATTAGTCGTTTTTATCCATTTCGAGTCTATATTTGATTCCTAGACCGAAATAACTAGGTGGCGACTCCCAAACCTCCAAGGTCAAAAGCGAATCCGCTCACCCCGTGGATCGAGGGCGCTTTCAGTGGCGACTCCGTTGGGGACTTTTGAGGATCAGACTTGAAAAGCCCCAAGTATGGGAAGCATTGCCAGTAGAGACCCTTTTATTTTTTTATTTATTATTTTAGTTTATCTATCTATTTTTATGGTTTATCCTTCTCTTGGCTCTATTAGTGATCATTATTTTAAATATCTTGTTTGGCACATTTTTTATGGTTCAATAAAGGGCCATTCGTAATGACCCTAAATAATGCGAAATGTCAAAGGGACATTTTATTTAGGATAGAATAATGATTAATGGACCATGGAGATTGTTTTTTTTTTTTTTTAAAGATTTTTCTTCCTAAGTTATTATCATTATTTGATTTTTTAAAAAAATGTATGGATCCATTCTTTGGCAGTGTTATTTTTTTTATAAAAAAAAAGAGGGTTTTTTTTAATATTCTGTGGACGTGTGACAGCAACTGTAAAAATAATAAAACAATGTAGAAGCTTGAGGTGCTGTTAACAACAGCAAGGCATGCGAGTCATAGATCATTTTTTTTTGTCAAAGGTGAGCTGTTAATAAAAAAAAAAACGGTTTTAAATCATTATTGGATGGTGTGGCTTTAACAAAAGGTTATTTCATCTTTAAAACCTTTTCAACGTTCATCTTATCTTTTTCCACAGAGAACGACCAGGTTCGGTTTCTCAAACAGATCAGCGTTGATTGTTCGATGGTTAATCGGATTATGACTTAGGAAAACCACCGATTTCTTTCGATGATTAAGCACAGAGCTTCAAATCGATGGCCTCTCCAGAGATCCACTCAAATCTCGTCATCTTCAATGGGGACCGACTGGTTCAAATCAGAAACCAATCAGTTTAACCTCTCAAATCTAATCTCTCTAGACCTTTCATCCTAATCGGTTTATGATCCTAGCCCTCAAAGATAACTTTTGATTCTTTTTTAGAAATTTGGAATCGTTAGCTCCTTTCTAACCAACTTAAGGGTTACGATTTCATCAAAATCGTTCTTTGTCTATCAAAGAACTTTAGAGGTCTCTAACCGGTGGAAAGTATTAGATTCAAAAGGTGGAATTCCAATCGAGGTTTTTTTAAGTGTGTTGATTTCTTGTTTTTTAAAAGGTTTTTTTTTTTTATTTATTTATTTATTTTGATCTTCTTCCACCCGATTACAAGACGCTGTAAGGTTTCACCTTGATTGTTTTGCTGATGCTGGACTCGAAAACAGACTTCCACAGATCAAACCAATTGTAGTTTCGAACCCTACTCCGAAGCCAAACTTCGAATTCCTTTGAAAGTAAGAGAAGAGTGGCAAATAAATTAATTACCTTCGTGTTTCATCTGGGACCATTAAATATGATCAGATCTAGAAATTTGTTGATGACATTCTAATTTTTGAATTCTGAATTGGTAAGATAAAAGATAACAACGCGGATTTAGTCGTATAGGGATGTGCTTGACTACTTTGTTGGGTTCTGTGGGCATTTTATTTTATTTTATTCTATTTTTTTATTTTCCTCTCTTGGCAAGGCAAATCGCTTCATGCCTTGTGAAATCGAGTTATAATGCGTGGGTACCTTGGCGGGAACCTATTCTTTGTAAATTCCTTCATCGAAGGAAGGGACTACTAACAACTTTTATGCGAGACTAATGAGAGATTTTTTTATTGTCACACTAGCACACCATCGGTCTATTTGTGAATTTTTTTTTAACAGCAACAAGTTAGTGTGACAATAAATAAGTTTCTCGTTTTTTTTTTTTTTTTGCTGAAATTTTTAGATAAAAAAAATTCTTTTGCTTTAAAATCAATTTCTTTACATAAAAGAGAGTTTTTCTTTTTCTTTTTCATTGCTTGGCAAAATAAAAATTAGTTTGTTTTTCTAGATAAATTTTATAAAAAAAAAAAGAAAAAAAAAAAAGATTATCACTCCACAATTAACATTCAATCCTTAATTCAATGTCGTTGAAGGCTCAAATTATTTTGAGGTTACCCAAAGTAACCCTTGATTGGACCATAAAAATTGCAAAAATTGTGCCTATTGCAATGATTGGATCTAATTAATTATTATTGATTGATTTGCCATAATTGATTGGATGTGCATGTTAAATCTTAAATTGAACCATATGAAGAGGTGTACATGTTTAAATCTTAAATTGAACCACATGAATATGTTTCTGATCAATGTATGACTTTACTTGTATGGTTTAATACCTCTGCTTGTATGGTTTGATTAGGCCCATGGGTCTAGTGTTTGAAAAAGGCCCCGGGCACACCCCACCCTGTTTTACATACACCACATGCACGTTTACTGTTTTTCATGCTTGCACGTCCCATATAGCCAACGTGGCACTAGTGCGTGGCCCGGTCTCTTCGGAGATGTGACGTCATTTATGAAAATCACAACTCCAGTCACATACCTTAGGGTATATCAAACTGGGGCATCAGTACCGTCTGATCAGGTGACTCTGAAAGGTATATTGATGTACCCAGGCTGGAGCGACCTGAGTCTTTAACCTATTGTAAGCCTTACAGTCACATATCCCTTATGCCAACGTAGTACTAGTACGTGGTCGGTCCCCTCGTGGGATGCCAAACCATTTATGAAAGCTACAACTCTTGACTTGTACCCATAGGTATATAAAAGATAATCTAAGTACATCAATTGTATTTCTTGGTCAAAACCAGTGCCTAAGCGAGATCAGACGGTATATTAAACCAAGTCACCACGTACCGTCTGATTGAGTACACTCGAGAGGTATATAGGTGTGCTTGGGCAAGGGTGGCCAGATAAAAATGCATTGCACGTAGTAAGCTTATAGTCTAGAAACCTTTCCTATAGGTCACGACTTGAACTTATCGTGGGTGTTCCCGGGTTGTTATTGAATGGAACCTTGTGATTGATGAGTGTATGTGAATGATGTGAATGATGAGATCAGAGTGTATGATTGTCCTCAAGGATAAAAAATTTTATTTTTAGAAATTAAAATGGGTGCAACGAGCCAATAAATAATCCATTTCTTGCATTACCCAGTCCATCTCGATCCAGCAATCATGATGGACCAGGCCATTTAAATCAAATGGAAATCAAATTTTCAGAAAAGAAAAATAGTTTACAAAAGGAAAATATTTTCCAGAAAAGAATGTTTTCCAAAAGAAGTGTTCTCTAGAAAAAAATATTTTCTAAGAAAAAATGTTTTCAAGAAAATGTTTTCCATAAAAACAAAACTTTCGAGATGAAAAATAATTGATATTTTACATGGACCTTGAAGTATACTAAAATACCCTTTTGTGTCAAACCAGGATGTTAGCCGTTGGCAATAACCCGATCGACCAGTTAGTCAAAACAATCGTCATAAGGATGCACCCTGTAGAGAAGATCAATTTTGAGAAATTCATGTTGAGGAGTGCTTTTTTACTTCTATGAGTTTGAAATAGACTGAAACCTATTACATGTTATGGCTAAGCGTTGGAACCCTTACCTTCACATATTCTATATAGGGCATATGCACTTGTGCCCCACTCACGAGGATTATATTGGCATCATGGGGATATCCACTTCAGGACCTCTAGTCAGGCCCTCATTGAAGACCGGATATTTGGTGACCTCGCCATAGGACTGAACATTTCCAAGGAAAAAGCTAAGGCCTTAGTCCATAACGGGAGATTGGACTTAGTACCTTTACTAGGCCCGTCTCGCTCCCGCAGTCATCCTGTCAATGTAAAATCAGAAGCCTGGCGAGCCACTAAAGACTATCGATTATGCCTAGGAATCCTAGCTCAATACATACTGACCTCAAATAATGATGGCCAAATTATCCTTGAATCTTTTATAGATATAGCCTCTCAACTCTCAAAGAAAGCTAACCCAGTACCTCTCATCCTAGTTGAAACTTTCTCAGGTCTAGATGCTATAAAAAATGGTGAGGGGGAAAGCTTCAAAGGAAGCCCACACCTACTTTATATGTGGCTTTGTAATCGTCTCAAAATTGTAGATGTTCCTTCAAATCTCGAGTATGGGCCAGAACACTTTTTCAAAAAAAACCTATTAGTGCATCAAAACTCAGTCAAGGCTTGGAGTAAATGGTTAGACTCTCGCCTTGCCCATCATATCGGTTTAAGATGCCCTTGGTGGATGACTGATCCCCCTGTTCTAGGAACCAAAGGATCCTACTATGTTCGTCTGATCGGTTTAAAAGAAACATCTTTTTACCATCCTAATTTGATCTCAGAACAGTACGAAATACCTACAGAGGTCTCTTTGCCTCAACCCAAAGCTTTATTTCCTCCCGAGCCACTGATTGAAAAGTTAGTGCATCTCATTGAGAAGGCTTGGAAGAAACGTACCTTAGGATATCCAGACGGACCAACAGAATTCAAAGAGCCAGTTGTTAGAACGAAGAGGATCAATTCTGACAGCAATCCTGATGACTATCAAAACAAAGCCAAGCGTCCATGTTAAAATAGTTCAAGTCAAATTTGTTGAAAGATGATTTAATAAGAATATTTCTTTGTCAATCATTTTCAATAAAACTATTTTTTTTTTAATAAATATTTATTTCCTTTTTGAATGTTCATTGTGTGAATGGATTAATTAATGGATTAGTGCACAATGATATCAACAGTATAAAAGGCAAAGTGAAAGTGTTAGAACAGACCTCGGAATCAACGGGCAATCCCCTAGATGACCCAAAAGGAAAGAAGGTAGAAGAGAAACGTCTACGTGAAGTCTTTGAACTCGACGGAAACGAATAGTATGTTGATGAAAATCCAGTGTTAACTCACAGAATGTCTTAATTAGAGTCAGATATGAATAGTATAAAGGGTATCGATGAAATTACAGCAGGCATTGAAGCTCTGAACTGCATCCCTAGAATCCATTTGCCAGAGAAGTTTGTGATGCCTAAAATGGACAAGTTCAATGGTATAGGGTGTGCGAAAACACATCTTAAGGTGTATGTTACTAACATGCGCACTATGGGGCTCAACGACGAACAAATGACGTTGTTGTTTCAGAGAACTTTATCAGGATCAGCACTACATTGGCTAATGTCTCAAGATCCAGTTACTGTGGGTACCTGGGAGAGCATGTCAAAGGCCTTCTGGCATCAGTATAAGTACAGTACCGAGATTGAGACTTCAAGAAGGGATTTGGAAGTAATTAAACAGAAAAATGGGGAAACATTCATTGATTTCATTGGTCGCTGGAGGGCCAAGACTGCCCAAATGTGGGATAGACCTTCGGAGTAGGAACAAGTAGCGATTATCCTAAAGAACCTCTCATAAGGATATGCTCAGCACCTAGTGGCCCAATATCTCCTTACTTTTAAGTCCTTGTTATAAGCCGAAAGCCAACTTGAGGATGCATTTACCTCTGGGGTTTTTTCTAACCCCTCAAATAACAAGCCTAAGAAACCTTATGTTCCCAAACCTAGTACCAACCATGTCTACATAGCCAAAACGTCAACTACCCCAGTCTCGACTAATAATCAGGTTCACCCAAGTCAACCTCGAACTCCACACCAATTTATTAATTTAGGAATGACCCTTACCGTAATTTTGCAAAAATTGTTGAAAAAAGGGTTGCTTACCCCGATTCAATCCGACCTTTACCAAATCCCTTGCTAGTCGGACACAACCCTAACTTATTCTACGAATTTCATCAAAATCTGGCCATCACACGGATCAATGTATCACCTTGCGCCATGCCATTCAAAACCTTATTGACAACCAAAAGATCACAATCCCTAGCCCACCAAATGTCACCACTAATCCACTACCTACCTATCAACCTCCACCAACCTTGAACATGGTTTCTCAAACTCCATTGCCATTCAATCCCATCTCTCTTATCCATCCAATCCAAGTCAAACCGCCTAGTTACCCCCTTGCTGGGATAGCTTTTACTGATGAAGTTTTAACTATGAATTATGAACCATTTGATTTAACGTTGGATGATACGTATTGTTTATCCCCGCATCGTTACAATTGTCCCGCATTCACTAGTTACCTGCTGGCTCAAATGAACCTAAAAAGCCTTGTATCTTTGACAGATGAAGATTCATACTTGTTGACTGAAGAAGATGAGCTTTTTTCCCTCTCATGTGATGAAGTTAGACAAATAACTCGAGGAGGAAGAGTTTTTAAGCCACAAGAACTCTGCGTTGATAATCCTGCAGTCTTGGAAAGGAAATAAAGAGAAGATCACATCAAAGAAAACATCGAAGAAGATAACTCTGTGATCAAGAAGTTGAAGAAATTAGGGACCAATATCTCAGTATGGGGTTTACTCATGGCTTCCCCTGCTTATAGGGAGACTGTTCTCAAAGTACTAACACAGCCCAAGTCTCTCTTGATACTTCTCCAAATCAGCTGGCCAGTATAGTAGGGGTAACTTATGTGGAGAATATCTTATCCTTCTCGGACTCAGATCTCCCAAAAGAAGGGGCAAGCCAAACTGAGCCGTTGCACATCACAGTTGACTGTAACGGGATGACGGTACCTCTGGTTTTGATTGATAACGGGAGTGCATTGAATGTTTGCCCTCTGAAGACGGTTACTTGTCTCGGGTTTAAGCCTGAAGATCTCAAGCCCACTAATCAAGGTGTCAGGGCCTATGATAACACCAATCGGGATGTACTGAGAATTTTGCACCTTCGATTGTCCATAGGCATAGCTGAATTTCCTGTGGAATTTTAGGTTATTGATATCCAATCTTCTTTTAATTTACTGTTAGTGAGACTATGGTTACACCAGATCAAAGCCATCCCTTCCACACTACACCAGAAGGTCAAGTTTATCAAGGATGGGCTAGTGATTACTCTTCATGGAGATGCTGAAATTATAGGAATCGTAAATAGTACTGAGGGCAAAAATGAGCTATAGCTTGAGATTCAGCCAGAACAACAGGGGATAGACCTTAGCGAGTTTGAATTCGAGAAAATCTGCTCAGTTCAATGGGATCACTCGGTGAAAGGATATTTCCTATTGAGAACACCTCTAACTGCTATATGGCCAATATGTTAAAAAAATGAGATTTTTCCCTGGTATGGGCCTAGGTCGCAAGCAACAAGGTATTAAAGAGGCACCGATGATTAAAGGAGTCATTGGCACATTCGGGCTAGGATATAAGCCTACTAAGGAAGATTTGGCCCAATACTGGAACACAAAGCGTGACAAGGCAATTGTAAAAAGGCAAAGGCGCACCACGGATCTCATCAAAATGAAGTCCTATCGTAAGATCCTTAATGACTATTTCGTGAAAGAATGAGAAAACTTTTGTTATTGTGGGTTCCTAGAACCGTTCATTGATCACATCACAGGTACTCGTCCGCTGGGATTTGAAATCTTCTTTGGCATGGAATGGCCTGAAAAGGAAGCAAGCATAGAAGTTGAAGAGAAGGAAGTTGAAGACTGGCAGCTCAATCTGGACTCCCTCAATATTGATCAGCTATTCATTGAAGATCACAGTGTCATAGTGTTGTCAGTTGAGAAGGGGATCCCAAATCCTCAGTTTGTAATCAAACCCGCTATTGGGTGTCTCTCTAACTATCATGTAATTAGTCATGTGTTGCATGTCAAGGCTGGGTCTGTCAGTCCCATTAGTTCTGTTCAGTCTGACATGCCGGATGAGTCCTTTATTTCTGTTGAGTAAAGTAAGTTAGTTGTTTCTGTTGAGTTTGTTATTTCTAGTGAGCCTGTTTTTCCTGCTGAGTCAAGTGAGTTTGTCAAATCTGCAATGAGTCCTATTACCCCATCTTTTTTTAATGGAATGAAAGAAATTTTTGATTACCCCTAGCGCAATAAAAATTTAATAAATAATCTAGCTTTGGAGGGAGAGTCTTTTGACAAAGAACCTCCCCCTGAAATAATCAAATTACTTGAACAAGAAGATGAACGTCGGGCTCAACCTTTAATAGAGGAAATAGAGGTTATCAATCTCGGTATAAAAGAAAGTCTTCAAGAGATTCGGATTGGGGTCACCTTATCTCCCGATGAACGCAAAGGGATAGTAGACTTGCTCAGAAAGTTCAAAGACGTGTTCGCGTGGTCTTACGAGGATATGCCGGGAGTAACACGGACATTGTTCAACATCGGATTCTGTTATATCCTGATGCTCGACCAATCAAATAGAAACTTCAACATATGAAGCCAGAATGGACTCTGAAAATTAAAGAAGAAGTTACGAAGCAAATTAATGCTAGATTTTTGGAAGTAGTAGAATACCCTGAGTGGATTGCCAATGTCGTCCCGGTGCCGAAAAAGGATGGAAAAGTCAGAATGTGTGTGGACTTTAGAGATCTAAACAAGGCAAGCCCAAAAGATAGTTTTCCTTTACCACACATAGATGTTCTAGTAGATAATACAGTAGGGCACTCTTTATTGTCCTTTATGAATGACTTTTCGGGGTACAATCAGATAAAAATAGATCCTCGGGATATGCAAAACACGTTGTTCATCACACAGTGGGGAACCTTTTGCTACAAGGTTATACCTTTTGATTTGAAGAATGTTGAAGACACCTATCAAAGAGCAGCTACAACTTTACTACACGACATGACACACAAGGAAGTCGAAGTCTATGTAGATGATATGATAGTCAAATCCAAGGAACGACTTGGGCACGTTGCTGCATTAGAAAAATTTCTCACAAGGATTGAAAAGTACTAAATCCACCTCAACTCAAAAAAATACGTATTTGGAGTAACTTCTGAAAAATTGTTAGGATTTCTGATCAGTTAAAGAGGGATTGAAGTAGACCCTGTAAATATTAAAGTAGTCCAAGAGATGCCACCGCCTGAGACTGAAAAGAAAATTTGAGATTTTTTGGGTAGAATCCAATATGTCAGTAGATTTATCACTCAACTCACCAACGTCTGCGAACCTATTTTCAAGCTTCTCAAGAAGAATGAACCAACAGTTTGGAATGAGCAATGTCAAAAGGCTTTTGACCAAGTCAAAGAGTATCTCTTGAACCCACCTATTTTGGTTCCACCTACACCGGGTGAACCACTTCTTCTTTATCTGTCAGTCACAGAAGAAGCTATGGGATGCATGCTTGCACAGTATGACAAAGATACTCGCAAAGAAAGGGCTATATACTATATCAGCAAAAAGATGTTAGAGTATGAATGAAAGTATTCGGCCCTCGAAAAAACTTGCTTAGCATTGGTATGGACTACTCAGAGACTTCGGCTCTATATGCTATCTCATTCAATTATCTTGTTATCTCGGATAGATCCTCTCAAGTATATTTCTGAGAAATCGACATTGACAGGGAGAACCGCACGATGGTTGTTATTGTTTTCAGAATTTGACATCACGCATGTTACGTAGAAATCTATCAAGGGGAGAGCTGTGGCAGAATACTTGGTAGATCACCCGGTAGTAGAAGGAATAAGGCCCATTGATCAGTTCCCAGATCAGAACATCTTGTATGTTGAAGAAGAACCGCAGAACCAAACATGACAGTTGTAGTTCAATAGAGTCGCCAATCAGAATGGGTACTGAATAGGGGCAGTCTTGTTTTCTCTGGAAGGATGTCACATTCTGATCGTCATTAAGTTAGCTTTTTCTAATACCAATAACACAACGGAATATGAAGTATGTATCGCTGGGCTCGAAGCTGCTTTGAATTTGGACATTACAAAATTTGAAGTTTTTGGGGATTCAGCCTTGGTCATACATCAGTCATTGGAAGAATGGAAGACTAGGGATGAAAAGTTGAAGCCTTATCATGAGTATCTGTTAAACTTAGGGAGTAAGTTTAAAGCTATTATGTTCCAACACTTGTCAAGGGAAGATAATAGATTTGCTGACTCTTTAGCCACTCTATCTTGAATGATCCATTTGCCCTCTGGCATGGAATTGAGGCCGATCACTGTCAAAGTCAAAAACAAACCCGCATATTGCCATCAGATCAACATTGCTACTCTACTACCCGATGGAAAGTCATGGTACACAGATATAAAAAGAGTCTTAGAAAAACAAGAATTTCCGGAAGAAGCATCGAGGAAGGAATGACAAACCCTACTAAGATTGGCATATCAATTCATCCTGTGTGCAGGAAGTTTATACAAAAGGTCTTATGATAGGATTCATTTGTTATGTGTCGATGAAGATGAAGCTGAACAGATAATGGTTGAATTACATTCAGGAGAATGTGGCCCCTACATGAGTGGGAAAATGTTAACTAAGAAAATTATGAGACAAGGGTATTACTGGCCCACGATGGAAACATATTATCATCACATGGATAAAACTTGCCACAAATACCAGATACATGCAAACCTCATACATGTGCCACCATCTCAAGTAGTTGGTCTGACTTCACCATGGCCATTCTCAGGTTGGGGAATTGACATTATTGGTAAAATATCGCCTAAGGCATCAAACGGGCATGAATACATTCTAGTTGCTATCGATTATTTTACTAAGTGGGTCGAAGTTGCCTCTTATGCTGTCCTCACTGCGTCTCGAGTTGTAAAATTTATCCAAACAAACATCATCAGTCGATACGGGGTACCTTCGGAGTCTATTTTTGATAACGGGTCACACTTCAATGCTGAGGTTATTACATTGTGTTCAAAGTTCAAAATCTCACACCACAAATCATCTCCTTACCGCCCTCAGACTAATGGAGCAGTCAAAGCAACTAATAAGAATCTTAAGACTATCATCAGGAAAATATGTCAATCACATCGAGATTGGTTAGAAAAACTACCATTTGCACTATGGGCATATCGAACTTCAATTTGATCCTCTACTGGAGCTACTCCCTACTCCTTAGTATATGGCATGGAAGCGATCTTGCCAGTTGAAATGGAAATTCCATCTCTCAGGGTCTTGTTGGAAAGTCAGCTGTTAGAAGTAGATTGGGTTTGTCAACGGCATAAATAATTAAATTTGGTTGAAAAAAAATGACTAAGAGCTTTGTATCACGTGCAAGCTTATCAAAGAAGAGTCGTCCGTGCGTTTGACAAAAAGATCAAGGCCCGTCACTTACAAGTCTGGGATTTAGTACTCAAAAAGAATCGGACACCTATCTTTGACCCTAGAGGGAAGTTCAAATCAAATTGGGGAAGTCCATTCATCATCAAGGAAATATTACCAGGAAAAGCTGTCAGGCTTCAAGATCATGATGGAATCGAATTACCAGAATCAACCAACCTTGACCGAATCAAACGGTATTTCATTTAAGGAGGCCATGTTTGGCTGAATCAATTCTCCTATTACCCAATTCAATATATCTTGTCTCAACCCCTTTGCAGCCTTTTCAAAAAGAAAAAAATCATGCCTTTTTATTTCTTAGCCTGATTACCTAACCTAAGGGGAGGGGAGATTCGAACTTTGTTTTGGTCTGATCCCAAAATTCTGGGCTACGTAGGCAACCTAAGAAGTTACTTCAGGCCCGACCACATCAAAATAAAAAAAATCTATTTTCCCACACAAAAAAATCCAAAAAAAAAATTGAAAAGAAAAAAAGAAATATCTTATAAATAGGGAAGAAAATTCAAAGCAAAATAAAAGAAAGGCCATACAAGGGTCATTCGGGTTTTTGAGCCTCAAAATTCCTTTCTTTTTTATATCCAGTCCTAAGCTTACCTATAAAAGTCCTTCTAAGTACCGTACGAAAAGTCAAGGAAGATAGTAAAGCATGATCAGACAGTAATTCCATAAGGAAGAAAAAAAAATTGGAAAAAAGGCCTGTTAGGTTGAAAATCCCAAAAGGACGACTTAGGCAAAAACTAAGGCAAGCTCGCAAGGTTGAAAATCCGGAATGACAACTTTGGCAACAATCAGAGCAAAGGAAAAAAGAAAGCTTGCTAGTTTGAAAACCTGAAAAGGCAATCTAAGCAAAAGTTAGAGCAAGCTCGCTAGATTGAAAACCTGAAAAGACGATCTAAGCAAAAGTTAGAGCAACAAAACAAAAAAATCTCAGTTGAGTTGAGAAGCTAAAAGGAGCGGTCCGAGCTGAAGCATCAGAAGTCCGAGTAATCAAATTCAATACTTAGCTTAAACAAGGCATGGACTCAGAAGCCACAAATATCTTGTCTACGATCGATCTGAAAATTTTTACTTCTCCAAGTGAACCAAGGGAGAGAAGGGTGAATTCTATGATGAGACTCAAAAGGAAATATTTTGTTCTCTTGAACCTGACTCAAAATCTTCAATAAAATTAGTCAAAATTAAAAGTTGGATTTTTATTGCGCTTATGGTAATCAAATATTTCAAACCTTCATACAAGGGGCATTTTGGTTTTTCTCTAAATATATAGTTTTCCCTCTATACTAAGGGCATTTTTTTGCATGATGTATTCAATTATCTCCAATGTCATGTTTGTTATCAAACCAGGGGCATTTTGTTTTTAAGCAATGTTAATCCTAAAAGATAATGGGAACCTCAAACTTAAGGTTACCCTTTTGATAACAGTGTTTTGAAAAACCCTTAAGGTTAAAAAGAAATAAAAACTCAGGTTTTAAATTCATAAAACTTTTGGATAAAACCTTGAGGTTCAAACAAAAGCATTATGGATCTCACATAGGAGATAGGGCATTCATTCTACTCAGATCTATTCATTCCCAGATTCAACCACTCTTTTCCCCGATTCATTTTAATCAGTCTTCTCCAAATTCATTCATTTTTCCCAAAATTCATTCATTCCTCTGCCAGTTTTGCTCAGTTGCCACCAAGGATTATCTTGGATTTTACGTAGTTGCTGCCAAGGGTTATCTTGGATTTTGCTCAGATGTCGCCAAGGGTTATCTTGGATTTTGCTCAGTTGCCACCAAAGGTTAACTTGGATTTTGCTCAGATGCCGCCAAAGGTTATCTTGGATTTTGCTCAGTTGACGCCAAGGGTTATCTTGGATTTTGCTCAGATGCCGCCAACGGTTAACTTGGATTTTGCTCATTTGCCGCCAAGGGTTATCTTGGATTTTGCTCAGTTGCCGCCAAGGGTTATCTTGGATTTTGCTTAGATGCCGTCAACCGCCAAAGGTTATCTTGGATTTTGCTTAGTTGTCGCCAAGGGTTATCTTGGATTTTGCTCAGTTGCCGCCAAGGGTTAACTTGGATTTTGCTCAGTTGTCGCCAAGGGTTATCTTGGATTTTGCTCAGTTGCCACCAAGGGTTATCTTGGATTTTGCTCAGTTACCGTCGAGGGTTTTCTCAGAATTATGCTCAAATTATACTCAATTATGCTTAGTTATGCTCAGTTTATGCTCAGATTATGCTCAATCTATGCTTAGTTTATGATCAGATTATGCTCAAATTATGCTCAGTTTATGCTCAATTTATATTCATTTTATGCTCAGATTTTACTCAGTTCCAACTTAAACTCTTTGAAATTTATCTCAGATTTTGAGTGCACACACTTGCACAGTTGTTACATCAGTTAAGGAGAATTTTCTAAAATTCAAGGATCTGACACTGCCAGTGAGAGCTCGCGCTCAAGGACCTGACATTTTTTTTTAGTTCGAGGAGAGCTTTATCCTCAAGGATCCGAACACCCCGACAAATTGCTAAATCAGGCTGCAAAATGAACTGTCACTAGCTTTGGCATTTATCGCACTATCTACCTAAATAGATTTGCTATCTAGTTTGCTTCAACCATCTGCCAAAGAGGGGCATCTGTAGACACCCTATTTTTGCATTCGCCTGATTAATCAACTCGTCAACCCGATTACAGCAGTTCCCAATGATGGACGATTATTCCAATGCTTTATTTTGTCACTAGATATGTTTTAGAAATCTGGATTAGGTATCTCGAACTGACAAAACTGTAGAAACCACACTACGCTAGGAAAATATAACCCCAAAAATATAGAAATCATCATTTTTCAGACAAAAAGAAGCTTCACGATAAAAATCACTAAAAATGACCCAATTACCAAAATACCCCTAACATCAAAACAACCCTAGAGCCTACATTACGCTTAGGAAAATCTTTCCAAACACATAAAACAATAAATCAAAACCAAATAAATCATTTCGTCAATTTTCATAGAATTCGACAAAATTACGAAAATACCCCTCATAATGTTCACTACCATTCCATTTATAAATAACAAACCAATATTTCCATTGAATTCCTTGTGAAAAATCGATTTTAAAACATCGTAGAACATCAAAAACCGATTTGAAACACAAAAAGTTCTTTCCGAAGGTAAAACGGTAATTTTATAATTTTTATAATTAAAAATTTCGAAATTAATAAATAAAATATTAAATAATTAAAGTGAAATATTAATAAAATTAATTTAAATTTAAATAAAAAAAATCGATCAATCAGGCTCTCAGGCAAAATTATTGATGGTTGCCAAGATATTTATTCAAGGACTTCTCCATTTGGGGGTCCAAAGAATTAAAGATATAATAGAGGGGGTTCTCCAAAAAATTAAAGTCAATCAAGTAAGACTAAAGTCAAAATTAAAGTCAATCAAATAAGACTAAAGTCAAGATATTAAAAATCAACCAAGTAAGACTAAAGTCAAAATCTTAAAGTCAATCAAATAAGACTAAAAGTCAAAACCTTAATAGAGTTCTAATTAAATAATAATTCTATTTAACAATCATAATTAAATAATGACTCTATTTAATAGAATTCTAACTAAAATATAACTCTACCTAAAATAATTCTAATTAAAATATAACTCTAACTAAAAGAATTATAATTAAACACTAATTCTATCTAAACAAACACTTAAAAAATCTGTAAATAGGAGCCTCCACACCCTATTTTCATATCAAATAAAAAATCCTAAGAGAAGTAGGTCAAAAAGCTTCCCTAGCCTCCCATAAAAATTTTGAAGTCCCAACTCCTTACCTAACATCTATTCTTCGATTTTAGCTCGGAAAACACCTAGAAGCATTTCAAAAACACCCAGAAATCTATAAAAAAAATCCGAAGAATCCAGATCTAAGAAAGAGATACTTTGCCTCGAAGATCAAAATCAGATCCGGAGACAAAACGAAACGAGGAGTAATGTAGATCTAAGGGAATAAGACCATTGTCTTCGGAAAGGTATAAATTTTTATTTTTTATTTTATTAGGTCTTTTAGCAATGTAGTTTACTTGAGAATTAGTAGAGACCGACGTTTACCAGGCGGGGTTGGTGCCTAACACCTTCCAACTCCGTAATGTGATCCCCAGACTCAGTATTTTTTAGTAGATTAGTCATTTTTATTCGTTTCGAGCCTATATTCGGTTCCTAGACCGTGTGGCGACTCCCAAACCTCCAAGGTCAAAAGTGGATCCATGCACCCCGTGGATCGAGAGTGTTTTCAATAGGGCATATGCACTTATGCCCCACTCATGAGGATTATTGTGGCATTATGGGGATATCTACTTCAGGACCCTTAGTTGGGCCGTCATTGAAGATGGAATATGCTGGTGACCTTGCCACAGGATTGAACATTTTAAAAGAAGAAGTCAAGACCCTAGTCCATTACGGGAGATTGGACTTTGTACCTTTACTCGGCCCGTATCGCTCCTGCAGTCATCCCGTCAATGTAAAATCCGAAGCTTGGCAAGCTACTAGAAACTATCGATTGTGCTTAGGAATCCAAGCCCAATACATGTTGACCTCCAAAAGTGACAGTCAGACTGTCCCTAAGTCCTTCATAGATATAACATCCCAACTCTCAAGGAAAGCCAACCCAGTACCTCTCATCCTAGCTGAAACTTTCTCAAGTCTAGATACCATAAGGAATGGTGAGATGGAAAGTTTCAAAGGAAGTCCACACCTACTTTATATGTGACTTTGTAACCGTTTCAAAATTGTAGATGTTTCTTTAAACCTCGAGTATGGGCCATAACACTTTTCCAAAAGAAACCTGTTAGTGCGTCACAACTCAATCAAGGCTTGGAGCAAATGGTTGGATTCTCGTCTTGCCCGTCATATCGGTTTAAAATGCCCTTGGTGGATGACTGACCCCTCTGTTCTAGGAACAAAAGGATCCCATTATGTTTGTCTAATTGGACTAGAGGAAACATTTTTGTACCATCCTAATTTGATTCTAGAACAATACGAAGTACCTATAGAGTTCTCTTTGCCTCAACCCAAAGCTTTCTTTCTTCTTGAGCCATTGATTGAAAAGTTAGTACATCTCATTGAGAAGGCTTGGAACAAATGCACGTTAGGTATCCAAATAAACCAACAGAATTCAAGGAGCTAGTTATTAGAGCCAAGAGGATCAAGCCTGATAGCAATCCTGATGACCATCAAGACAAGGCCAAACGTCCATGTAAAAAAAATAGTTTAAGTCAAAAAGATGTTATTTAATGAAATTTCCTTTGTCAACAATTTTCGATATGTTCAATAAAATTATTTTGCTTTTGAATAGACATTTATTTTGAATAAACATTGCATGAATGGATTAATTAATGAATTGGTGGACAAACTTCAATAAAATGACTCACTAAAATGTTATCAAGAGGGTAACACTGAAATTAATTAAATTTACCTTTGATGGGGTCATATAGGATTATCATTGCGCCTAAACTCAAATGTCCACCTCCTTGTTGGAGTCGTAAGTCCAGTCGGTTAGAGCGAGCGACAGTACCAAATTAACAAGTAGAAATGACTTCAGAATCTGAGCTCACAGAGATCCGTAAGATCTTGGCAGCCTTTGCCAATGATATCAACAGTATAAAAGGTAAAGTAGAAGTCTTAAAACAGATTTCAGAATCAACGGGCAATTCCCTTGATGATACTAAAGGAAAAAAGGTAGAAGAAAATACAGTGAGACGTGCCCATGAGGTTTTTGAGCTTGACGGAGATTAAGAACATTTCGATGAAAATCCAGTGTTAGCCAACAGAATGTCTCAATTAGAGTCAGCTATGAAGAGCATAAAAGGTATCGATGAAATTACAGCAGGCATTGAAGCTCTGAACCGCATCCCTAGAATCTATTTGCCAGAAAAGTTTGTGATGTCTGAAATGGACAAGTTCAATGGGACAGGGTGTGCAAAAACGCATCTTAAAGTATATGTTACCAACATGCGCATTATGGGGCTCAGTGATGAACATATGACGTTATTATTTCAGAGAACTCTATCAGGATCGGCACTACGTTGGCTAATGTCTTAAGATCCAGCTACCATAGGTACATGGGAAAAAATGTCAAAAACTTTTTGGCATCAGTATAAGTACAGTACTAAGTTTAAGAGTTTAAAAAAGGATCTGGAGTCAACTAAGCAGAAAAATGGAGAAAATTTTACTGACTTCATTGGCTGTTGGAGGGCTAAAGCTGCCCAAATGTGGGATAGGCCATCAGAAAAGGAACAAGTAGCCATTATCCTGAAAAACCTTACACAAGGATATGCTCAGCACTTGATTGCTCAATATCTTCCTACCTTTGAATCTCTATTACAAGTCGGAAGCCAACTCGAGGATGCGTTTGCCTCTGGGGTTCTTTCTAACCCCTCGGATAACAAGTGTAAGAAACCTTATGTTCCCAAACTTAATACCAACCATGTTTACATAGCCAACACGTCAGCTACTCCAACTCAACCCCCAGCCCGGACTAACAACTAGGTTCACCCAAGTTAACCTCAAACTCCGCATCAGTTTACCAATCTAGGGATGTGTCTCACGGTAGCTCTTCACAAATTGAAAAAAAATGGCTTCTTACCCCTATCCAACGCCGACCTTTTCCAAATCCCTTGCTAGTTTGACACAACTCTAACTCGTTCTACGAGTTCCATCAAAATCCTGGCTATCATACTGACCGATGTATCACTCTTCGTTATGCCATTCAAAATCTTATTGACAACAAAAATGTCACAATCCCTAGCCCAACATCATCAAATGTCACCACTAATCCATTACCCACCTATCAACCTCTACCAACCTTGAACATGATTTCTCATACCCTATTACTATTTGATCCCGTCTCTCTCATCCATCCAATCCAAGTCAAACTGCCTAGTTACCCCCTTACGAGGATAGCTTTCACTGATGAGGTCTTCACTACAAACTATGAACCATTTGATCTAACCTCGGATGATATGTATTATCTATATCCACCTCATTACAGTAGCCCCACATTCACTAGTTATCTTTTGGCTCAAATGAACCCAGAGAGTCTTGTCTCCTTGACAGATGAAGATCCATACTTGTTGACTGAACAAGATGAGCCTTTCTTCCTCTCATGTGATGAAGTTAGACATATGACTCTAGGAGGAAGAGTTTTTAAACCACAAGAACTTTGTGTTGATAACCTTGCAGCCTTGGCATGAAAAGAAAGAGAAGATCGTATTAAAGAAAATATCGAAGAAGATAACTCCGTGATCAAATAATTGAAGAAATCAGGAGCCACCATCTCAGTTTGGGGTTTACTCATGGCTTCCACTACTCATAGAGAAGTCATTTTCAAAGCATTAAGTACAACCCAAGTCTCCCTTGATACTTTTCCAGATCAACTGGCCAATATAGTAGGGGCAACTTAAGTAGAGAATATCCTATCCTTCTCGGACTCAGATCTCCCAAAAGAAGGAGCAAGCCACACTAAGCCTTTGTACATCACAGTCGATTGTAACGGGATGAGGGTACCTCTGGTTTTGATTGATAATGGGAGTGTACTGAATGTGTGTCCTTTAGAGATTGCAACCTATCTCGGGTTTAAGGCTGAAGATCTCAAGCCTACTAATCAAGGTGTTAGGGCCTATGATAACACCAAGAGGGATGTACTGGGAATTTTGCACCTTCGATTATCCACAGGCATAGCTGAATTTCCTGTGGAATTTCAGGTTATTGATATCCAGTCCTCTTTCAATTTACTGCTAGGGAGACCATGGTTATACCAGATCAAAGCTATACCTTTCACACTACACCAGAAAGTTAAATTTATCAAAGATGGACTAGTAATTACCCTTCATGGAGATGCCGAGATTATGGGGATTGTAAATAGTACCGAAGTCAAGAATGAGTTACTACTTGAGATTCAGCCAGAACAACAGGGGATAGAGCTTAGCGGATTTGAATTTGAGAAGATCTACTTAGTTCAATGGGATCACTTGGTGAAAGAATATTTTCCTATTGAGAATACATTTAACTGTTACATGGCCAATATGTTCAAAAAAATGAAATTTTTCCCTGGTATGGGCCTAAGTCGCAAGCAACAAGGTATTAAAGAAGCTCCAGTGATTAAAGAAGTCATCGGAACATTCGAACTAGGATATAAGCCTACTAAGGAAGATTGGGCCCAATACTGAAAGACAAAGAGGGACAAGGCAATTGCAAAAAGGCAAAGGCACACCACCGATCTCATTAAAATGAAGCCCTATCGTAAGACCCTTAATGGTTATTTAGTGAAAGAAGGAGAAGACTTCCGTTATTTTGAGTTCCCAGAGTCGTTCATTGATCACATCATAGGTACTCGTCTGCTAGGATTTGAAATCTTCTTTGGCATGGAATGGCCTGAAAAAGAAGTAAGTAAGAAAACTGAAGAAAAAGAAGTTGAAGATTGACAGCTCAATCTGGACTCCCTCAATATCGATCAGTTATAGATTTAAGATCACAGCGTCCTAGTGTTGTCAATTGAGAAGGGGATCCCAAATCCTCAGTCTGTAATCAAACCCGTTGTTGGGTGTCTCTCTAATTATCATGTAATTAGTCATGTGCTGCATGTCAAGACTGGGTCTGTCAGTCCTAGTATTCCTGTTCAGTCTGACTGCCTGATGAGTCCTTTATTTCAATTGAGTCAAGTAAGTTAGTTATTTCTACTGACTCTGTTATTTCTAGTAAGTCTGTTATTCCTGCTGAGTCAAGTGAGTTAGTTAAGTCGGCAATGAGTCCTGTTACCCCATCCCTTTTTAATGAAATGAAAGAAATTTTTGATTACCCTGAGCGCAATAATAATTTAACTAATAATCTGACTTCGGAGGGAGAGTCTTCTGACGAAAAAAATCCCCTTGAAATAATCAAATTACTTGAACAAGAAAATGAACGTCGGGCTCAGCCTCTTATAGACGAAGTAGATATTATCAACTACGGAACAAAATAAAGTCCTCAAGAGATTCGGATTGGGATCACCTTATCCCCCAATGAACGCAAGGGGATAGTAGACTTGCTTAGAAAGTTTAAAGACGTGTTTGCTTGATTTTATGAGGATATGCCGGGAGTAAGTACAGATATTGTTCAACATCGGATTCCATTATATCCTGATGCTCGACCGATCAAGTAGAAATTTCGACGTATGAAGCTGGAATGGACTCTAAAGATTAAAGAAGAAGTTACAAAGTAAATTAACGTGGGATTTTTGGAAGTAGTGGAGTACCCTGAGTGGATTGCTAATATCGTCCCGATGCCTAAAAAGGATGGAAAAGTTAGAATGTGTGTGGATTTCAGAGACCTAAACAAAGAAAGTCTAAAAGATAGTTTCCTTTACCACACATAGATGTTATAGTAGATAGTACGGTAGGATACACTTTGTTGTCCTTCATGGATGATTTTTTGGGGTACAATCAGATAAAAATGGATCTTTAGGATATGCAAAAAACATCGTTCATCACACAGTGGGGAACATTTTGTTACAAGGTTATGCCTTTTGGTTTAAAGAACACTGGAGCTACCTATCAAAGAGCAGCCATGACTTTACTGCATGACATGATACACAAGGAAGTTGAAGTCTATGTAGATGATATGATAGTCAAATCTAAGGAACGACTGGGGTATGTTGTTGCATTAGAAAAGTTTCTCACAAGGATTCAAAAATACCAACTCCATCTCAACTCGCAGAAATGTGTATTTGGAGTAACTTCTGAAAAAGTGTTGGGATTTGTGGTCAGTCAAAGAGGGATCGAAGTGGACCCTGTGAAGATTAAAGCTATCCAAAAGATGCCACCGCCTGAGATAGAAAAACATATCCGAAATTTTCTAGATAGAATCCAGTATGTCAGTAGATTCATCGCTCAACTTACCAACGTCTGCGAACATATCTTTAAGCTTATGAAAAAAAACGAACCAACAGTTTGTAATGAACAATGTCAAAAGGCTTCCGATCAAGTTAAGGAATATCTCTTAAACCCGCCTATTTTGGTTCCACCTACACCGGGTGAACCACTTCTTCTTTATCTGTCAGTCACAGAAGAAGCTATGGGATGCATGCTTGCACAGTATGACAAATATACTTGCAAAGAAAGGGTTATCTACTACATCAGCAAAAAAATGTTAGAGTATGAACGAAAGTATTTGACCCTCGAAAAAACTTGCTTAGCACTGGTATGGGCTACTCAGAGACTCTGGCACTATATGTTATCTCATTCAATTATCTTGTTATCTCGGATGGATCCTCTCAAGTATCTCTTCGAGAAACTGGCACTGACAGGGAGAACCGTGCGTTGGTTATTGTTGTTATCAGAGTTTGACATCACGCATGTTACGTAGAAATCTATCAAAGGAAGAGTTGTGGCAAAATACTTGGCATATCATCCAGTGGTATAAGGAATAAGGTCCTTTGATCAGTTCCCAGATGAAAATATCTTCCATGTTGAAGAAGAACCGCAGAGTCAAACATGGCAGCTATACTTTGATGGGGCCGCCAATCAGAATGGATATGGAATAGGGGCAGTTTTGCTTTCTCCTGAAGGATGGCACATTCCTATCGCTATTAAGTTAACTTTTTCTAACACCAATAATACAGTAGAATATGAAGCATGTATCGCTGGGCTTGAAGCTACTTTGAATCTGGGCATTACAGAAATTGAAATTTTCGGAGATTTGGCCTTGGTCATACATCAGTCAGTGGAAGAATGGAAGATTAATGATGAAAAGTTGAAGCCTTATCATGAATATCTACTAAACTCAGTCAGTAAGTTTAAAGCTATCCTATTCCAACACTTGTTAAGGGAAGATAATAAATTTGCTGACTCTTTAACCACTCTTTCTTCAATGATCCATTTGTCCCCTAGCATGAAATTGAGATCGATTATCGTCGAAGTCAAAGATAAACCTGCATATTGCCATCAGATCAACATTGCTACTCGACTTCCTGATGGGAAGCCATGGTACATAGATATAAAGTGAGTGTTGGAAAAGCAAGAATTATCAGAAGAAGCATCGATGAAGGAATGACAAACCTTACTAAGATTAGCATCTCAATTCATCTTGTGCGCAGGAAGTTTATACAAAAGGTATTATGATGGGATCCATTTGTCATGTGTTGATGAAGATCAAGCTGAATAGATAATGGTTGAACTACATTCAGGGGAATGTAGCCCCCACATGAGTGGAAAAATGTTAGCTAAGAAAATTATAAGACAAGGGTATTACTGGCCCACGATAGAAATAGATTGTCATGACATGGTCAAGACTTGCCACAAATGCCAAATACATGCAAACCTCAAACATGTGCCACCTTCTCAATTAGTTGGTCTGACTTCACCGTGACCGTTCTCAGTTTAGGGAATTGACATTATTAGTAAAATATCGCCTAAGGCATAAAACGAGCCTGAATACATTCTAGTTGCTATCGATTATTTTACTAAGTGGGTCGAAGCTGCCTCCTATGCTGTCTTCACTGCATCTCAAGTTGTAAAGTTTATCCAGACGAACATCATCAGTCGATATGGGGTACCTTCGGAATTGATTTCTGATAACAGGTCACACTTCAAAGCTGAGGTTATTATACTGTGTTCAAAGTTCAAAATCTCACACCACAAATCATCTCCTTACCGTCCTCAGACCAATGGAGCAGTTGAAGCGGTCAATAAGAATCTAAAGACAATCATCAAGAAAATGTGTCAATCACATCAAGATTAGTCAAAAAAATTACCATTTGCACTATGAACACATCGAACACCAATTCAATCCTCTATTGGAGCTACTCCCTACTCCTTAGTGTATGGCATGGAAGCAGTCTTGCCAGTTGAAATGGAAATTCCGTCTCTTAGGATTTTATTGGAAAGTCAGTTGTCAGAAGTAGATTGGGTTCGTCAACAGTATGAAGAATTAAATTCGATCGAAGAAAAATGACTAAGAGTTTTGTACCACGTGCAAGCTTATCATAGAAGAGTCGCCCGTGCGTTTGACAAAAAGATCAAGGCCCGTCATTTACAAGTTGGAGATTTAGTACTCAAAGAAAATCGAGCATCTATTTTTTACCCTAGAGGGAAGTTCAAACCAAATTGAGGAGGTCCGTTCACCATCAAGAAAATATTACCAGGAAATGCTGTCAGACTTCAAGATTATGATGGAATCAAATTACCAGAACCAACCAACCTTGAACAAATTAAATGGTACTACATTTAAGGAGGCCATCTTTGGCCAAATCAATTCTCCTATTATCCAGTTCAATATACCCTTTATCAACCCTTTTGCACCTTTGTAAAAAAAATCATGTCTTTTTATTTCTCAGCCAGATCACCTAACCTAGGGGAGGAAAGAATTCGAACTACTTTTTGGTCTGATCCAAAAATCCTGTGGTACGTAGGCAACCTGAGAAGTTACTTCAGGCCTGACCACATCAAAATTAGAAAAATATTTATTTCCCTACAAAAAATATATAAACAAAAATAAAGTATAACATTGTCAAATGGGGAAGAAAGTTCGAAGAAAAATAAAAATTGCCACACAAAGGGCATTCGGGTTTTTGAGCCTCAAAATCCCTTTCTTTTTATACCCAGTCCTAAGCTTACCCATAAAAGTCCTCCTAAGTATCGTGCGAAAAGTCAAAGAAGATAGTAAAGCATGATCAGACGGTAACTTTAGAAGTTTAGAAGGGAAGAAAAATAAAAAAATTGATGAAGCCTGGTAGGTTGAAAACCTGAAAAGAGCGAGTTAGACAAAAATTAAGGCAAGCTCGCAAGGTTGAAAATTCAAAAGGACGATCTTGGAAACAATCAGAGTAAAGAAAAAAAAAGCTCACTAGTTTGAAAACCTTAAAGGACAATCTAGGTAAAAGTTAGAGCAACAAAGAAAAATAGAAAAAATCTTCGGGGGGTTAAAAAGCTAAGAGCGGTCCGAGATGAAACATCAGAAATCCGAATAATCAAGTTCAATACTTAGCTTAAACCAGGCACAGACTCAGAAATCATAAGTATCTTGTCTATAATCAATCTGAAAATTTTTACTTCCCCAAGTGAACCAAGGGAGAGAATGGTGAATTCTATGATGAGTCTCAAAAGGAAATATTTTGTTTTCTAGAGCCTGACTCAAAACCTTCAATAAAATTAATCAAAATTAAAAGTTGGATCTTTATTGCGCTTGTGGTAATCAAATATTTCAAACCTTCATACAAGGGGCATTTTCTTTCTTCTTTAATATGCAATTTTTCCCACTTATAATAAGGGTATTTTTTATAATTTTTACATAATGTGTTCAATTATCTCCAATGCTATGTTTCCTGTCAAAGTAGGGGTATTTTATTTTTAAGTTTGAGAAATGTTAATCCTAAGAGATAAAAAGAATCCCAAACTTAAGGTTACCCTCTTGATAATAATTTTTTAGAAACCCTTTGAGTTCAAAAGATATAAAAACTCAGGTTTTAAATTCATAAAACTTTTGGATAAAATCTTGAGGTTTAAACAAAATCATTTCTGATCTCACATTTGGTTGTGCCCAGAGATTAACTCATAACCTTTTCACCAAGAATAGGAGATAGGACATTCATTATTTCTCAGATCTATTCATTCCCAGATACAATCACTCTTTTTCAGATTCATTTTCAATCATTTTTTCCCAGATTTATTTCTTCATTCTCAGTTTTACTCAGCCAGATACCACCGAGGGATTCTCGGAATTATGCTCAGTTACCATCGAGGCTTCTCTCGAAATTATGCTTCACTACCGTAGAGGGTTTCTCTGAATTATGCTCAGATACCGTTGAAGGTTTCTTGAAATTATGCTCAGATATCGCCGAGGTTTTTTTGGAATTATGCTCAGTTACTACCGAGGGTATCTCAGAATTATGCTCAGTTACTGCCGAGGGTTTTCTCATAATTATGCTCAGTTACTGCCGAGGGTTTTCTCAAAATTATGCTCAAATACCACCGAGGGTTTCTCGGAATTATGCTCAGATACCATCAAGGGTTCCTTGAAATTATGCTCAGATACCACCGAGGGTTTTCTCTGAATTATGCTCAGATACCGCTGATGATTTCTCAGAATTATGCTTAGATGCCACTGAGGGTTTTCTCGGAATTATGCTTAGATACCGCCGAGGGTTTCTCGAAATTATGCTCAGATACCGCTGAGGGTTTTCTCAGAATTATGCTCAGATGCTACCGAGGGTTTCTCGAAATTATGCTCAAATGCCGCCGAGGGTTTCTCAGAATTATGCTCAGTTTATGTTCAGTTTATACTCACTTTACGCTCAGATTCTACTCAATTCTCACTTAAACTATTTGAAATTTATCTTAGATTTTAAGTATACACACTTGCACATTTATTTTTATCAAGGATAATTTTCTAAAATTCAAGGATTTGACACTGTCAGTGAGAGTTCACGCTCAAAGACCTAATAACTTTTTTTTCGGGGAGAGTTTTATCTTTAAGGATCAGAATGCCTCGACGAATTACTAAATCAGGCTACAAAATGAGCTGTCACTAGCTTTGGCATTCAGATATCGCACTATCTACCAAAATAGATTTGCTATCTAGTCTGCTTCAACCCTTTGCCAAAGAGAGGCATCTGTAGACACCCTATTTTTGTACTCGCCTGATTAATCAACTCGTTAACTAGATTGCAACGGTTCCCAATGATGGATGATTATTCCATTACTATATTTTATTATTAGATATATTTTAGAAATTAGATAAGGTATCTCGAACTGATAAAACTATAAAAATCACACTACGCTAGGAAAATATAACCCTAAAAACGTATAAATCATCATCTTGCCAACAAAAAGAAGCTTTACGATAAAAATCACTAAAAAATGATCAAATTATCAAAATACCCCTAACCTCAAAACATCCCTAAAGCCTACATTACGCTCAGGAAAATCCTTTCAAACACATAAAACAACAAATCGAAATCAAATGAACCATTTCACAAATTTTCACAAAATTTGACAAAATTACGAAAATGTCCCTCATAAAGTTCACGGCCATTTCGCAGAAAAATTTTCATAAATGACACAAACCAATATTTCCATTGAATTGTTTACGAAAAATCGATTCCAAAATATCCTGAAATATTGAAAAATGACTTAAACGCAAAAAGTCCTCTCCGAGGGCAAAACGATAATTTTACAATTTTAATAATTAAAATTCTGAAATTAATAATTAGAATATTAATTAATGTAAAGTGAAATCTTAATTAAAATTAAAGTCAATCAAGTAAGACTAAAGTCAATCTAGTAAGATTAAAGTCAAAATTAAAGTCAATCCAGTAAGACTAAAGTCAAAATCTTAAAGTCAATCAAGTGAGACTTAAGTCAAAATCTTAAAGTTAATCAAGTAAGACTAAAATCAAAATTTAAAGTCAATCAAGTGAGACTAAAATTCAAAACCCTAATAGAATTCTAATTAAACATTAATTCTATTTAAAACAATTCTAATTAAACTATAACTCTACCTAAAATAATTCTAATTAAATTATAATTTATTTAAAATAATTCTAATTAAACATTAACTCTATTCAAAATAATTCTAATTAAATACTAACTCTATCAAAACAAGCACTTAAAAAAATCTATAAATAGGAGTCCCAACAACCTATTTTCTGTATCTAAAAATAAACCCTAAGAGAAGTAGGTCAAAAAGTTCCCTAGCCTCCAATAAACCCTAATTTTGGAGCCCAACTCCTTACCTAACATCCATACCTCAACTTTAGCTCAAAAAATACCTAGAAACCCTTCCAAACCTCCTCAGAAATCCATATAAAATTAGAAAAATTCAAAAGGAGATACTTTGTTTGGAGATCCAAAATAAATCCGGTGATAGAACGAAACGAGTAGTGTTGTACGAAGAATTATTCTACCAGATCTAAGGGAATAAGATCGTTGTCTTCGTAAAGGTAAAGATTTTAATTTTTTTTATTGATTAGGTCTTTTTAGCAATGTAGTTGATGAGTGTCTCCAAACACTCAATTATATGCATATTTTCTGGATATTTATCTTGATTTTTGTACCTATTTCTCCATATTAAGATAATAATCATGATAAACCTCAAACCTCCACGTTGCATGTTAATTAGGCTTAATTATATATAAATAAATTCATTTACTAGATAAATCTAATTACGTGTGTTTCTTGTGCAAAAAATCAACAATTTGGAATCAAAATCTCAAGGCAAAAGCATTTGGGCCCACTTTGGAATGCCCTAATCCTTAACTCATATTCTCCTCTTTTATTTTTTTGTGCAAAGAAAAGTGGAGGCTACTTTTAGACTCTTCTACACACATTTTTCTCTATAAATAGAGCCTCCATTTCTAGAGAAAGGGCCCATCTTGGTTCTCTTATCCAAGACTCCTTTAATCTAAGACTCTTAGCCTATTCTCTTATTTTTTATATTTTCATTTTCTAGTTATTTTCTTTTGCTTAAATAGTCTTGTAAGAAATAAAAGAAGAAGAAGTTGTAAGTTTCTCCATGAAATGAAGAAAAATTATTTCATCTCTTATCTTCCCTCTCTTGCAATGACATTAGGCTAAGTTCCCCTCCATTGGAGAGTGGAAAAGCCTAAAGCAAGTTCTTGTGTTATTTCTAATTTCATGTATTTCTTTTATTTAAAATGCTTATGAGTTCTCTTTAAGTTTCTTGCACATTTTATTCTTAATATAGATACTTTATGCTTAGCTTAGATCAAGATAAAGTATGCTTAAATTAGATAATTGGTAGTAGGAAGTTTTCAAAGAATTCTACTTTGTTTATGTTCCTTTATTTCATTTCATTTGCAAAACTTTCCGATCTAAGGAGCAAACACCAAGCCCTTACGATTGAGTTATAAAAAGACTAGAAACTAGGAATTGCTCATCAAAATGTTCTAGGTAGATCCACCTCCAATGGTGTTTTAATTTCATAAGTTTACTTGATTTTAATTTCATTTATTTTAGTTTATTTTCTAGCAATTTTACATTTCTTATAAGTTTAAAAATACAAAGAAAAACAGTTTTAATTCCTTTTAGTTAATTTGAATTTTATCTTCTTAGCTTAACTCTATTACTCTTTCTCTTGGGTTCGACCCCCTACTTGCCCCACAAGTAAGGTAAAAGTAAGATTATTATTAACTCCGGTGAGAAGAACAACGATAGTCTCATCAAAATTTTGGCATCGCTGTCGGGGAAAGGTAAAGGTAGTAGTGGTGAACATTTTTGTTTTCTTCTTTTCTATCAATTTTCTTGAATTTTTAGTTAGGTTTATTTTTCTGTGTTAGAAATACTTGTATAAGATTCTTTGTAATTTTTTTTTAATTATCCAAGAAGGCTTGGATTGTAATAGACTAAGGAAGGACGACGGGTGGACAATACCGTCACGGCTCCTTAGGTTCGCACACCAAAATTGGAGTTGGTGGCTTAAGTCGACTCAAACTGTCTTCGCCCCGTCTAGCACGGGAGGTAATCTCGAAACACCCACGTCTCTGTTTGCTAGTGGGTTACTCCTTGTCTTTGTATGTTATTTTTCCAATTTGCACACACTTGGAATAGTTAATTAAGTAGTAAAGAGCACCCTCTCCTAGGGATGGCATGATAAGATAAGGATTGGAAGTCATTACCAATTCCTTGCTCTAATTAGGATAATCAACTTACTAGTCATCTAATCAAATTAATTAAAATCAATTAGACTTGACTATAGGGCCCACGAACTCAATAGGAGAAATTTCGCTTCAAGTTGTGCCAATTGCGCTTCTTGGTCATTTTTGTATCTAGTAAGATCTTGCCCTTTGAGGGGATAGACTCAGTCTATTCAAGAAAGGAAGGTGACTTAAGAGTGCCCTTGCTTATGCATTGTGCGCCACCTCCGATCTGGAGATCCAAATGACTCAAAATTGACTTCATAGAATCGAGTTGGAAGGCTAGTTGTGCTATTTATACCCAGTTAGGAGCTGTCTAGTTTTAGGCAACCTATCTAGGTCCAGTCTTTACTTTTCGTGATTGTTTGATCGACTTGTGATTTGCATGCTTGGTAGACGTTCACAAAATAACGTGTTAGAACCATTTGATCCTGAGATCGAACGTACCATCAGTAGGATACGCAAGACACCATCAGTAGTTATGATGAGTGATCGAGAGCGAACTCTCAATGAGCTCTTCTTTTCAGCTTTTGCATCTCCTCCTACGTGCATTGTTTTACCATTGAACAATGCACCTCAGTTTGAAATTAGGGCTGCTACCATTAATATGCTCCCTAAGTTCCACGGTTTAGAGCGTGAACAACCTTACACCCATCTTAATCGATTCTTGACTATATGTCAAACTTTTAGAAATCAGAATCTAGATGAGGAGAATATCAAGCTTATTCTGTTCCCGTTATCCCTGGAAGACCACGCAGCTGCGTGGTTGAACTCCCTAACACCCAATTCCATATCTACCTGGGATATTCTATCCAAGAAATTTATGGTAAAATTCTACCCTGTGGCCAAAACTGAGAAAATGAAGGACTCCATTATAAATTTTAGAGCCCGTCCTGATGATGAATTTTCCAAACTTAGGAAAGATTTAATGATTTATTAGTCAAGTGCCACACCATGGCATTGACAAAGCACAATTGGTGCAAAGTTTTTATAGAGGATTAATAATGAATCAACATACCTTAGTCGAGTCAATGCATAAAGGTCAGTTCATAAATCAGAATCCCAATCAAGCGTACGATTTCCTTGTAGAGTTAGCCAAGAGTGCTCAAAATTGGAGCACTAACCAAGAAGAGTTTGATAGAGATGATCCAACTAGAAAGACAGGCATGTATGAGATGAAGGCAGACCCTGATCTCAAAAATGTCATGTCTAGTCTAGTGAGTGGGATGAACAATCTCACGAAGAAGTTAGATGCCTTTACCATCTCAGCATCCAAACCTCACCTAGACCCTCGTGCAATTTCGCAAGTGACTGTCGAACCGAGTTCTTTGTGCGTCATATGCGACGGCAACGACCATTTGGTCGAGTGTTGTCCCACATTGTCTCAAATCAAAGTGGAACAAACAAATGCGATTAATGGCTATAATACTTTTAGGAAGCCAACTCCAAACTCTTTTAGCCAAACGTATCACCCAGATAATAGGTTCCATCCTAATTTCTCATACAGACAGAACGAACCTATTCAATCTAGTAGTCCATCAGGTTATAATAGGAGTTTTCCTAGGCAATCTGGTTCTTCCACAAACCAAGCTATTGTTCCTCAAGTCCCTTATCAACCTCAACAATCTACAGATTGCAGAGCCATCATACCAGATCCCATGACCAATTACCAGCAGCCTGCCCAACAACAATCGTCCTTAGAATCTATGATTGCCGAGTTGATGAGACAGCAATAGCAGTTCATCCAAACTCAACAACGAACCCATCAAAATCAAACTCAGATTAACCAGGTCACTGCGCAATCCATAGCTAAGATGGAAGTTCAGTTGGGACAGTTAGCTCTCTCCTTGAGTGGGAGAGAGAAAGGTCAATTTCCTAGTCAGACTATCCCTAACCCTAGAGGTCTACCTTTGATTCCAAAAGGAACGAAAGATCAATACGAAGTAGGAAGCCATTCTGGAGCTCCACAAGACTCAGTCCAAGCTATTCACACCTTGCGTTCAGGAAAGAAGGTGGACAACAAGGTCCAACCTATTAACATGGGAGAAAAAGTCCTAGAGAAGGACAAAGTTCAAAAAGAAGTCATAGAGTCTCCAACAGTGAAGGAGAAAGATTTGGAAAATCCTTCTATCATTTTGCCAATTCCAAAAGCTCCATTTTCCCATCGCCTTAAAGATTCTAAAAAAGGTAAACAGTTTGAGGGTGTCTTAGAAGTCTTCAAAAATGTACATATCAATATCCCATTCCTAGATGCCATTAAGTAGATACCTTCTTATGCGAAATTCCTAAAGGATTTGACCACAGCTAAAAGGAAAACACCGTTTCCTCGGGAAGCTATCATGGCAACCCAAGCTTCGTTGCTCATCCAACAAACAATTACACCAAAATTTAAGGATCCTGGATGTCCGACAATTTCCATTCATATTGAAAATCAAGTGATCGACAAATGTCTCTTAGACTTAGGGGCCAGTGTGAACCTTTTACCATATTCGGTTTATAAACAATTAGGTTTGGGGGTTTTGAAACCCACCGATATCACGTTGAGTCTAGCCGTTAGGTCCTGAAAGTGCCCTCGATCCGCGGGGTGCGCGGATCTACTTTTGACCCTTGAGGTTTGGGAGTCGCCACCTAGTTGTTAAGGTCTAGGAACCAAACTTACTCTAAAAAAGGCAAACTAATCTACGAAAGAGAAAAAGAGTCTGGGGATCACGTTACTGGGTTGGAAGGTGTTAGGCACCAACCCCGCCCGGCCAAAGCCGGTCTCTACTAACTTCCCAAATAAATTACATTGCTAAAAACCTAGATAAAAAAAAATAAATAAAAGATTTTATACCTTTCCGATAGCAAGGATTTTGTTCCCTCAGATCTGACAAAAATAGCTCCTTGTACCGTAATCCCTTGCTTCGTTCTGTCTCCGGATTTGATTTCGGATCTCCGAGGCAAGGTATCTCCTTATTTTTAGATCTGAACTCTTCAAGTTTGTTGTGGATTTTGGGATGTTTTTGGAAGGATTTTGGGTGTTCTTTAGGCTAAAATCGAAGGAGGGATGTTAGGTAAGGAGTTGGGACTCCAAAACTAAGGTTTATGGGAGGCTAGGGGGACTTTTAGACCTACTTCTCTTAGGGTTTATGATTTGATACGAAAATAGGTGTGAGCACCTCTATTTATAGATTTTTTAGGGGTTGATTTGGATAGAGTTAGTATTTAATTAGAGTTGTGTTTTAGTTAGACTTGTTTTAGGTAGAATTGTGTTTTAATTAGAATTGTTTTAGGTAGAATTTTTTTAAGTTAGAACTCTATTAGATCGAGTTATTATTTAATTAGAACTCTATTATGACTTTTGGTCTTATTTGATTGACTTTTAATGTTTTGACTTTAGTCTTAATTGATTGACTTTTAATATCTTGACTTCAGTCTTGCTTAATTGACTTTAATTTTGACTTCAGTTTCACTTGATTGGCTTTAATACCTTGGCTTCAGTCTTGCTTGATTTACTTTTAATTTTTGGAGAACCCCCCTCTAAAATATCTTTAATTCTTTGGACCCCCAAATGGAGGGGTCCTTAAAAAAATATCTCACGAACCCTCAACAATTTTACTTGAAAATCCGATTGATCGATTTCTTGGTTCAAAATTTTAAATTAATTTCATTAATGTTTTACTTTAATTATTTAATATTTTATTTATTAATTTCGAACTTTTTAATTATGAAAATTGTGAAATTACCATTTTACCCCTGGAGAGGACTTTTCACGTTTTAAGTCGGTTTTTAATGTTCTAGGATGTTTTAGAATCAATTTTTCGTAAGGAATTCAATGGAAATATTAGTTTGTTCATTTATAAAATTTTTGTGTGAAATGGTCGTGAACTTTATGAGGGGCATTTTCGTAATTTTGTCGAATTCTGTTAAAATTGGCGAAATGATTTATTTGATTTCGATTTGTTATTTTATGTGTTCGAAAGGGTTTTCCTAATCGTAACGTAGGCTCTAGGGTTGTTTTGATGTTAGGGGTATTTTGGTAATTTGGTCAATTTTTAGTGATTTTTATCGTGAAACTTTTTTTTGGTCTGCAAGATGATGATTTCTATGTTTCTGGGATTGTATTTTCCTAGCGTAGTGTGGTTTCTAAGGTTTTGTCAGTTTGAGATACCTCATCGGATTTCTGAAACACATCTGGTAACAAAATAAAGCAATGGCAGTTCATTTTGGTAGATAGTGCGATATCAGAATGCCAAAGCTAGTGGCAGTTCATTTTACAACCTGATTTAGCAATTCGTCGAGGTGTTCGGATCCTTGAGTGTAAACTCTCCCCGCATTAAAAAGGTTGACAGGTCCTTGAGCGCAAACTCTCACTGACGGTGTCAGATCCTTGAATTTTAGAAAATTCTCCTTGACTAATGTGACAACTGTGCAAGTGTGTGATTTAAAATCTGAGTATAATCTGAGCATAATCTGAGTATAAACTGAGCATAATTTGAATATAAACTGAGCAAAATTTGAATATAAACTGAGCAAAATTCTGAGAATACCCTCGGCGGTAACTGAGCATAGTTCCAAGAAAACCCTTGGGGGCATCTGGGCATAGTTCCAAGAACACCCTTGGCGGCATCTGAGCATAGTTCCGAGAAAGCCCTTGGCGGCATCTGAGCATAATTCCAAGAAAGCCCTCGGCGGCATCTGAGCATAATTCCAAGAAAACCCTTGGCGGCACCTGAGCATAATTCCAAGAAAACCCTTGGCAGCATCTGGGCATAGTTCCGAGAAAACCCTCGGCGGTAACTGAGCATAGTTCCGAGAAAACCCTCGGCGGCATCTGAGCATAGTTCCGAGAAAACCCTCGGCGGCATCTGAGCATAATTCTGAGAAAACCCTCGGCGGCATCTGAGCATAGTTCCGAGAAAACCCTCAGCGGTAACTGTGCATAGTTCCGAGAAAACCCTCGGGGGCATCTGAGCATAGTTCCGAGAAAACCTTCGGCGGCATCTGAGCATAATTCTGAGAAAACCCTCGACAGCATCTGAGCATAGTTCCGAGAAAACCCTCGGCGGTAACTGAGCATAACTGGTAGAGGAATGAATGAATTTTGAGAAAGAATGAACGAATTTGGAGAAAATTGATTAGAACGATTCGGAGAACGAATAAATCTGGAAGATAATGAATCTGGAAGAGAAATGATCGATTCCAAGAATGATTGGATCTGGAAAAGAATCTGGAGAACGAAATAATGCCATATTTCCTATGTAAGATCCAAAATGCTTTTGTTTGAACCTCAAGGATTTATCAAAAAGTTTTATGAATTTAAAACCTGAGTTTTTATTGTTTTTGAACTTCAAACGTTTTTCGAAAAAACTGTTATCCAGAGGGTAACCTTAAGTTTGGGGTTCCTATTATTTTTTAGGATTAACATTGCTCGAAGACAAAATGCCCCTAGTTTGACAATGTACGTGGCATTGAAGATAATTGAACACATCATGCAAAACTTAAAAAAAATGCCCCTAGTATAAGGGGGAAAAGTTACAAGAAAGAAAATGCCCCTTGTATAAAGGTTTGAAATATTTGATTACCACAAGCGCAATAAAGATTCAACTTTTAATTTTAATTAATTTTATTAAAAATTTTGAGTCAGGCTCAAGAGAACAAAATATTTCCTTTTGGGACTCATCATAGAATTCACCCTTTTCTCCATTGGTTCACTCGGGGAAGTAAACATTTTCAGATCGATCGTAGACAAGATACTTGTGGCTTCTGAGTCTATGCCTGGTTTAAACTAAGTATTGAACTTGATTATTCGGACTTCTGATGTTTCAGCTCGGACCGCTCTCAGCTTGGGATTTTCTTCTATTTTTCTTTGTTGCTCTAACTTTTGCCTAGATCGCCTTTTCAGGTTTTCAATCTAGCGAGCTTGCTCTAGCTTTTGCCTAGATCACCTTTTCAGGTTTTCGATCTAGCGAGCTCTTCTCTTTTTTTCTTTGCTCTGATTGTTGCCAAAGTTTTCCTTTCAGATTTTCAACCTTGCGAGCTTGCCTTAATTTTTGCCTAAGTCGCCCTTTTCGAGTTTTCAACTTAGTAGGCTTCATCATTTTTTATCTTTTTCTTCTCCTCTGAAGTTCTGGAGTTGCTGCCTGATCATGCTTTGCTATCTTCCTTGACTTCTCACACGGTACTTAGGAGGACTTTCGTGGGTAAGCTTAGGACTGGGTATAAAAAGAAAGGGATTTTGAGGCTCAAAAACTCAAATGCCCCTTGTGTGACATTATTTTCTTTTTTCTTGAATTTTCTTTCCCACTTTGACAATTTTTTCTTTTGAATTATTTCTTTTTAGATTTTTCTTTGTCAGGGAATCTATATATTTTTTTTATTTTGATGTGGTCGGACCTGAAGTAACTTCTCAGGTTGCCTACGTACCCCAGAATTTTGGGATCAGACCAAAACGTAGTTCGAACCTTCCCTCCCCTAGGTTAGGTGATCAGGCTAAGAAATAAAAGGCACAATATTTTTTTTTTGAAAAGGCTGCAAAGGGCTGAGAAAGGAGATAATGAACTGGGTAGCAGGGAAATTGATTCGGCCAAAGATGGCCTCCTTAAATATAGTACCGTTTGATTTGGTCAAGGTTGGTTGGTTCTGGTAATTCGATTCCATCATGATCTTGAAGTCTGACAGCTTTTCCTGGTAATATTTCTTTGACGATGAACGGACCTCCCCAATTTGGTTTGAACTTCCCCTTGGGATCAAAAATAGGTGCCCTGTTCTCTTTGAGTACTAAATCCCCGACTTGTAAGTGACGGACCTTGATTTTCTTGTCGAACGCACGGGCGACTCTTCTTTGATAAGCTTGCACGTGGTACAATGCTCTTAGTCATTTTTCTTCGATCAAATTCAATTCTTCATACCGTTGGCGAACCCAATCTGCTTCTGACAACTGACTTTCTAACAAAACCCTGAGAGATGGAATCTCCATTTCAACTGGCAAGACTGCTTCCATGCCATACACTAAGGAGTAGGGAGTAGCTCCAGTGGAGGATCGAATTGAGGTTCGATATGCTCATAATGCAAATGGCAGTCTTTCTGACCAATCTCGATGTGATTGACACATTTTTCTGAGGATAGTCTTAATATTCTTATTAGCTGCTTCGACTGCTCCGTTAGTCTGAGGGCGGTAAGGAGATGATTTATGGTGTGAGATTTTGAACTTTGAACACAATTTGATAACCTCAGCCTTGAAGTGCGACCCGTTATCGGAGATCAACTCTGAAGGTACCCCGTATCGACTGATGATGTTCGTTTGAATAAACTTTGCAACTCGAGACGCAGTGAGGACAGCATAAGAAGTAGCTTCGACCCATTTGGTAAAATAATCGATGGCAACCAGAATGTATTCATGCCCGTTTGATGCCTTAGGCGATATTTTACTAATAATGTCAATTCCCCAGACTGAGAATGGCCATGGTGAAGTCAAACCCACTAATTGAGATGGTGGCACATGTATCAGGTTTGCATGTATTTGGCACTTATGACAGGTTTTGACCATGTGATGACAATCTGTTTCCATCGTGGGCCAGTAGTATCCTTGTCTCATAATCTTCTTAGCTAACATTTTCCCGTTCATGTGAGGGCCACATTCTCCTGAATGTAGTTCAATTATTATCTGTTCAGCTTGATCTTCATCAATACACGACAAGTGAATCCCATCATAAGACCTTTTGTATAAACTTCCTGCGCACAGGATAAATTGAGATGCTAATCTTAGTAGGGTCTGTCGTTCTTTCCTCGATGCTTCTTCCGGGAATTCTTATTTTTCCAACACTCTCTTTATGTCTGTGTGCCAATGGCTTTCCATCGGGTAGTCGAGTAGCAATGTTGATCTGATGGCAGTATGCGGGTTTTTCTTTGACTTCAACAGTGATAGGCCTTAATTCCATGCCAGGGGGTAAATGGATCATTGAAGATAAAGTTGCTAAGGAGTCAGCAAATCTGTTATCCTCCCTTGACAAGTGCTAGAACAGGATAGCTTTAAACTTACTGACTAAGTTTAACAAATACTCATGGTAAGGTTTCAACTTTTCATCCCTAGTTTTCCATTATTCCAATGACTGATGTATGACCAAGGCTGAATCTCCAAAAATCTCAATTTCTGTAATGCCCAGGTTCAAAGCCGCTTCGAGCCCCGCGATGCACGCCTCATATTCAGCCGTGTTATTAGTGTTCGAAAAGGCTAATTTAATAGCAATAGGAATGTGGCATCCTTCCGGAGAAAACAGGACTGCCCCTATTCCATACCCATTTTGATTGGCGGCTCCATTAAAGTACAACTGCCATATTTGGTTCTGCGGTTCTTCTTTAACGTGCAAGATGTTCTCATCAGGGAATTGATCGACGGGCCTTATTCCTTCTACTATAGGGTGATCTGCCAAGTATTCTGCTACAGCTCTCCCCTTGATGGATTTCTGTGTAACATGCGTGATGTCAAACTCTGATAGCAACAATAACCATCGCGCGGTTCTCCCTGTCAACGCTGGCTTCTCGAAGAGGTACTTGAGAGGATCCATCCGAGATAACAGGATAATTGAATGAGACAATATATAGTGCCGGAGTCTCTGAGTGGCCCATACTAGTGCTAAGCAAGTTTTCTCCAAGGATGAATATTTTCGTTCATACTCTAACATCTTCTTGCTGATGTAGTAGATGGCCCTTTCTTTGCGAGTATCCTTGTCATACTGTGCAAGCATGCATCCCATAGCTTCTTCTGTGACTGACAGATAAAGAAGAAGTGGTTCGCCCGGTGTGGGTGGAACCAAAATAGGCGGGTTTAAGAGATACTCCTTGACTTGGTCGAAAGCCTTTTGACATTGCTCGTTCCAAATTGTTGGTTCATTCTTCTTGAGAAGCTTGAAAATAGGTTCACAGACGTTGGTGAGTTGAGCGATGAACCTGCTAACATACTGGATTCTGCCCAGAAAACCTCGAATCTGCTTTTCAGTCTCGGGCGGCGGCATCTCTTGGATAGCTTTAATCTTTACAGGGTCTACTTCGATTCCTCTCTGACTGACTACAAATCCCAATAGCTTTCCAGAAGTTACTCCGAATACACATTTCTGTGGGTTGAGGCGGAGTTGATACTTTTGAATCCTTGTGAGAAACTTTTCTAACGCAGTAACATGCCCTAGTCGTTCTTTGGATTTGACTATCATATCATCTACATAGACTTCGACCTCTTTGTGTATCATGTCATGTAGTAAAGTCGTGGCTGCTCTTTGATAGGTGGCTCCAGCGTTCTTCAAACCAAAAGACATGACCTTGTAGCAGAAGGTCCCCCACTGCGTGATGAACGACGTTTTTTGCATATCTCGAGGATCCATTTTTATCTGATTGTACCCTGAAAATCCATCCATGAAGGACAACAACGCGTGTCCTGCTGTACTGTCTACTAGAACATCTATGTGTGGTAAAGGGAAACTATCCTTTGGGCTTGCTTAGTTCAGGTCTCTAAAATCCACACACATCCTGACTTTTCCATCCTTTTTCGGTACTGGAACAACATTAGCAATCCACTCAGGGTATTCTACTACTTCCAAAAATCCAGCGTTAATCTGCTTCGTAACTTCTTCTTTGATTTTCAAAGTCCATTCTGGCTTCATACGTCGAAGTTTCTGTTTGATTGGTCGAGCATCAGGATATAACGAAATTCGATGTTGGACAATATCTATGCTTACCCCCGGCATATCCTCGTAAGACCATGTGAATACGTCTTTGAACTTTCTGAGCAAGTCTACTATCCCTTTGCGTTCATCAGGAGATAAAGTGACCCCTATACGAATTTCTTGAGGACTTTCTTTTGTTCCGAGGTTGATAACCTCTACTTCCTCTATTAGAGGTTGAGCCCGACGTTCCTCTTCTTGTTCAAGTAATTTGATTATTTCAGGGGGAGGTTCTTCGTCAGAAGATTCTCCCTCCGAAGCCAGATTATTAGTTAAATTATTATTGCGCTCGGGGTAATCAAAATTTTCTTTCATTTCATTGAAAAGAGATGGGGTAACAGGACTCATTGCAGACTTGACAGACTCACTTGACTCAGTAGGAAAAACAGACTCCCTAAAAGTAACAGACTCAGCAGAAACAACTAACTTACTTGACTCAACAAAAATAAATGACTCAACTGGCATGTTAGACTGAACAGGACTAATGGGACCGACAGACCCAGCCTTTACATGCAACACAAGACTGATTACATGACAATTTGATAGAGACCCAACAGCGGGTTTGATTACAGACTGAGGATTTGGGATTCCTTTCTCAACTGACAACACTAAGATACCATGATCTTCAATGAATAGCTGATCTATGTTGAGGGAGTCTAGATCGAGCTGCCAGTCTTCAACTTTCCCCTCTTGAACTTCTATGCTTGCTTCCTTTTCGGGCCATTCCATGCCAAAGAAGATTTCAAATCCCAGCAGACGAGTACCTGTGATGTGATCAATGAACGACTCTGGGAACCCACAGTAGCGGAAGTCTTCCCCTTCTTTCACAAAATAACCATTAAGGGTCTTTCGATAGGGCTTCATTTTAATGAGATCTGTGGTACGCCTTTACCTTTTAGCAATGGCCTTATCCCGTTTTGTCTTCCAGTATTGGGCCCAATCTTCCTTAGTAGGCTTATATCCTAGTCCGAATGTGCCGATGGCCTCTTTAATCACTGGTGCCTCTTTAATACCTTGCTGCTTGCGACCTAAGCCCATACCAGGGAAGAGTCTCATTTTCTTGAATATATTAGCCATGTAAGCAATTAGAGGTATTTTCCATTGAAAAATATTCTTTCATGGCTTGATCCCATTGGACTGAGCATATCTTTTCAAATTCGAACCCACTGAGCTCTACTCCCTGTTGTTCTGGTTGAATCTCAAGCAACGACTCATCCTTAGCTTCAGTATTGTTCATAATCCCTATAATTTCAGCATCTCCATGGAGAGTAATCACTAGCCTATCCTTGATAAACTTGACCTTCTGGTGTAACGTAGAAGGGATGGCTTTGATTTGGTGTAACCATGGTCTCCCTAATAGTAAATTGAAAGAGGACTGGATATCAATAACCTGAAATTCCACAGGAAATTCAGCTATGCCTGTGGACAGTCGAAGGTGAAAAATTTCCAGTACATCCCTCTTGGTGTTATCATAGGCTCTAACCCCTTGATTAGTAGGTTTGAGATCTTCAGCCTTAAACCCGAGACAAGTAGCAGTTTTCAGAGGGCAAACGTTCAGTGCACTCCCGTTATCGATCAAAACCAAAGGTACCCTCATCCCGTTACAGTCAACTGTAATGTGCAACGGCTTAGTGTGGCTTGCCCCTTCTTTTGGGAGATCCGAGTCCGAGAAGGATAGGATATTCTCCATGTAAGTTGCCCCTACTATACTGGCCAACTGATCTAGAGAAGTTTGAAGGGAGACTTTGGCTGTGTTTAGTGCTTTGAGAACAGCTTCCCTATGAGCAGTGGAAGCCATGAGTAAACCCCATACTGAGATATTGGCCCCTGATTTTTTCAACTGTTTGATCACGGAGTTATCCTCTTCGATGTTTTCCTTGGTGGGATCATCTCCTTCTTTTCTTGTCGGGGCTGCAGGATTATCAACACGGAGTTCTTGTGGCTTAAAAACTCTTCTCCCTCGAGTCATATGTCTAACTTCATCACAGGAAAGGGAGAAAGGCTCATCTTCTTCAGTCAACAAGTATGGATCTTCGACTGTCAAAGGTTCAAGGTTTTTCAGATTCATTTGGGCCAACAGGTAACTAGTGAAGGTGGGACTATCGTAATGAGGCGGGGATAAACAATAGGTATCATCCGAGGTTAAATCAAATGGTTCATAGTTTGTGGTGAAAACCTCATCAGTGAAGGCTATCCCGACAAGGGGGTAACTGGGCGATTTAACTTGGATTGGATGGATGAGAGAAACAGGGTCGAATGGTAATGGGGTGTGAGAAACCATGTTCAGGGTTGGTGGAGGTTGATAAGCAGGTAGTGGATTAGTGGTGACATTTGGTGGGCTAGAGATGGTGACCTTTTTGTTGTCAATAAGGTTTTGAATGGCATGGCGCAAGGTGATACATCGATTCGTGTGATGGTCAGGGTTTTGATGGAACTCGCAAAACACGTTAGCATTGTGTCCAGCTGGCAAGGGATTAGGTAAAGGTCGGGGTTGGATAGGGGTAAGAAGCCCTTTTTTCATCAATTTGTGAAGTGCTACAGTGAGACTCATCCCTAGATTGGTGAACTGACGCGGAGTCCGAGGTTGACTTGGGTGAACTGGTTATTAGTCCGGGCTGGGGGTTGAGCTGGGGTAACTGAGGTATTGGCGATGTAAGTATGGTTGATGTTAGGTTTGGGAACATATGGTTTCTTAGGCTTGTTATCTGAGGGGTTAGAAAGGATCCCAGAGGCAAATGCATCCTCAAGTTGGCTCCTGGCTTGCAACAAGGATTCAAAAGTAGGGAGGTATTGGGCCACTAGGTGTTGAGCATATCCTTGAGAGAGGTTCTTTAGGATAATTGCTACTTGTTCCTTCTCCGAAGGTCTATCCCACATTTGAGAAGCCTTGGCCCTCCAACGACCAATGAAATCAGTGAATGTCTCCCCATTTTTCTGTTTAGTTGCTTCCAAATCCCTTCTTGAAGTCTCAATCTCGGTACTGTACTTATACTGATGCCAGAAGGCCTTTGACATGTTTTCCCATGTACCCACAGTAACTGGATCTTGAGACATTAACCAACGTAGTGCTGATCCTGATAAAGTTCTTTGGAACAACAATGTCATCTGTTCGTCGCTGAGCCCTATAGTGCGCATGTTGGTAACATACACCTTAAGATGTGTTTTTGCACACCCTGTCCCACTGAACTTGTCCATTTCAGGCATCACAAACTTTTCTGGAAAATGGATTCTAGGGATGCGATTCAAAGCTTCAATGCCTGCTGCAATTTCATCAATACCCTTTATACTCTTCATCGCTGACTCCAATTGAGACATTCTATTAGATAACGCCGGATTTTCATCAACATACTCTTCGTCTCCGTCGAGCTCGAAGACTTCACGTGGACGTTTCTCTTCAACCTTTTTCCCCTTTGGGTCATCTAAGGGAATTCCCGTCGATTCCGAGGTCTGTTCTGACATTTCCACTTTGCCTTTTATATTGCTGATATCATTGGCAAAGGCTGCCAAGATCTTACGGATCTCTGTGAGCTCAGATTCTGAAGCCATCTCTGCTTGTTGACTTGGTACTGTGGTTCTTTCTAACCGACTGGATTTACGACTCCAACTAGGAGGTGGACGCTTGAGTTTGGGCGCAATGATAATCCTATATGACCCCATCAAAGGTAGATTTAGTCAATTTAAGTATTACCCCATTGATAACATTTTAGAGAATCATTTTATTGAGGTTTGTGCACCAATCCATTAATTAATCCATTCACACAATGAGTATTTGAAAAGAGATATTTATTTAAAAAGAAAGATAGTTTTATTGAAAATGATCGACAAACAATATGTTCTTATTAAAACATCTTTCAACAAATTTGATTTGAACTATTTTTACATGGACGCTTGGCTTTGTCTTGATGGTCATCAGGATTGCTGTCAGGCTTGACCCTCTTGGCTCTAACAACTGGCTCTCTGAATTCTGCTGGTCCGTCTGGATACCCTAAGGTGCGCTTGTTCCTAAAAGTGCCCTCGATCCGCGGGGTGCGCGGATCCGCTTTTGACCCTTGAGGTTTGGGAGTCGCCACCTAGTTATTATGGTCTAGGAACCAAACTGACTCTAAAATGGATAAAACTAATCTACTACAGAAAATCTGAATCCGGGGATCATGTTACGGGGTTGGAAGGTGTTAGGCACCAACCCCGTCCGGCCATTATCGGTCTCTACTTATCCCAAATAAATCTACATCTCTAATGACAAAACTAGATTAAAAAATAATAAAAAAAAACTTACCTTCGATCTGCAAAAGTGTTATTCCCTCAGATTTGGTAAAAATGGCTCCTTGTACCGTATTCCTTACTTCGTTCTATCTCCGGATCTGATTCCTGATCTCCGAGGTAAGGTATCCCCTTCTTGGATCTGGGTGTTTCGAATTTGTTGTGAATTTTTGGATGTTTTTGAGAGGTTTTTGGGTGTTCTTTAGGCTAAAATCGGAGTTGGGGTGTTAGGGAAGGAGTTGGGGCTCCAAATTAGGGTTTTGGAGAGGTTGTGGAGGCTTCTTCACCTACTTTTTCTAGGGTTTTTTCTTTTATCCGAAAATAGGGTGTGGAGGCTCCTATTTATAAAGTTTTTAAGGAGAATTAGGGTTTCATTAGGGTTTCTTTTAGGGTTTCAATTAGGGTTTTGACTTTGGTCTCATGAGATGGACTTAGTCTTTAGGGTTTTAATTTAGGGTTTTGACTTTTAATCTTATGAAGTTGACTTGATTAGTTTAGATTAGGGTTTTGACTTTTAGTCTTATGAGATTGACTTGATTAGTGTTTTGATTTAGGGTTTTGACTTTAGTCTTATGATATTGACTTTAATACTTTGACTTTAGTCTTTCTTAGTTGACTTTAATGTTTTGACTTTAGCCTTACTTGACTTTAGTCTTACTTGATTGACTTTAATGTTTCTTTTTACATTTTTTAATGATTTATTTATTAATTTTGAAAATTTTAATTATTAAAGTTGTAAAATTACCGTTTTGCCCTCGGAGAGGATTTTTTTACGTTTTAAATCATTTTTCAATGTTCCAAGACGTTTTGGAATCAATTTTTCGTAAGGAATTCAATGGAAAAGTTGATTTTTGTCATTTATGAAATTTTTTGTGTGAAATGATCGTGAATTTTGTGAGGGGTATTTTCGTAATTTGGTCAAATTTTGTGAAAATTGGTGAAATGATTTATTTGGTTTCGATTGGTTGTTTTATGTGTTTGAATGGGTTTTCCTAAGCGTAATGTAGGCTCTAGGGTTGTTTTGATGTTAGGGGTATTTTGGAAATTTGGTCATTTTTAGTGATTTTTATCGTTAAGCTTCTTTTTGATTTTCAAGATGATGATTTCTATGTTTCTGGGGTCGTATTTACCTAGCGTAGCGTGGTTTCTAAGTTTTGTCAGTTCGAGATACCTCATCCGGATTTTTGAAACATATCTGGTAACAAAATGAAGCATTGGAATAAACATCCATCATTGGGAACCTTTGCGATCGGGTTGACGAGTTGATTAATCAAGCGGATGCAAAAATGGGGTGTCTACAGATGCCTCTCTTTGGCAGAGGGTTGAAGCAAACTAGATAGCAAATCTATTTTGGTAGATAGTGCGATATCCGAATGCCAAAGCTAGTGACAGTTCATTTTGCAGCCTGATTTAGCAATTCGTCGGGCGTTCGGATCCTTGAGTGTAAACTCTCCCCGAACTAAAAGGTTGTCAGGTCCTTGAGCGCGAGCTTTCACTAGCAACGTCAGATCCTTGAATTTTAAAAAAAAAATTCTCCTTGACTGATGTAACAACTGTGCAATTGTGTGGACTTAAAATCTGAGATAAATTTCAAAGAGTTTGAGTTGGAAATGAGTCAAAAATGAAGTAAATATAAACTGAGCATAATTCCAAGAAAACCCTTGGCGGCATCTGAGCATAATTCTGAGAAAACCCTCGACGGTAACTGAGTATAGTTCCAAGAAAACCCTCGGCGGCATCTGAGCATAATTTCAAGAAAACCCTTGGCGGCATCTGAGCATAGTTCCGAGAAAACCCTCGGCGGCATCTGAACATAATTCCAAGAAAACCCTTGGCGGCATCTGAGCATAGTTTCGAGAAAACCCTCGGCAGCATCTGAGCATAATTCCAAGAAAACCCTTGGCGGCATTTGAGCATAATTCTAAGAAAACCCTTGGCGGCATCTAAGCATAGTTCCGAGAAAACCCTCGGCGGTATCTGAGCATAATTTCAAGAAAACCCTTGGCGGCATCTGAGCATAGTTCCGAGAAAACCCTCGGCGGCATCTGAGCATAGTTCCAAGAAAACCCTTGGCGGCATCTGAGCATAGTTCCGAGAAAACCCTCGGCGGCATCTGAGCATAATTCTGAGAAAACCCTCGACGGCATCTGAGCATAGTTCCGAGAAAACCCTTGGCGGCATCTGAGCATAATCCAAGATAACCCTTGGCGGCAACTGAGCATAATCCAAGATAACCCTTGGCGGCAACTGAGCAAAATCCAAGATAACCCTTGGCGGAAATTGAGTAAAATCCAAGATAACCCTTGGCGGCAACTGAGCAAAATCCAAGATAACCCTTGGCGGAAACTGAGCAAAATCCAAGATAACCCTTGGCGGTAACTGAGCAAAATCCAAGATAACCCTTAGCGAAAACTGAGCAAAATCCAAGATAACCCTTGGCGGAAACTGAGCAAAATCCAAGATAACCCTTGGCGGCATCTGAGCAAAATCCAAGATAACCCTTGGCGGAAACTGAGCAAAATCCAAGATAACCCTTGGCGGCAACTGAGTAAAATCCAAGATAACCCTTGGCAGAAACTGAACAAAATCGAAGATAACCCTTGACGGAAACTGAGCAAAATCCAAGATAACCCTTGGCGGCATCTGAGCAAAATCCAAGATAACCCTTGGCGGAAACTGAGCAAAATCCAAGATAACCCTTGGCGGCATCTGAGCAAAGTCCAAGATGACCCTTGGCGGCAACTGAGCAAAATCCAAGATAACCCTTGGCGGCATCTGAGCAAGATAACCCTTGGCGGCATCTGAGCAAAATCCAAGATAACCCTTGGCGGCATCTGAGCAAAATCCAAGATAACCCTTGGCGGCAACTAAGCAAAATCAAAGTTAACCCTTAGCGGCAACTGAGGAAAATCCAAGTTAACCCTTGGCGGCAACTGAGCAAAATCCAAGATAACCCTTGGCGGAAACTGAGCAAAATCCAAGTTAACCCTTGGCGGAAACTGAGCAAAATCGACAGAGGAATGAATGAATTTTGGGCAAGAATGAACGAATTTGGAGAAAACTGATTAGAACGAATCGAAGAACGAATGAATCTGGAAGAGAAATGATCGATTCCAAGAATGATTGGACCTGAAAAAGAATCTGGAGAACGAAAGAATGCCATATCTCCTAATGAGTTATTAGTTGATCTCTGGACACAGTCAAATGTGAGATCCGAAGTGCTTTTGTTTGAACCTCAAGGTTTTATCCAAAAGTTTTATGAATTTAAAACCTGAGTTTTTTATTTCTTTTGAACCTCAAAAGTTTTTCGAAAAACTGTTATCGAGAGGATTAACTTAAATTTGGGGTTCTCATTATCTTTTAGGATTAACATTGCTCAAAAACAAAATGCCCCTAGTTTGACAATGAACATGGCCTTGAAAATAATTGAACACATCATAAAAAAAATGCCCCTAGTGTAAGGGGGAAAAGAAGAAAGAAAATGCCCCTTGTATGAAGGTTTGAAATAATTGATTACCACAAGCGCAATAAAGACTTAACTTTTAATTTTGATTAATTTTATTGAAGGTTTTGAGTCAGGCTCAAGAATACAAAATTATTTCCTTTCGAGACTCATCATAGAATTCACTCTTATCTCCCTTGGTTCACTTGGGAGAGTAAATATTTTCAGATCGATCGCAGACAAGATACTTGTAGCTTCTGAGTCTATGCCTGGTTTAAGCTAAGTATTGAACTTGATTATTCGGACTTCTGATGTTTCAGCTCAGACCACTTTCAGCTTGGGATTTTCTTCTGTTTTTCTTTGTTGCTCTAACTTTTCCTAGATCGCCTTTTTCAGGTTTTCAATCTAGCGAGGTTGCTCTAGCTTTTGCCTAGATCGCCTTTTCAGGTTTTCGACCTAGCGAGCTCTTTTTCTTATTTTTTCTCAGCTCTAATTATTGCCAAAGTTGTCCTTTCAGATTTTCAACCTTGCGAGCTTGCCTTAATTTTTGCCTAAGTTTCCTTTTTCGGGTTTTCAACTTAGCAGGCTTTATCATTTTTTTATCTTCTTTTTCTTTTCTTCCTGTCTGAACTTCTGGAGTTGCTGTCTGATCATGCTTTGCTATCTTCCTTGACTTTTCACACAGTAATTAGGAGGACTTTCATGGGTAGGCTTAGGACTGGGTATAAAAAGAAAGGGATTTTGAGGCTCAAAAACCCAAATGTCCCTTGTGTGGCATTTCCTTTTAAATTATTTCTTTTTCTTTAAATTTTCTTCCCCATTTTGGATGATATTTATATATTTTTTTTTATTGTATGGGAAATATATATTTTTTATTTTGATGTGGTCGGGCCTGAAGTAACTTATCAGGTTGCCTACGTACCCCAGAATTTTGGGATCAGACCAAAACGTAGTTCGAAGTTTCCCTCCCCTAGGTTAGGTGATCGGGCTGAGAAAGAAAAAGGCATAATTTTTCTTTTTGAAAAGGCTGCAATGAGGTTTAGAAAGGATATGTTGAACTAGGTAACTGGGTAATATAAGGATTGATTCGACCAAAGATGGCCTCCTTAAATGTAGTACCGTTTGATTTGGTCAAGATTGGTTGGTTCTGGTAACTCGATTCCATCATGATCTTGAAGCCTGACAACTTTTCCTGGTAATATTTCTTTGATGATGTATGGACCTCCCCAATTAGGTTTGAACTTCTCTCTAGGGTCAAAAATAAGTGCTCAATTCTCTTTGAAATCTGATGGTTAAATCCTTAACTTGTAAGTGGTGAACTTTGACCTTCGTGCGGGTGACTCTTCTCTGATAAGTTTGCACGTGGTACAAAACTCTAAGTTGTTCTTCTTCAATCAAGTTTAATTCTTTATACCGTTGGCGAACACAATCTGTTTCTAACAATTGACTTTCTTTGAAGACCTTGAGATATGGGATTTCCATTTCTACTAGTAAGATTGCTTTCATATCATACACTAGAAAATAGGAGGTGACTCCAATAAGACTGTATTGAAGTAGATATGTTCTTAGTGTGAATGGTAACTTCTCTGACCAATCCTGGTGTGATTGACATATTTTCCTGATGATTATTTTGAAACTCATATTAGCTGCTTGCTTCAACTGTTCCATTAATTTGAGGATGGTAGATGGATGATCTGTGATGCCGGATCTTGAACTTTGTACACAGAATAATGACCTAAGCTTTGAAGTACGACCCATTATCAGGGATCAGTTCAAATGGTATCCCCATATCGACTGATAATATGTGATTTGCAACTCAAGATGTAGTGAGGATAGCACTGAAACATTTTATAACATCTCTATCGATATTTTCATCTCATCGAGCGAGTATCTATTCCGTGTTGAACAACACCCAAGCTTGCACCTAACACATCCTCATCGGATCACACAAACAAGTCTTTTGAAATTTCTGAGTAAATTCATTATCCCCTCGTGTTCCTCTAGGGATAGGAGGGTTTCTATCTGAATCTCTTTAGGAATTATTTTCTGTTCCGAGGTCAATAATCTTTGTTTTCTCGATTAAACGTTGAGCCTGACTCTTATCTTCTTGCTCAGGAAAGAAATCTATCCTTGAAGTCAGATTAGTAGTTAATTCGTTAATGCGCTCGAGGTATTCAAATATTTCCTTTAGCCAATCAAATTCAAAAGGGACGACAGACACCTCTATGACTCGACAAACTAACTCGACTCAACAGAAAAAGAGTAGACTCGATCTAAAGAAAATATGACATTGAAAAATTGGACTCGAGCTAACTCAAATAACTAATGAAAACTCAATATAACTACCCACAACGGGCTTGATTAGGACTGAGGACTGAGACATTGCTTATAACCGACAAGACTAAAGTACTATGATCTTCAGGGAATAACTGGGCGATGTTGAGAAATTCTAAAGGATTGATTTGGCGTTGACGTTCGTTCCAACTGACTGGACTAGTAACCTTAGCTAGACGATGGACGATTGAGCTTAGGTACAATGATAACCCTTAAATCTCTTTGAAGGTGAATTTAACCAATTTCAGTGTCACCCCCTTGATAACATTTTAAATGAACCCTGAGATTTTATTGAATTTTGTGCATCAATCCATTAAACAATTCATCCGCTCAATGATTATTCAGAAGGAAATAATTTTATTGCACTCTTGAAAATTATTGGAAATAATATTTTCATTGAATAAAACTTTCACAAATCTGATTATTTTTTGTAAGTCATTGTCTTTTTAGAAAAACATATTTTGATAATTTTACAAGGTTCATGCAAAAAAAAAGATTTTTGGTGAAAAACATATTTCAAAAATTTTTCATGCCAAAATAGATCTTTTGTAAATCATTTTTCCTTCATTTTCTTTTCTTTCGGAAAACATTTTCTTCTGAAAAAAAATTTTCTCTGAAAAATAGTTTGTTATTTGGAAAGCATTTTCTCTTGGAAAATCTTGTTCTTATGGAAAAAATATTTTTTGGAAAACACTTTTTAACACTTTTTTTGGAAAACATTTTTTTTAAAGAATACTTCTTTTGGAAAACACTTTTTCTGGAAAATACTTTCCCTTCCTAAACAATTTTTGCTCTTTGAAAATTTGATTTCTATTTCGATTTAAATGGTCCGGCCCATAATGATCGTTGGATCGAGATGGACTGGGTCAAGTTTAAAATGGATTTTTTATTGGGTTGGTGTACCCAATGATATTGTAATTTCAAATCAGGTTAAACAACAAAAAATTTATCCTTGAGGACAAATCCGCACATTCCTGATCTCATCATTCATATCATTCACAACAATCACAAGGTCTCATAATATTCCATTCACTGAACAACCCGGGAACACCCACAATAAGTTCGAGACGTGACTTACAGGGAAGGTTTCTAGACTCTAAGCTTACTACGTGCAATGCATTTTTATCTGGCCACCCTTGCCCAAGCACACCTATATACCTTTCGATATGTGGTGACTTGGTTTGATATACCGTATAGGTGACAATCTAAATCCTTAACTCACTTCTCTGAAGCCAAAAAACAGCCAGTTCGATCTCCAGTTGAGAGGTGGCGCACAATGCAGAGCAAGGGCCCACTTAAATACCTCTCGTCTAGAATAGACGTAGTCTATCCCCCTCGTACAATAGGGTACAGCGGGGCAAGATCTTGCTTAGGCACCGGTTTTGACCAAGAAGTGCAATTGATATACTTAGATTATCTTTTATACCTACGGGTACGAGTCAAGAGTTGTAGCTTTCATAAATGGTTTGGCATCCCACGAGGGGACCGACCACGTACTAGTACACGTTGGCAATCGGGACATGTGACTGTGTGGCTTACAATAGATTAAAGGCTCAGGTCACTCCAGCCTGGGTGCATCAATATACCTCTCAGAATCACCTGATCAGACAGTATTGATGCCCCCCAGTTTGATATACCCTAAGGTACGTGACTGGAGTTGTGGTTTTTATGAATGACTTCGCATCTCCGAAGAAACCGGGCCACGCACTAGTGCCACGTTGGCTATATGGGACGTGTAAGTGCGCAAAACAGTAAACGTGCATGTGGTGTGTGCAAAACAGGGTAGGGTGTGCCCGGGGCCTTTTTCAAACAAATGGACCCATGGGCTCAATCAAACCAATCATTACATTGGATTACATGAATATTAAGAAAAAACATTCGAATCATGTGAATATTCAATCAAGATCAACACCATTCCAATCGCATAAGCACATTAAGTATATCAAGCACACATATCCATGTTAGAATCAAATATTTAATCCGGCATTACTTCTTTATGCATTTCAATCAAGGGTTATTTCGGATGGCCCAAAATAATTCAAAATTTCAAAGCATAATGACTTGAGGATGACTGAATATATGTTAAGATGGAGATTTTAAAATCAAATGCCCTTTTTAAAATAAAATAAAAACAAAATCCTAAGAAAAAAAAAAAAAACAAGTGGATTGTTGTTGACAAACCAACTTTTACTAGCGTCACCCCAATTTCCACGTACATCATTAAGGCGGCCTTAGAACAATTGGTGAGTCAATAACAATTCACAAAGGAACTAGAATCATTCTCTATTTCATCGTTTGGGATAACATTTCGAGACATTATTAGTATACCCAATATTTATTTGCAACACGCCAATTATCTTTAAAGGCACATAATTGTTTACATTTAGATTGGTGTATTATAAATAAACAATAGGGTGTCACCAATAATTCTCTAAAACTCCTCAACAAAGAGTACTAAAAATATTTAGGTTGCTACCAATACCAACGATTTATTCGATTTTCCCTTTTTTAAAACAAACTCACTTCGATCATTGTCAACGCATGAGTCTTTTCTTGTACCATATTGCTGAACCTTTTTTTTTTAATTTGAAAACACATTCTCGAGTTCAAAACAGTATGTAAGGATTTGCTTAAAAATGGCACTCATTGGAGTTCAAAACAGTATGTAATGGTTCGCTTAAAAATTGCCTTTGAACGCAGCCCTTACTCGATGATCTTAACCCAACCAAAAAGCAAATACATATGGTTCTGTTCTCCCTCCAACTCCTTGATCTACAAAGCCATCAAATTCTACCATTTTATGGAGCAACTTTGCAGACAAATCGAGCCTGTAAGAAGAGCTTGGGAAATAATGGCAGACTTTGCAAAATCTGGCTATTTCCTAAGGTTTCTTGCCAATCCGAATTGGCAAAAATTCTGCACGTCTACACCATGGATTCTCATGAAACTAAACCTTCAAGGTTGATGAGGTTCAACGATTTCAGATTTCGCGCCTCTAAATCAGATGAGATCAGAAGTTCCTTTGAGTCTTAACAGCTTTGAAATCGATTAAAAAGAAGGTTCGATTGGCTTGAAAGAACAGGCCGATCGGGTTCTGTTCAAGATACCATGAATATAGTTGAAAACCGTTTAGAATCGAGGGTTCAGTTGGTTTGAAGGAACAATCCGATCGGTTTCTGTTGAAAAACGCGAAGAACATGGCTGAAAATCGATAAAAATGGAAGTTCGACTGGATTGAATGAACCAGCCGATCGACCTCTGTTGGAAACCCGACGGACATGGTTGAAAACCGATTAAAAATGGTGTTGAAGTCGAAAACAAACTCAAACGTCCAAGTTTTGGATCGTTCGAGCTTCACAAACCAAAAACAAAAGTTTGAAACCCTTGAGGAGTCGATCTCTCTTTGTTGAGGTCGACAGCACCAATTGGAGAAGACGATGGATCCTTTTTTAAAACAGAACTATTTAAAAGGGGTAAAACAGAAATAATTAAAAAGCTTTCTACTAACAACACCCCAAAAACATTGGTTTATACTAAGCACACACCAACGAAAATTTCTGCCAGCAGAAATTTTTTTTTTTTTTTAAAGTAAAATGGTCAAATATCAAATCAAACACACACCTAAATTTTGAATCGAAATATAATTACGTGCGTAAAAAAAATCATGATCCAAAAACCATTATCTCATCCTCAATAAGATTATTCTTTTGAAATCTCGCATTATTTAGGGTCATTCCGAATGACTTTCGATTGAACCATAAAAAAAAATGATATACCGGATTAAGATATTCAAGATTGAATCACGTGATCTATGATTAAGCCAAAAGAATAACAAAAAAATAAATAAATAAATAAAATACAATAAACAAATAATCAACTAACTAAAAATCAAATAAAAAGGTTCTATTAGCGAAGTATCCCATACTTGGGGCTTTTCAAGTTTGATCCTCGAAGGTCCCCAGTGGAGTCGCCACTGAAAGCGCCCTCGATCCGCGGGGTGCACGGATCCGCTTTTGACCCTTGAGGTTTGGGAGTCGCCACCTAGTTATTATGGTCTAGGAACCAAACTGACTCTAAAATGGATAAAAACTAATCTACTACAGAAAATCTGAATCCGGGGATCATGTTACGGGGTTAGAAAGTGTTAGGCACCAACCCCGCCCGGCCATTATCGGTCTCTACTTATCCCAAATAAATCTACATCGCTAATGACAAACCTAGATTAAAAAATAATAAAAAAAAAACTTACCTTCGATCTGCAAAAGTGTTATTCCCTCAGATCTGGTGAAAATGGCTCCTTGTACCGTATTCCTTACTTCGTTCTATCTCCGATCTGATTCCTGATCTCCGAGGTAAGGTATCCCCTTCTTGGATCTGGGTGTTTTCAAATTTGTTGTGAATTTTTGGGATGTTTTTGAGAGGTTTTTGGGTGTTCTTTAGGCTAAAATCGGAGTTGGGGTGTTAGGGAAGGAGTTGGGGCTCCAAAATTAGGGTTTTGGAGAGGTTGTGGAGGCTTCTTCACCTACTTTTTCTAGGGTTTTTTCTTTGATCCGAAAATAGGGTGTGGAGGCTCCTATTTATAAAGTTTTTAAGGAGAATTAGGATTTCATTAGGGTTTCTTTTAGGGTTTCAATTAGATTTCAATTAGGGTTTTGACTTTGTCTCATGAGATGGACTTAGTCTTTAGGGTTTTAATTTAGGGTTTTGACTTTTAATCTTATGAAGTTGACTTGATTAGTTTAGATTAGGGTTTTGACTTTTAGTATTATGAGATTGTCTTGATTAGTGTTTTGATTTAGGGTTTTGACTTTAGTCTTATGATATTGACTTTAATACTTTGACTTTAGTCTTTCTTGGTTGACTTTAATGTTTTGACTTTAGCCTTACTTGACTTTAGTCTTACTTGATTGACTTTAATGTTTCTTTTTACATTTTTTAATTATTTATTTATTAATTTTGAAAATTTTAATTATTAAAGTTGTAAAATTACCGTTTTGCCCTCGGAGAGGATTTTTTTACGTTTTAAATCATTTTTCAATGTTCCAGGACGTTTTGGAATTGGTTTTTTGTAAGGAATTCAATGGAAAAGTTGATTTTTGTCATTTATGAATTTTTTTGTGTGAAATGATCGTGAATTTTATGAGGGGTATTTTTGTAATTTGGTCAAATTTTGTGAAAATTGGTGAAATGATTTATTTGGTTTCGATTGGTTTTTTTATGTTTTTGAATGGGTTTTCCTAAGCGTAATGTAGGCTCTAGGGTTGTTTTGATGTTAGGGGTATTTTGATAATTTGGTCATTTTTAGTGATTTTTATCGTGAAGCTTCTTTTGGTTTGCAAGATAATGATTTCTATGTTTCTGGGGTCGTATTTACCTAGCGTAGCATGGTTTCTATGTTTTGTTAGTTCGAGATACCTCATCCGGATTTCTGAAACATATCTGGTAACAAAATGAAGCATTGGAATAAACATCCATCATTGGGAACCTTTGCTATCGGGTTGACGAGTTGATTAATCAGACGGATGCAAAAATGGGGTGTCTACAGTTCCAAGCTTTCTCAATGAGGTGTACTAACTTTTCAATCAAAGGCTCGGGGGAAAAGAAAGCTTTGGGTTGAGGTATGGATAACTCTATGGGTACATCATACTGTTCTGGGATCAAATTAGGATGGTAAAAAGATGTTTCTTCTAAACCAATCAGACGGACATAGTAGGATCCTTTGGTTCCTAGAATGGGGGGATCAGTCATCCACCAAGGACATCTTAAACCGATATGACGGGCTAAGCGAGAGTCTAACCATTTACTCCAAGCTTTGATTGAGTTGTGACACACTAACAGGTTTCTCTTGAAAAAGTGTTCTGGCCCATATTCGAGGTTTGAGGGAACATCTACAATCTTGAGACGATCACAAAGCCACATATAGAGTAAGTAGGGGCTTCCTTTGAAGCTTTCCCGCTCACCATTTTTTATGGCATCTAGACTTGAGAAAGTTTCAGCTAAGATGAGGGGTACTGGGTTGGCTTTCCTCGAGAGTTGAGAGGCTATATCTATGAAGGACTCAGGGATAGTTTGGCCATTACTATTAGAGGTCAGTATATATTGGGCTAGTAATCCTAAGCATAATCGATAGTCTCTAGTGGCTCGCTAGGCTTCGGGTTTTACATTGATAGGATGACTGCGGGAGCGATACGGGCCCAGTAAAGGTACTAAATCCAGTCTCTCGTTATGGATTAGGGCCTTGGCTTCTTCTTTGAAAATATTCAATCCTGTGGCGAGGGCACCAGAATATCTGGTCTTCAATGAGGGCCTGACTAGAGGTCCTGAAGTGGATATCCCCATAATACCACAAAAATCCTCGTGAGTAGGGCACAAGTGTATACGCCCAATGTTGAATATGTGAAGGTAGGGGTTCCATCGCTTAGCCATAGCATATAAAAGGTTCCAGTCTATCTCAAATTCGTGGAAGTAGAGAGCACTCCTCAACATGAATCTCCCAAAATTGATCTTCTCTACAGGGTGCATTCCTATGACAGTTGTTTTGACTAACTGATCGATTGGGTTATCGTCGGCGGCTAACATCCTAGTTTGACACAAAAGGGGATTTTAGTACTCTTCCAAGGTCCATGTAAAAGATCAATTTTTTATTTTCTTTTGGAAAACCTTGTTCTTATGGAAAATATTTTCTGAAAAATATTTTTTCTTGGAAAACATTTTTTCTAGAGAACACTTCTTTTTTTTTTTGGAAAACTTTCTTTTCTAGAAAATATTTTCTTTTTCATCTTTGAAAATTCAATTTCCCTTTTGATTTGAATGGCCCGGTCCATCATGATTGTTGGATCGAGGTGGACTGGGTCATTATTATAAACGAATGGATTCTTTACTGGGTCGGTGCACCCATTTTAATTTTCAAAAACAACATTTGATCCTTGAGGACAATCATACACTCTGATCTACACCATTCACATCACTCACATACATTCATCAATCAACGGGCTCCATTCAATAAACAACTTGGGAACACCCACGATAAGTTCGAGTCGTGACCTAATGGGAAGGTTTCTAGACTCTAAGCTTACTACGTGCAATACATTTTTATCTGGCCCCCCTTGCCCAAGCACACCTATATACCTTTCGATACGTGATGACTTGGTTTGATATACCGTATAGGTGATAATCTAAAACCTCAATTCACTTCCCTGAAGCCAAAAACAGCCAGTTCGATCTCCAGTTGAGAGGTAGCGCACAATGCTGAGCAAGGGCCCACTTAAATACCTCTCGTTTAGAATAGACGTAGTCTATCCCCCTCGTACAGTAGGGTACAGCGGGGCAAGATCTTGCTTAGGCACCGGTTTTGACCAAGAAGTGCAATTGATATACTTAGATTATCTTTTATACCTACGGGTACGAGTCAAGAGTTGTAGCTTTCATAAATGGTTTGGCATCCCACGAGGGGACCGACCACATACTAGTACTATGTTGGCAATCGGGACATGTGACTGTGTGGCTTACAATAGGTCAAAGGCTCAGGTCGCTCCAGCCTGGGTGCATCAATATATCTCTCAGAATCACCTGATCAGACAGTATTGATGCCCCCAGTTTGATATACCCTAAGGTACGTGATTGGAGTTGTGGTTTTCATGAATGACGTCGCATCTCCGAAGAGACCGGGCCACGCACTAGTGCCACGTTGGCTATATGGGACGTGTAAGTGAGTAAAACAGTAAACGTGCATGTGGTGTGTGCAACATAGGGTGGGGTGTGCCCGGGGCTTTTTCCAAACACATGGGCCCATGGATCCAATCATTATAATATGGGTTACATGAATATTCAACATAAGCACTATTCCAATCACATAAATATTTAATCACGATCAACATTATGACCAACATCAAACATGTATTTCCAGTAGGATTATGGCATGTTGATTAACATGAACTAACATGGTCCGATTAAACATGCACATCACCTTCATTCATCGATCATGGCAAATTAATCAATGGCATATGATAATGAATTAGATCTGATCACTGCAATAAGCATAATTTTGTAATTTTTATAGTCCAACCAAAGGTTATTTTGAGTAATCTAAAATAGTTCAAGATTCCTAAAACATTGAGCCGCTAATAGGATAATGGTAGTTGAAGTATGGGGCGATGCATCTCTTTTTTTTTTTTTTTTTAAATACATTGATTTTTATTTTTTCAAACAAAACCAAGACCTTTATTTAACAAATTAAAAAAAAATTAAAAAAAACTATTACTAAAGACCAATCAAAAATACCGTCCAATCACAATTTTATTGACATACCAATCACGGGTTTGGGATTAAATACAGAACCTCAACATAATGCCCTGGGGTGGCAATTGGTGTGCCAACAAAATAAACCCAATAAGTAAACAAATAAACTTCTTCAAAATCGAATTCAAGTCTGTTTGTCTATCCATTATTTTTTATCCTTTTATTCCTTTTATATTTTCGATTTTATTATGAAATAATAATAGAATAAAATAAAAAAACCAACTTATACTTTGGAACACAGAAAATCAATCTTTCACAACCTTCTGACTTATTCAACAATTGCCGGTCAAATTCGTTATCGCAATAATTCACAATCAGCATTGTTACCACAATCCCAGAATCAAAATCCCAAAGTTCTTTTTAAAAGAGGTAATCAGTGAAAAATTCCGTGCTGGTACACGACCATAGAATGGCTCTCTAGCCGTGATTACATGCTCACGAAACTTCATTGTTTGCGATTCAATCATATTGGAAATTTTACTAGAGCAACAGCTGGTAGCAGATCGAACACAAAAAAAACAAAGTTTCTTCTGCCAGATCAGAACGAGTAGAAAGAACATGTCTCATAATCCAAACACAGAACAGATGGGTTTTGTTTTTTTTTTTTTTTTTTAAAAAAATCACAGAGAAAGCTTGAATCGAATCACTATATAGGCTTTGAAAATCGTTAAAAACAAACAAAATCTCTCATGGAAACAAGTTTCTGTGATTTGTGTTTTAGCAACAATATTGCAGATTTTTTTAAAAAACGATAAAGCCAAAGGAACCACAAAGGTTTCCTTCGGCAGAAAGCTCCCATATTCCTTTGATTGATCGAAAGTTCTTGTAGATAATGGGGAACGGCTGGAAATCGACTGGAATAGAACGTTCGATCGGGCTTGAGGGACTGCATCGATTGATTTTTGATTAGAACCAATCGGTTCTTGTTGAAGACGGCGAAATCTGAGTGACTTTGTGGAGAAGCTATCGGGTTGAAGCTTACTACCACCCCATTGGAGGAAGCCGATCGAATTTATTAATGTTGACTCAGTTGGGAGATCGAAATCGATCGGTCTCTACTTTGGTTCAGTTGGAGAAGACGAGTTAACAGAAGAGAAGTGAAATAAAAGAGAAAAGAGAAAAAAAAACTTATTTAAAATAATGGGGTTTAAGGTAAAAATGATATTTTTTCTTACTGCACACCACCCATTATTTACCCATTGCTGTCACCAACAGCATATCGAAAATTTTTTTTTTACTTCTTTTTATGCATTTATTTTTTTTTGTAGTTTCTTTTGCTGTCAACGGACAGCACAATCTCTTCGTTAAAACGAAACGACAATAATAAAAGAAACTTTCACACCCCAACAAAAATTAAACAAAGGATTTTCCCGCTTAATCAACATTAATCAAAAAACGTTCAAGTTTAACCAAACGGCGATCTCCCCGCTTTAACCACCATTAATCCATTAATAATCTCAATCTTTTAGAATTTTTGCATTATTTAGAATCACCCTAAACGTCCCTCAGTTGAACCACAAAAGTAATGCTTGATTAAACTGTAAAAATAATATGCCAAGACATCAAATATTCAAAATCAACACACATGCTTAATGATCGAATAATAAAAAAAAACGAAGATGTAAATATACTCATGAATAAACAAATAAACAAAATAAACTTAATAAAAAAAAAAAATAATAAACAACTAAAAACATTCTAGGTTATTTTAGCGATGCTCCCATACTTGGGGTTTTTCAAGTTTGATCATCAATGTCCCCAGCGGAGTTGCCACTGAAAGCGCCCTCGATTCGCGGGGTGCGTGGATCCGCTTTTGACCCTTGAGGTTTGGGAGTCGCCACCTAGTTGTTAAGGTCTAGGAACCAAACTAACTCTAAAAAAGGCAAACTAATCTACGAAAGAGAAAAAGAGTCCGGGGATCACGTTACGGGGTTGGAAGGTGTTAGGCACCAACCCCGCCCGGCCAAAGCCGATCTCTACTAACTTCCCAAATAAATTACATTGCTAAAAACCTAGATAAAAATAAAAAAAAATAAAAGATTTTATACCTTTTCGATAGCAAGGATTTTGTTCCCTCAGATCTGACAAAAATAGCTCCTTGTACCGTAATCCCTTGCTTCGTTCTGTCTCCGGATTTGATTTCGGATCTCCGAGGCAAGGTATCTCCTTATTTTTGGATCTGAACTCTTCAAGTTTGTTGTGGATTTTGGGATGTTTTTGAAAGGATTTTGGGTGTTCTTTAGGCTAAAATCGAAGGAGGGATATTAGGTAAGGAGTTGGGACTCTAAAACTAAGGTTTATGGGAGGCGAGGGGGACTTTTAGACCTACTTCTCTTAGGGTTTATGATTTGATACGAAAATAGGGTGTGAGCACCTCTATTTATAGATTTTTTAGGGGTTGATTTGGATAGAGTTAGTATTTAATTAGAGTTCTTTTAATTAGAGTTGTGTTTTAATTAGAATTATTTTAGGTAGAATTGTGTTTTAATTAGAATTGTTTTAGGTAGAATTGTTTTTAAGTTAGAACTCTATTAGATCGAGTTATTATTTAATTAGAACTTTATTATGACTTTTGGTCTTATTTGATTGACTTTTAATGTTTTGACTTTAGTCTTAATTGATTGACTTTTAATATCTTGACTTCAGTCTTGCTTAATTGACTTTAATTTTGACTTCAGTTTCACTTGATTGACTTTAATACCTTGACTTCAGTCTTGCTTGATTTACTTTTGATTTTTGGAGAACCCCCCTCTAAAATATCTTTAATTCTTTGGACCCCCAAATGGAGGGGTCCTTAAAGAAATATCTCACGAACCCTCAACAATTTTACTTGAAAATCCAATTGATCGATTTCTTTAGTTCAAATTTTTAAATTAATTTCATTAATGTTTCACTTTAATTATTTAATGTTTTATTTATTAATTTCAAATTTTTTAATTATGAAAATTGTGAAATTACCGTTTTACCCCCGGAGAGGACTTTTCACGTTTTAAGTCGGTTTTTAATGTTCTAGGATGTTTTAGAATCGATTTTTCGTAAGGAATTCAATGGAAATATTAGTTTGTGTCATTTATGAAATTTTTTGTGTGAAATAGTCGTGAACTTTATGAAGGGCATTTTCATAATTTTGTTGAATTCTGTTAAAATTGGCGAAATGATTTATTTGGTTTTGATTTGTTATTTTATGTGTTTGAAAGGATTTTCCTAATTGTAACGTAGGCTCTAGGGTTGTTTTGATGTTAGGGGTATTTTGGTAATTTGGTCAATTTTTAGTGATTTTTATCGTGAAGCTTCTTTTTGGTCTGTAAGATGATGATTTCTATGTTTCTGGGGTCATATTTTCCTAGTGTAGCGTAGTTTCTAATGTTTTGTCAGTTTGAGATACCCTATCCGGATTTCTGAAACACATCTGGTAACAAAATAAAGCAATGGAATACACATCCATCATTGGGAATCATTGCGATTGGGTTGACGAGTTGATTAATCAGGCGAGTACAAAAAATGGGCTGTCTACAGGTCCATAAAAATTCCAAAGGGTATAGTTGAGGACGTGATAGTTAAAGTCAAAGATTTCTATTTCCCTGTTGACTTTGTTGTCTTAGACACAGAGCCAGTTATCAATTCGAACAGTCATATTCCTATCATCTTAGGACGTCTATTCTTAGCCACATCTGACGCAGTCATTCGTTGTAGAAACGAAATTATGACTTTAGCATTTGGGGATATGAAAGTGAAACTGAACATCTACCACAATTTCCAAGGAATTGATGTAGATGATGGTATGGAGGAAGTGAACATGATAGATACGCTAGTCAATCAAACGTATCAAGAGTTAGGATACTCTGATCCTCTAACGAAATGTTTGACTCACTTTGGCCTTGGACGTAGAAGAGTCTATAAGCGAAGTCAATGCTTTGCTTGAATCCGTTTCACTCTTAGATTCTGTGCGGTGGCACGCAAAAGTTGAAAGTCTTCCTGTGCGTACATCCAATCATGTTCCTTCTCATGTCGAGCCTCCAAAATTAGAATTCAAGTCGCTTCTAGAGACCTTGAGATATACATTTCTTGGTAAGAATCAAACCTTGCCCGTGATCATTTCCTCTCACCTCAATGAAGTTCAAGAGGAAAAGTTGTTAGGAGTATTAAGGGAACATCAAGAAGCTATTGGTTAGAGCATAGCTGACATCAAGGGAATTAGTCCATCTGTGGTGATGCACCATATTCGTTTAGAGGATTTTGCTAAACCTTCCTTAGAACCTCAGAGAAGGCTAAATCTTGTCAAGAAAGGCGTGGTTCGGATGGAAGTGATGAAATTGCTAGATGCGGGTATTATCTATCCTATCTCTGACAGTCGTTGGGTGAGTCCTATACAAGTAGTTCCTAAGAAATTTGGTATCACTGTGGTAGTGAACTAAGATAACGAATTAATCCCCACTCGAGTCCAAAATGGATGGAGAGTGTGTATCGATTATAGGAAACTCAACTCAATGACTCCAAAGGATCATTTTTCCTTACCTTTCATTGATAAAATGTTAGAGCGTCTAGTAGGACATTCTTACTATTACTTCTTAGATGATTATTTTGGGTACAACCAGATACCTGTTGCTCCAATCGATGAAGAGAAAACAACTTTCACCTGCCCCTTTGGAACTTTCGCATATCATCGCATGCCTTTTGGATTGTGCAATGCACTTGCTACTTTTCAATGGTGCATGATGAGTATATTTTTCGACATGCCAGAAAGATATCTCGAAGTGTTTATGGACGATTTTTCAATTTTTGAAACAAGTTTTGAGGAATGTCTCCATCACTTGACTTTGGTCCTTATGTGTTGCAAAGAGGTCAATCTAGTCCTCAATTGGGAAAAATGCCATTTCATGGTAACATCGGGGATTGTGCTAGGGCACATTATTTCTGCTGAGGGGATTGAGGTAGATAAGGCAAAGGTAGGTCTAATTGAAAAATTACCACCTCCTAGAACGGTCAAAGAAATTAGGTTATTCCTAGGCCATACGGGTTTTTATCGTAGATTCATTAAAGATTTCAGGAAAATCTCGAAGCCTTTATGTGAGCTATTGGGAAAGGATGTTCCTTTTGACTTTTCAGAGTCATGTCTCTCCGTGTTCAACAAGCTCAAGTCCGAGTTAACCTCGGCACCCATTATTCAACCTCCAAACTGGGGCATTCCATTCGAAGTTATGTGCGACGCTTCAGATTATGCAATAGGCGCTGTTTTGGGTCAGCGAATTGAAAAACAACCTCATGTTATCCAATATGCTAGTAAAACCCTTAACGATGCTCAACTTAACTACTCTACAACAGAGAAGGAAATGCTAGCAGTGGTCTATGCTGTTGAAAAATTCTGCCCCTACCTCATAGGATCTAAAGTCGTGACTACACAGACCACGCAGCATTGAAGTACCTTCTATCAAAGAAAGATGCTAAAGCAAGGTTAATCCGTTGGATTTTACTTCTACAAGAGTTTGATCTCGAGATCCAAGATAAAAAAGGGGCGGAAAATGTCGTAGCTGATCACTTGTCTAAGATAGTTAACAAGCCATCCGAGAAATCCTTACCCATCTCTGAATCCTTTCCCGATGAGCAACTTATGCAAATCTCTCAAGCCAATGCTCTATGGTATACGGACATTGTCAACTACTTAGTTACAGGTCAATTCCCAATCGAAATGACTAGTCAAGAGAAACTCTGTCTTCTGTCAAAAACAAAATGGTATTTCTGGGATGAGCCATACTTATTTAAGTATTGTCCTGATCAAATCATTAGACATTGTATTCCAACCTGTGAGCAAATCAGCATCCTAGAGTTTTGCCATAATCATGCCTACGAAGGGCACTTCAGTGGTAAGAAGACCGCCATGAAAATCTTACAATGCGGTTTTTTTTTACCTAGTATTTTTCGTGATGCCTACGAGTTTAGCAAATCTTGTGATAGATGTCAAAGATTAGGAAAAATTTCTAAGAGAAATGAAATGCCTCAAAATCCTATCCTGATCATCGAAATTTTTTATGTATGGGATATAGACTTCATGGGACCCTTTCCTATCTCCTAGGGTTACCAATACATCCTAGTTGCCGTTGATTATGTGTCAAAATGGGTCGAAGCTGTGCCATGTAGAACTAATGATCACAAGGTTGTGATAAAATTCATCAAGGAGACGATTTTTTTAAGATTCGGTACTCCGTGAGCTATCATAAGTGATGGTGGCTCGCATTTTTGTAACAAGATATTTGCTGCGTTGATGAAGAAATATCTCATAACGCATAAGGTTGCCACACCTTACCACCCACAAACAAGTGGGCAAGTAGAGATTTCTAACAGGAAAATAAAGACTATCTTAGAAAAAACAGTCAATCCTTCAAGGAAAGATTGGTCTTTGAGATTGAGTGATTCACTCTGGATCTATAGGACTGCATTCAAGACACCCATAGGGATGTCTCCCTACCGGTTAGTATTTGGCAAGGCCTACCATCTCCCTGTAGAGCTCGAGCATCGTGCATAATGGGCGATCAAGCGCCTCAACTTTGATTTTGATAAAGCCGGTGAAAAGCGAAAGTTACAACTAGACGAGTTAGAAGAGATTAGAAATGACTCGTATGATTGTGCCAAAAGGTACAAAGAGCGTACCAAATTTTTTCACGATAGGCACATTCTTAGGAGGAATTTCATTCCTAATCAAAGAGTTTTGTTGTATGATAACAGACTCCACCTTTTTCCAGGAAAACTTAAGTCTCGATGGACTGGCCCATATATTATCCAAACAATCTACCCCCATGGTGCTGTTGAAGTCCTTAATCCTAAGGACGGATCTACTTTCAAAGTGAATGGCCAACGTCTCAAACCGTTTCTCGAGTATGTTCCGCAGGAGGAAGTTCTTTTTCTCGATGATCTCGTCTATCAAAATTAACTATGTTTTCGTCTAGCTAAAGACGTTAAACTTAGCGCTTCTGGGAGGCAATCCATGCACTTCAAGGGACATTGTGTTAAATATCAACAGGACTATAGGATCTTTCTCAGGTACTATCTAACCCACTTCATTTCATTTTTTCAATTTCAATTTTACCTTTGCATGTATATGTTGAAATATTGAGGACAATATAATGTTTAAGTTTGGGGGTGTATGGGTCGGATTTCCACTTATTATTTTCTTCTTTCAAGAATTTTTTTTTTTTTTTTAATATTTAGTTGGAGACTTTGTTGTATTTTGCTCAAAATCTTAGCTTATATCTTTAAGCACTTAGTTAAAAATAGTTAATCAGTCTTTCATTTGAAACTATGATCTGGAGTCCCCATTTGTGTTTCTCTTAGGTAAAAATTAGAGCAAAGTTATCTTTTGGTTTATAGTCACTTCTAATAAGGTTACCAAAAGTCTAGATTGTATTAAGAGAGCTTGTTACCTTCTTTCTACCTAGAGTTTAAGGAAAGACTAGGTTTGATGAACTTTGACTTCCTTGTTCAATTGGTTGGCTGATTAGAAGAAAAATATAACTGGGTTGTATACACCTTGTACAGCAACCATTGAATTAGACTGGGTACCTTAAAAAAGGACTGCCTACTTTTATTAGAAAAAGAGTGAAGAAGTAATAGAAAAAAAAAGAGACCGTTCAAAAAAAAAAAAAAAATAAAGTCAAAGATCCAAAAGTTTATAGTAGGGTGAAAGCCATCAAGTGTAAAAATGTGAGTATACTGGAATATCACAGATAAAGCCCCTTAGAGGTATTAAAGTGAATATCCACACTTCTCACTACCCCAGACAGGATGCTAAGTTTAGAATTAAACCCTAAGTTACTCCAGTTATTCTTGAGTAGTTAGAAGGTTGAAACTCATTTTAGGAAATCGAATCTCTTAAATTTCTAAGTTAGAATCACTATCGCTCAAAGGTCAATTTAAGTCTAAATTTTATCGTAGAAAAATAAGGGTTGGGACTTTATACCAAGCAGTACTTCTAATTGATTGACAAAATCAAAAAAAAAAAAAGGACTTGTGCTTTTCAATATAAGTTTTGATTTTGACTATTTTTACTTCAAAGTTGTTTTCAAATTTTGTGGGTATATTTTCTACAAACCCTCACGAGTCAAACTCGTCTACTAGGGGTAACCTAGCAGTTCAAGGGCTTGCTGCATTCGCTAAATGCAGTCGAGGTGCCTGCGAAAGTGGCAATTTTATTTTCTAGGAATTAGGAAAATCTAAGTTTGGGGGTGTGATGAGTGTCTCCAAACACTCAATTATATGCACATTTTCTGGATATTTATCTTGATTTTTGTACCTATTTCTCCATATTAAGATAATAATCATGATAAACCTCAAACCTCCACGTTGCATATTAATTAGGCTTAATTATATATAAATAAATTCATTTACTAGATAAATCTAATTACGTGTGTTTCTTGTGCAGAAAATCAACAATTTGGATTCAAAATCTCAAGGCAAAAGCATTTGGGCCCACTTTGGAATGCCCTAATCCTTAACTCATATTCTCCTCTTTTGTCTTTTTGTGCAAAGAAAGTGGAGGCTACTTTTAGACTCTTCTACATACATTTTTCTCTATAAATAGAGCCTCCATTTCTAGAGAAAGGGACCCATCTTGGTTCTCTTATCCAAGACTCCTTTAATCTAAGGCTCTTAGCCTATTTTCTTATTTTTTGTATTTTCATTTTCTAGTTATTTTCTTTTGGCTAAATAGTCTTGTAAGAAGTAGAAGAAGAAGAAGTTGTAAGTTTCTCCATGAAATGAAGAAAAGTTATTTCATCTCTTATCTTCCCTCTCTTGCAATGACATTAGGCTAAGTTCCCCTCCATTGGAGAGTGAAAAAGCCTAGGGCAAGTTCTTGTGTTATTTCTAATTTCATGCCTTTCTTTTATTAAAATGCTTATGAGTTCTCTTTAAGTTTCTGGCACCTTTTATGGTTAATATAGATACTTTATGCTTAGATTAGATCAAGATAAAGTATGCTTAAATTAGATAATTGGTAGTAGGAAGTTTTCAAAGAATTCTACTTTGTTTATGTTCTTTATTTCATTTCATTTGCAAAACTTTCCGATCTAAGGAGCAAACACCAAGCCCTTACGATTGAGTTATAAAAAGGCTAGAAACTAGGAATTGCTCATCAAAATGTTTTAGGTAGATCCACCTCCAATGGTGTTTTAATTTCATAAGTTTACTTGCTTTTAATTTCATTTACTTTAGTTTATTTTCTAGCAATTTTACGTCTTCTTATAAGTTCAAAAATACAAAGAAAAATAGTTTTAATTCCTTTTAGTTAATTTAAATTTTATCTTCTTAGCTTAACTCTATTCCTCTTTTCTCTTGGGTTCGACCCCCTACTTGCCCCACAAGTAAGGTAAAAGTAAGATTATTATTAACTCCGGTGAGAAGAACAACGATAGTCTCATCAGTAGTTCTATTTGGGAATTAGTAGAGATTGGCGATTGCAGAGCGAGGTTGGGGCCTAACACCTTCCAACCCCGTAATGTGATCCCCGAACTTAGTTATTGTTTAAGTAGATTAGTTTTTTTTTATCCATTTAGAGTGGATGTTCGGTTCCTAGACCGCAATAACTAGGTGGTGATTCCCAAACCTCAAAGGTCAAGCGAATCTGCGTACCCCGCGGATCGAGGGCGCTTTCATCAGGAACTGAGTCAATCATTTATACCAAGTACGGGGGGGCTTGTTTAAGACCATAGAGGGCTTTCTTCAATCTAAATACTTGGTGAGGATGTTGAGGGTCAACAAATCCTTTTGGTTGTTTGACATATACTTCCTCGTCCAGTAGACCATTCAAAAAAGCATTTTTAACATCCATTTGAAAAAGTTTGAACTTCATGAACCATGTAATGGACATTAGAATCTGAATTGACTCAAGTCTTGCAACTGGGGTGAAAGTTTCATTAAAATCAGTACCCTCAATCTGAGAGTAACCCTGGGCAACCAAGTGAGCTTTATTTCAAACAACATTGCCCAGTTCATCAGATTTGTTCTATAAATCCATTTTATTTCGATGATAGTTTTATTAGCTGGTCTTAGTACAAGATACCATACCTAATTCTGAGTAAATTGAAGAAGTTCCTCTTGCATGACTTGAAACCACTAGTCATCCTTGACGGCTTCATCAATATTTTTGGGATCCATTTTAGATGTGAAGCAGAGATGACTGTTCAATGTCTCAAGTTGTTATCGGGTTTTTACACCATTATAAGGATCTCCAAGAATTTGACTGGCGGGATTATCCTTGATAACAAGTAATGTTTTCAAAACCTAAGACATTGAGGGAGGTGAAGAAGAAGCAGGGAAGACTCCCTCGTCCTCAACCTCGAGGTCAGATGGACCATTGTCCTTAATGGATTGATCATCGATCACCACATTTATGGATTCTTAGATGGATGAGGTCTTTTGATTAAAAATCCGAAAAACATGACTATTTGAAGAATATTCTAGAAAGATTACTTGGTTGCTCTTCGAATCAAACTTGCCCAAGTGTTTGCAGTATTTTAGGATATAACACTTACTACTGAAGACCTTGAAGTGCTTGACATTGGGAGTTTTGCCGTTCCACAGTTCATAAGTTGTTTTGTTTAACCCTGCTCGAAGATAGACTTGATTGATGATGTGATAGGCAGTACTTACAACTTTAGCCCACAGACTTTTAGGAAGATTTTTACAATGAAGCATGACTGTGGCCATTTCCTGAAGAACTCGATTTTTCCTCTCAGCAACTCCATTTTGCTGAGGGGTCTTAAGAGCTGAGAATTCATGATGGATTCCATTTTCATCACAGAATTGTTTGAACCGACTATCCTCAAACTCTCCACCGTGATCACTACTTATTCTACCTACGATAGATTCCTTTTCTATTTGGATACGCTTAACAATCTTTTTGAATTCATCAAAAATATCAAATTTTTCTCTCAGAAAATTGACCCAGGTGAATCTAGAGTAATCATCAACTATCACTAAGAAATGTCTCTTACTACCTAGACTTCGTACTTTAGTGGGACCTACAAGATCCATGTGTAAAAGAGCTAGGGGTTTTGAGGTTGCAAGAGTAGTTGTCTTTTTGTGGGTACTTCAAATTTGTTTACTAATTTGGCACTCCCCAGAAACATCTTTTACTTGTTTACCCAACTTGGGTAATCCTTTGACTAAGCCCTTGGAGGCAAGTCAAAATAAATTCTTGTAATGAATATGACCGAGTAGTTGATGCCATAACTGGACCTCATCAACTTGTACCACGTTGCTAACACAGACAATGGTGGATTCTCCTGTGTTTTTTATAACATAGCAATTATTAGAATTGCAAAGGCCTCTCATAATAACTTTACCATTCGGGGTAGAGATCTCGCATACTTCACGATTGAAACTCACTCGGTGGTCTTTATCACATACTTGGGATATGGTAAGGAGATTATGTTTCAAACCATCAACGCACAACACATTTTCCACCATAGGCAATCCATGACCACTGACAGTTCCTTACCCAATAATGTTAGTAGTGATGCCATCACCAAAGGTGACTGATCGTCCGTCAAACTCAACCATATGGCTAAATTGACTTTGGTCACCTGTCATGTGTCGAGAACAACCACTATCAAGATACCATCACGAAAAGTTTCCAACCTTGAGAGCTGTGTGAATTAGCAGGTACTTGTTACTCCAATTTTTTATGTTCCATTGTAGAGTGGTCTTGGGGAGTTGAGGATTACATATAGAAGGAGAATGATTTTTTTCTTTTTGACTCAATGTTCTTCTAGATCGGTGAGCTCTTCTTAGGGGACCTACTCTTCTTGCGTGATCTTGAAGGGGATTTTTTTCTTTTACGACCTGTTTGTACCTTGATTGCCTCTACTTGATTCAGCAAGTTCTTTCACTTTAAGGTTCAGCCAAGTAATTTGTTGTTCTACTTGGGAGGTGGTGAGGTCTTCATTCCCTTCCCTTTGGGAGAGTCCTTTTGTGTTCAAATTTCCTATGAAGTGGAACCTTTCTAGTGTCATGCTACTTCTTTTCAATCGATAAGGATTTTCCAATAGTAGCTTGCGAGGTTGCGTGGTAGATGGTCTTGAATTCGATGCATTCAAATTTCATGTGACCCAATCCACCACAGAAGTTGCATGAGATGACTTTCTTGGGATTTTTTGTATATTCGATGATTCCCCATGAATAAACACAGTGGGAGAAGGAGGTGATGTAAAACTGTACCTATCATAGCCCAAACCTCCTTTGTCCCCATAAGGTTTTTGAGCTCCTAGAAGTTTTTGTAGCTCTAAACTTCTGTGAGTATAATTACGCTCAAGTCTAGTCCTTTGTCTTTGTAGTTCATTGATGTCAAAGTTAAGAACTTTGCTTTCATCGCGAAGGTTTGCTAGTTCTAGATTTTGATAGGCTATTGTGGAGTTAGCCATCGAAAGAAGGTTCTTAAGTTGTTGAAGATTTTTTATCATCTCGTCCTTTTCAGTTAAGAATGTCTCAGATATAGAGAGCATGCTAAACTATCTTTCTAAGGCTGTTAAGAGTTGAATCTTGATGTCTTCTAATTGAAGCCTTCGGGAGCGTTTTTCCTCACAGACTTGATCATATTCGACATGCCACTGTTCCTTTTGGAGTTTTTCTTGGTCGTGTTTTTTTGGTAAGCTTTACATGACTGATGAATAGTTGGTCAAATGCTGATTGAAGCTTGAGTTCATCGTCATCCTCATCTTCTCCTTCCTCATCAGAGGAAAAAGCATCTTGAGGGTGATTTTGACTTTCAGAATCCAATCGCTCTTCAATTTCATCCCCATTTGGAATACAGACTGTGGTAAATGCCATAAGGATCCTAAGGGTATTTTGCTCTTCAGTATCAGAAGAGGAATGTAGTTCTTCTTCACCCTCTGACTCATCTGAGTCTTCCCACGTGGCCTTAGCCGCCATTGTTGTGCCTTTTGTCTTAGGTCTAGAGGGACCTTTCGACTTTGGTTTAGTGGGGCACACATTCGAGTAGTGACCATGGCCACCATACGTGTAACACTCAATAACTTCCCTTGGTTATATGCATATGTCTATCTACCCGATGATTGCATTTACTGGTGTTACCAGGTCCTCTTCTTTTGAAGAACTTTTGAAACCTTGAGCCAATAAAGTTAAGTCTTCCTCATTCGATTCAGTCTTCTTATCTTCCTCAATAGTGATTTTCCTATGGTCATGGGAAGAGGATTGAGACCCGAGACGAGATGTTCTCTTTGATGTGGACTTCGAAAAAGATGTCTTCAGGACCTGCGTATTTCTTTTTGAGGGAGGGCCTTCGAGATGGAGTTCAAAGGTAATGAGCGAACCCATAAGTTTCTCAACAGTCATAGTTTCCATATCTCGATATTCTTCAATTGAGGCAAACTTAGAGGCGAACCTCTTAGGCAGGGATCTTAAGATTTTTGCATAGATCCTACCCTGAAGGACAGTCTCCCCTACATAAAACATAGAGTTACAAATATCACTTAGGCGTGCATAGAACTCTTGGATAGTTTCGATTTCTTTCATTTTAATATTTTCAAATTGCGTGTGGTGGAGTTGAAGTTTAGACTTTTTGACTATAGTTGTACCTTCATGTACGGCCTCCAGAATTTTTCACACTTATTTGGCCAACTGACACGTGCATATCTGTTGATACTCATCATTAGAAATGGCACTTGTAATGGCGTTAAGCGGCTTGAAATTATTGCTACTGTCTATTTTATCTTGTTCCATCCATTTTCTTAATGGTCTCGGAACTGAAGTGGTGACACCATCTACCTCGATGATGTCAACGGGAGATTCCCAACATTCCCCAATCGTGTCCTACACATCCTTACTTAGGGAGTTGATGTATATCATCATTTTGTTTTTCTAGAAGGCATACTTGATACCATCGAACATAGGCAAACGAGCCAAAGACCATTTATCGGCTCTAGACATGATGCAAAGCTACAGATCAACTCAAGGTTGTGAGACCTTTCTAGAGTGACCTAGCTCTGATACCAATTGAAATTACCGACTTTGATCGTGTCTAGTCCTAGAGGGGGGTGAATAGGACAAATCAAAAATTCTTCTATGTGGGAGTACTTAGAGGTAGCTGAATTTTCAATGAGTTTGTTTGATATGTCCATTCATTATTACCCGATTTGTAAACTAATTCTTCAATGAGCAATATAGGTAATTATGTAGAATCTGATTAAAGTATTGACCAAGTCGCTCATGGAATAAGGGATTAAGCATGCAGTATTTAATCATGACATACATTCAGATTCACATAAAGTTGAGGAAGTTAAATAGACACAAGACAAGCAGTTTATAGTGGTTCAGCAATTTTGCCTACGTCCACTCCCAAGAGAACCCAATCGGTGGTTCTCTGGTGATCACTAAAACTGAGGTTTATGGTTCACCTCAAACGTACATAGAATTTTCTCTAGGCAAATTCTACAACCTTAAGATCGAGTAAACCACATCCACTCCAAATGTTTGAGTTTTATTCTTCGGGAACTCAGCAAACCTTTTTTCTTTTTACTTAACTTGAGTCCATGACTCAACTAATTACTTGATTTTAAATAAAGAAATCAAGGAAACTATTACAATATTTTTGAAATTAAAAACAAACAAAGACAAACTCACAATGATGGAGGATGTGATGAGTTTGTTGGTCCTTGGTTCTTCACTTCTTTCTTTGTCTATCATTCCGTGTTTGGTTAGATGTTCATAAGTAGTTGCAAGGAAGATGAAGGCAATGAGCTAGATCAACTTGGATGAATCGACATGATGTACGTGATTTCAACTTCACCCGAAGAATCTCCTTCCTTGGTTCAACCTCTTGATGTTTACTTATGAGCTTGAGCTTAGATAAGGACTTGTTGATCTAGAGCAATGAAGCCAAGAGCTTCTAATTTATAGAAATTACATTTCAACGGCTTCCTGTCGGTTGCATCGACCAAACTCAATGGTTAGAAATGTTATCATTGTGTACTATCAGTGGGACTTTCAATTGTCATCGGTGGGACCGATGAGTATTTTGTTTGTGGAATCGACAGAAACCTGCTTTTGCCACTGACAATGTTGAAGTTTGTTTTGTTCTGTTGATGGATGACGACGGGACCAATAATTTTTCATCGGTGGGACCGATGACCATTCTGTTGGTAGAACCGATAGAAATAAGCTTCTGCCACGACAAACCGAAATCCAGATTGTGCTGTACGTGGCTGATGGTAGAACCTCCACTCTTATCGACAGCCCCAATTTCACTTGAAATTGAGCTAATTTTGGATTGAGCTTAGAACACTATATTCCAATATCGACTTGTTTTAGAGCTCCACGAGAATGCAAGTGGTTTCGATGATGACCTATGTCTTTGATTGGTTTTGGCACATGCAAGATCTGTCGTTGGTGTACTATGTAACAATGTGTCTTCATGCATCTTGAACAAGATCTTCCAGTGGTTACAACTTGACAATATTTGACTAACTCGGAATTGACAACCCATGGTACTAACATTACCAACTTCTGATAAGTTTCTCTTGCATTTTTCAACCCGAAAGCCATAACTTTATAGTAGTAGAGCCCTTGTTCTATAATAAAGGTTATTTTCTCTTGATCTACCGAGTTAAGTTGTGTTTGATTATAGCCTGAATAGTCATATATGAAGGATAGACTTTTATGATCTGAAGTCCAATCTACCAACTGGTCTATCCTCGACATAGGAAAGTTATCCTTTAGGCATGCCTTATTTAGATTTGTAAAGTCAATACAGACTCTAACTTTGCCATTCTTCTTTGGCATTGTTAGAATATTCACTATCCAATCAGGAAACTACATTTCCTTGAAAAATCCCGCTCTGATCAGTTTGCTTACCTCTTCGTTTACCACTTTCCTAAATCGTGATGCTAATCTCCTTGGCTTCTATTTTATTGGTTTGATAGCTGATTCCATGTTCAAGTGGTGGCAAATCACTTCTAGGCTAATCCTCGGTATTTACTTTATGGACCAGGCAAAAACATCTTGATTCCTCATTAAGTAATCTGTTAACTTTTCGATGCCAATTCTACCCCTACCCCGATCTGCCTACCATCCCCTACATCCACCATCTGGACGTTCTCTAGGCATGGGGGTTCTCGAGGCTCGATTTCCCCCCATAATAACTGTTATTGCTGGACATTATCTTCGGAGAGCTCTTTCTTGCCCAACGTATATACCTAGGCTGCCACCTGATCCCCTCGTATATCCCATATCCCTCCAGGCGTTGGGAACCTCAAGACCTGGTAGTATGTTGAAAGAATAACCCTCATCTCATGGGTCCACCACTTGCCTAGGATGGAATGTATGGGGAACTTGCTTCGACGACCACGAACCTGGTCTTCAAGGTTGTTGGTTATGTTTGCACGAGCAAGACTATTGTTTCCCATGGTTGGCTTGTTCTCCCATCAAACCCAATTAAAGAGGCTTCTACTTGGGTGAGCACATTTCTACAAAGACCCATCTTCAAAAAGGTCGAAGCATACAAAATGTCGACAGAACTGTCGCTGTCGATCAACACCCTCTTGAGAGTGAAGGTGTTTACCTAGAGCGTTACCACTAGTACATAATAATGGGGCCTCATTACCCCTTCAGATCTTTGTTCGTGAAAAACATGGTCAATTCTCCATAGGGTTCTGTTGGTTCTGTGGACTTGCTTCTTGTTGTGTAGATGTGAACCAGGTGCTCTGTTCGCCTCCTCTTGGTTCTTTCGTCATCCCTACTCAGGCTTGACCTTCTACTCTTCTACTTAAGGACAACATGTATAATTGATGCCCTTCCATCCTGTCCTTCAACAAGTGACTGATCAAACCTCTGATTCTTATCTCGGGGTGGATTATCCCTCTATTATTTAGGTAGGTCCCTTAACTGCCAACCTCTTTAGAACCCTTCTCAAGGCCTAGCACCTATTGGTGGTATGTGCCCGTACCTTGTGATACTTGCAGTATTGCTCATCTCAAGTAGGGGGAATATAGAATCTTGTTAGGGGGAATATAAAATCTTGTTAGGGGGCAGATAGAAATATGTCCCCTCTCTCCTCCACTCTCTGTCTTACTTGAACGATCTCTTCCTACTCTGCTGCTGTGGTTGATGCTGCTTGTTGGGCTTTACCATATTATGTACTACTTTGCTCTTCCTAGCTAAATATCAGGGATCATCTTCCAATCTGATATATTTTTTTACTTTTTTCAATAACTTGCTTAATATTTCTTGTTTCTTCTTCACAAGAGACCTATATAATCTTGAGCTAGATGGCAAAGAGTTTCTGAACACCACTATTTCCATTCTTGTCACAACTCTTCATGGACATTACTTCTTCCCTGAATTTTCTTGTAAACTCTCTAAGGCTTTTCCCAGACTGCATCCTTATGCTAAGCAGAATCTATTTTTTTTGTTGCCAATGTATCATGTTACAAAGGTAGCAAAGAGCTCTTCGAAAAAAATTAATGATCCACATAGCAACTTGTAGAACCAGGTTAATGCGTTTCCCTATAGGCTAGAAGGGAATAGTCTTCGTATTAATCCTTCATTTACTTCCCACAAAGCAAGCATCTGTCGAAAGTGGAATAGATGCTCCATTGGGTATTTTGTCCCTGAATAAAGGGTGAAACGTGGCAGCATAAACTTCTTATGAATTTTTCATGTCAAGATCTCTGTTATAAAGGGAGGTCTCTGAATTCCCTTGATAGCTTGTGCTACCACCGTGCCAATATTTGTACTCTTCATAGTCTCATTCTCTTTCTAAATCATCTCTTTGATCTCCTCTCGAGTCAGACCCATTGTGGGTTCTTCTCGAGTAGTTGCAATGGTAGCTTCTGTCTTTCCTTTTCCCATTGGGATCAACAATTGAGAACTTCCTTCTACATTTGAAGTGTGATCATCTTTAGTAGGAAGTTGAGGATCTCTCGGTGGGAGATCTTGTCTTACTGGCTATTGGTTCTCAAGACGCTAACTCAGGTTCCGATTCTGTTCAGCTAAGTCATCCATCTTCTTTTATATTTCCTCTTGTTGCTTCCTCATACCTTCTAACATTGCTAAGAATTGAACATTAGTGAATAGTACCATGGGTGAGGGTGCATTGACTTTGGTGGTTCTAGTGGACCTCACCATTATTTTTCTGAAATCAATATCCTATTATTTTCCCACGAACGACTCCAGATTTGTATGGTCAAAATCAGGTGAACGGTGTTGATGGCCTTTATCTTATAGGTCTGAAGTTAGTCTTGTCACCTCCATCCTTGTGCCGGCATGGTACTTGTTAAAAACTCTCTGACGTTCAATTTAAAGAAGCAAATGAACAATCTAATAAACTGATAAGACATCCAATCCACCAAAAGATCTTTTTCCTTGTGCTAATTGTGTTATTTATGGATCCTTCTTGTGAATCAGGGTTTTCCTTTCTCACGAGGGGTGATCCCAGGGAATCTTCTGATTCCTTAGATCTCAAAACGGAATGGGGATCTTCTGAATTGGATATATTATACTAGGGAGATATCTTCCGAGATCTTTGGGCTTGACGTGCGCATATCAGGATTACAAGTATTCTTTGACCAGATCTGCCTTGCTTGGTAGGCCAAGTCTTATTCAGTGTTGTGCTGCCCTTCTAGCAAGACTATGTGCTCTCTGTTTTGACTTGTCCTGTTGTTGGGTAGCGCCCACATGTTAATCTACAAATTGTACTACTCAACCGGCCCAGACATGTATACTGTTAAGATAATTGACAACTATATATCTAACAGGCCTAAAATGAATGGAGCAATTGAGGCTGCTAACAAGAACATTAAAAGAATCATCAAGAAAATGACAGTCACCTATAAGGGTTGGCACGACATGTTGCCTTTCGCCCTCCACGCTTATCAACTTCAATTCGAACCTCAACTGGGGCAACTCCGTATTCATTGGTATGTGGAATGGAAGTAGTCTTACCCATCGAGGTTGAGATTCCCTCCCTCCGGATCTCAAAAAAACAGAGTTAGATGAAACAGAATGGATTCAGGTTCGGTTCGACTAGTTGAATCTGATAGAAGAAAAATGACTTGCAGCTATTTGTCATGGGCAAATTTACCAACGACGAATTGATCGTGCTTACAATAAGAAAGTCAAACCTCGAAATTTCTCACCAAGAGACTTTGTCTTGAAAAAGATTCTATCAATCCAAGAAGATGCTAGTGGGAAATTCAAACCGGACTACGAGGAACCGTTCATTGTGTAGAAGGTAATGACAGGAGGAGCTTTAATTCTTATAGAGGTGGACGGACAAGTTTTCCCTCAACAAATCAATGCTGACACTGTCAAGAAATACTACACTTAAGATCTGATCCTAAGATGATGAAAAGCCATCTTTGCTATCCTAAAAATTATTATATAACCCTAGTCAGCCCTTTTGAGCCATCATATTCATTTCTTAACCTAAGAGTGAGGCAAGTCAACGTTACTAAAAAAGAAAAGAAAAAAAAGAGAGAAAAATAGAAAAATCAAAACCATCAAAGTACTCCTAGCTCGCATGAGAATAAACTGTGAATAGCTAAAAAAATCAAAAAAATTAAAAATCGGACACTTGATCCTAAGATCGACCCAAATCTCCCGTCTAAACAAGTTTGAGAGATGCTGGGAAGAGACATAGATTACCTTTTCGAAATAAAAATAGACAAACCCCACATTTAGATAGATCCAGACATTAACCTTTTTGTATCTTTCCACTACCCTTAACCTAAGTCAACGTTTCGTCCTACTAAAAGTCCTTTTGGATCAGAGAATGTTCTTAGGCATCACAATGACGATAGTAGCACCAATGATCTTGTAAACTTGGTCTGAACCCCAAAGTATTATTAGTCGTTGGAAGACTCGAGAAGGGAGTCTATATCGGATATTCGAAAAAAAGAGTACTTGAAGTGTAGAGCAATTGATCTCGCGGCTTAACTTGAGTTGTCGAGCCACGAATAGTCGTTAGTAAACTCAAGAGGATAATCTAGATCGATTACTCAAGAAAGAGTGTCACTACAAGAGTATAGTCGCCAATCTCACAGCTCAACTTAAATCACCAAGCCACAAAGACTTAAAGATTCCAAACAAGATTTGTAATGAAAAAATCTAAAAAAATACAAGTATAGTCTGAATGGGCACAGTGAAAATCTGAAAGGGCGCTATGAGTAAAAAAATCAAATTATGGCCAGATCAAAGCCATTGGCACGATGAAAATCCAAAATGGCGTCGATACGCAAGAATGTAGAAATCGGGTCTTTTGAAAATCGTAACTGGCACCAAGCGCAATAAGGGAAAAAAAAGAACTCCTAGCCTGCATGAGTATAAATTATGAACGGCAAAATTATTTTGAAATCCCAAGTCCTATGCTCAATCGATATTCACCCAATACTAGGGCACTAAGATGACTCTAAAATGCTTAAGAGCTACCGACATCTATATCCTTGGTAGTTAGCAAAAGGACATGAATCATTGAAGTACCAAAGATCTTTCGAAAAAATTTCATATTTTGTATCTACGATACCTATTTGACAAAGACAAATCATAAAGATTCAAATATTTTCAAAACTACTATTTTGGCCGATGATGAAAAATCAATGACTTATTTAAACTTCATGTTTTCAAAGCAAATAGATACACCTGAGACCAAGTAAGTAAAAACCTATTTTCTTTTCATTTCAAGAAGTTTCACATTACATTTTTGCAAATATATATATATGGTGCCAATCACACATCTCGACGAGAAATGAAGAAATAATCAAGTCCCTCTTCTAAGGCACGAATTTGGGCAGCTTGCCCCACTATTTCCGCCTCAACATCTGAAACATCACGGCTCACTAGGTAAGACGCAGAGGCATCGAAGTAGGGACCCTGAGCAAGCCTCTCCCATAGATCATCAATCTCAACCCTCAAAATGGAAGATTCCTCATTCCTCAAAAACTCAAGACGAGCTATCTGGGTCTTCAATTGATTCTCAGGACATAGCCAAAACATCTCAATCCGATTATGAGACATCCTCATCTCTTTCTTTTGATCACGGTGGTCGAAGAAACGACCCAGACAGACCTCCTAGTATTCTGCTAAATGCAACAATTTCCTTTTGACTTCCTATTCCACCAAAAAGAGTATTTGATTTCCTCTAAAATGAGAATTCTCGTGATGAGTGGGATATCCTTTCTAACGATGGTGTTGTTCAAATGCCCAAGATCTTGATAACTGTGTATCTCTAGTACAAGTAAATACTCCAAATTCCAACTAGAACAACATGCTGATATAGCAAGAAAATAACACCGATGCAACAGGCTCGTTCATAATTTAAAAACAAACAAAATACAAAATACAAAAAAATCAAAATCAAAATAAATAAATAAAAATCAAAAAAATTGAAAAATAGCATTTTTGCAAAATCTCAATTCAAATTGTCTAAGACTCATTAGAAAACTCTCGTTTTAAAGTTTTTTACCAAATATCGCAAATCCGATACCTCATACAAGCTCCGCGCCACGAGGTCGAAGAAATGTAAAGACTTATCTTGTCAAACCCGGTGCTTGGGTAGCTACTTCTTGTTATTAAATACACAAACCAAATCGGTATTTTTAAAACTTGTTTGAGCAAAATCTTAGGGCCCGTACAAATCAAGGTATTGTCTATTCTTTGCAGTCCTTTGCACGCAATTCCTACAAAGAGGGACAGCTGTAGACACCCAAATTTGGCTGGGCCCTGGATGCAAAATGCCCAAAAATCATAAAAATCGAATTGGGCCCTCAAAACCTATATCTCAAAAACTTCTATATTTCTTTCAATAAGTGGCCCAAAGCCCAACCTACCACGTAGCCCATGGACCTAAACCCATCTCACCATTCTACACCTCTTGACTTATCCTAATCCAAATCCAATTCAACTCAACTCATTTACCTAAGCCCAACCTACCACCTAAACCCATTAACTTGAAAACCCAACAACTTAAGCCCAACCAATCTACCTAAACCCAATTCTCAACCCAACCCAATATCACAACCAATCAACATGATCATCAAGGTGGGACACATGTCACCACCTTAACTCACCTCCTCATTCCTTGCCAATCTCATCACATTTTCTCTAAACATCATCTACCCACACCTCCAATTCATACCTCTCCCTAACCTACCCTCGTCATTCCCTACAAATCCCCATTCTCTCAAATCAAACACCACCAACCCATATCTTCCCCTAACCTATCCTCATCATTCCCTACAAACCCCCATTCTTTGAAATCAAACACCTTCCTCTAACTTACCCTCATCATTCCCTATAAATCCCTATTCTCTCAAATCAAATACTTATCTCCTATCAACTCATCCAAAACTCTAATCTCCACATATTTTAACACATGTCACCATTTCCCTCACCTTCCCAAAAACCTAATTAATTACCCTCTTACACAATCTATTTTCTTAAATCAAATATCACTCCCCTTTCACCTCAGCAATTAATTACATTTTTACACAATCTCATTCCCTCAACCACTCATTCATTTATTCCACCTAACACTCAACTCAAATGGGTTGAAAGATCCAACCCATTTGGATTACAAATAACCTATTTAATCTCCTTTCCCTAAATACTCCTTCGTCTCCTTCAATTTACACACACCCCACTCTCAAATCCCTAACCATTCTACTCATTCTCATCAATTCATCCCATTTTACCCCTAAAAATTATCCTCCAAATCCTATAAAACCCCCCATCCTCAACACAACACAACCTAATGAAAATTGGATAAAAAATCCTCAAGAAAAATACTCTCTCTCAACCTCTACTTTCTACTCTCAACTCACTACTCACTCTTAACTCTCTACACTCTCTCATGTAAGCCAAGATCAAGTCAAGGACTTATCATTTGAAGGTCAAGGAAGGCCCACCTAAGAGCAAGGTAGTACATTGACTAAAAATGAAGAGAAAAAAACTATTCCTCTCCCCCCTTCTCTCCTTTCCAACTTCCCTCTTCTACTTATCCCCCTTCTCTCCTCTCCAACTTCCCTCTTCTACTTATCCCCCTTCCCTGCATTTATGCACACACTACAAATGATTTGAGTCATCAAAGGGCCCCTTTTTCAATGAGGGCACATATCAAATTTTTCTAACTTTTTTATATTATTTTGAATAAACCGAATCCGAGGTTACCACCAAAGGTATATAGAGTAGGGTGCCTAACACCTTCCCTACTCCTTAATATGGACCCCCTTACCTAGGATCAAAAGTTGAACCAGATGAGCCATATCCGTACGAGAGTCACCAAATGTCAAAACAAATGATTTTTCAAAAGAATACATCATGGGTAACCATTCACACACTTTTGTAATATGAATGGTGGCGACTCCAAAATCCCTCAAAGTGGTCGATATATTCAGAAATGAATAAATCACGTGTCCACAAAATTAGTAAAGAATCCATGTTCATAAATAAATTATCAAATTTGTGAAAATATCACATGCATAAAATTTCCAAATCAATAAAAAGTGAAAACATTATTGAATTCTAAACCAGCAAGGATTTATAATGGGAATGAACAATTTCCACGTTGTTAAAGATTCAAAATACGAATAAATAATTTCATTTTAGCAAAAATGATATGCATGAGTAATTACCAAGATGGTCGAGATTTTCATAAGTGTGAATATTATCAAAAGAGTCAATAATTATCAAATTGGTTCAAATTTTTCCATGAGTGTGAATAATTGTCAAATTAGTTAAATCAATACATGCATAAATAATTCCTAAATTGACAAAAACTTATTACACACAAGTAATTCCCTAAACGATAAAAATTCACCATGAGGCAAGTTTCCAAGATCACGGCATCATTAATTTAGGTGTAAAATTTTGCCACATGACATAAGACAAATTTTGATCGAAGAGTCACATAATGATTGTCGAAAAATACAAGAAAAGAGAGAGAGAGAGAGAGAGAGAGAGAGTGGCAAAAATATGGTTTCAAATGGTTTTTGAAAATTATTCATGCATAAATATGGATCAAAATCAACTAGTCCTAAAAATTCATAATTTGGCCATTAACTACAGGAAACAACTTCAAGTAAATTTTTTAGAAATCTTATGAAAATGGAAAGAGAAGAGGAAAACAAAACAAATTAAATGTTTCACAAAAAGTAAAAAAAATCTTACTTACCTCGATTGGTGAAAGTGTCGCGGTGGAATATTTCCTTCAAACTTGATCTAATGAGAGCTTATAAGATCAATGAGTATGGATGATGGAGGGGCGTGATGGTTCTAGACTATTATAGGACTTTATGTAGAAAAATATGAAGATGACTAGGGCTGCTATGGGGCGTTAAAAATAAGGGAAAAGGCTTGGTTAGGCTGCTATGGGGAATCAAAGAGAAAAGAAAGTAATGATTGGGATGAATGTTAAGGAAAGAAGAAGAGGGCTACTACATGGCTGCTTTTGTGGCGTTAAGTCAGGAAAAAGAAGACGAGTCTGTGGGTGTGCTGTGGTGTAGTCAGGATGAAGAAGTACAACACAAAAATGGAGGTGACTGTTAATGGGCGTTAAAAGGAGAAGAAGAAGATGGTTGGAGCTATGGTTGGGCATTAGAAGAAGATAGAGAGGAAGATGAAGGTTTCGATGAAAGGTTGAGTTGCCGACTGGAGTTGACACAGGTATGCTATCCTTCTTCTTTCTCTGTCCTTTATTTATTTATTTATTTATTTTTTGTGTTTCCTTTGCTGATATCAAAACCTGTGCGGGAAGAAAAATCTAACAAAGTACGAGAGAGTGAGAAGGAAAGAGAAAATCTGAAAGAGAGACCAGTACAGTGAAGTCTGTCCCAAGAGAGTCTGAGAGTGTGGATGTGAGAGAGAGAGTCCGCCCCCTGCCGTGTAAGGGTATGAGACCTTTTATAGCTCTTTATAGCTAACTGAAACTATGAGAGATATCTCTTATTCTTTTCTTGGCCAAATCACGTGTGTATAAAAGAGATGTGCTTCGTGGTTCCATGTTCCATTCTTCCTATCGAATGAAATGTTTGCTTGTTGGTTTGATCATCTCGTTTAAGTTTGACCGGGTCTTTTATTCTCTTAATTGATTAATAATTGATGGTTGCATTTTATTAATCAACGATTTAGATAATTAATTCATGGTTATTGATTGGTTTAAAAATTGTGGGTTTTGAATTTTAATGATTTATTTATTTTAAAATGGACCGATCTTTGATTTTAATCGTATGCAAATAACGAGTTCTTAACATTTGATTTATAAAAAAAAAAAAATTAAAAAAAGATATTGGCGCCCTATAGATATGTAGGCTTTGAAGCCTTTGGGGAGGTTTGAGCTCATCTATGGGGGTTTAGGAGTCATCACTATTCAATTAAAGTGTGAATAGATACTATAGAGGGAAATAACCGCACAGTCATCAAGACCATACACGTGTCCAGGTTGGTTAAGTGGTACCATGCGCAGATCAATATACGGGGTGCTACCCAGCGGAAGGGTAGGCCAAGGTAGAGAGTGCTTGGCTTGGTTAGGAGGGTAGTACAACACTAAACAAGACCTGGTCTGCTAAGTAGGACAGTCCCGATAAAAAAACACCCATAATCTTGATGCACGCACGTCAAGCCCAAAGATCTCTCTAGTATAGCATATTCAATCTCAAAGATCCCCATTCCATTTAGGATCCTAGGAATCAATGGATTCGTTAGGATCACCTCTCGTGAGAAAGGAAAATCCTGATTAAGATGAATGATCTATAAATAGGTATATATTTTGCGTTAGGCATGTCACATGTTCGACAAAATGTTTCAATGAAATTGGTTGAAGAAATGCTGAGGTTTGGGGATAAGAAAGGTATTGGGTGGGCTTAGGTAGAGATTTTGATGGTTTAGGTGAGATTTTTATTGGCTTGGGATGGTTATTTCGTGTTGGACACGCCTATGTTAGGCAAAATACTTCAACGAGGTAGACATGGATTTGGGTCAAATGGCTTGAGGTGTGAATTGCTAAGGCATGGGATTTTTGATATTTTGATATTTTGATATTATTCAAATTTTTTTGTTATTTTTTGGTATGACTCTTGATTGGCTTCTACCACTTATTATGTTTTCTTTCCTCCTCAGATGAGTCGGCTTAATATCTTCAAAGCTTTGAGGGGTGAGTCTTCTGGTAAGGGCAAATACAAGATAGCTACTCGTCCCAAGGATAATTCTTCCAGCAGTTATTGTTACGCCCCAAGTTCCAAGATCCATAACCCGACCCGTTACTACTATTTGAACTGTGATCCATAACTTAGGGGTGATATAGGAATAATCCACTTACTCACATTGGCAAAAAAATACGTGATGCACCTAACTAAAAATATTATCTAAATCCATTTCTTGGAAACATTCACATAGGACAACTCAATGCACCTTCAATAAAAAATTCATAACTTGGTCAATTTTTATAGGAATTTAATGCGACATCCCATTTTGGAAAGATGGTTGAAATAATCATAATATAAAAATGTGAAACCAAATAAATTTTTTTTTTGGTATAAAAATACCTAACAAAAGTTCTGTATTATGACACAATTTAGAATTTAACACATTGTGTGATTTCTAAAATTTGTACACACTTTTGTTCATAATTAAAAGTAGAGATTTTAAATTCTATAGAAGTTACTGAAATGTAGAACCCAAGAAAAATAGGAAATCTAAATTAAAATCACTGTTTGGCATGTGAAATATTTTTAAAAAAACAGAGATACAAAATAGGTTTCCTACAGTCCTATTCTATAGGTTGGACGGTAAAATCCAAAATAAATATTTCTGTCTTTTAAATGGCATGGGAGCAAATCTATATGAAAATTAACTTGCAAAACCTAATTATCAAAAAAAAAAAAAAATCAAAACAAACGAAGAAGTCTAAGCAAAGATTACAACGATATAAAGTAGGTTTTATTTTCTATTCAGTTTTGTTGTCCATTAACAACGACAGTAAAGATGACTCGTTTTAAAATATAATAAAATTTTTAAATTTTCAAAAAAAAAAAATTATAAAGATATGCATGTGCAAGTTATAGAATTTTTCAGTGGTATCACATCATTTCAACAACAAATGAAAATTCTATGACTTTTTTAATAACACATGTTAAAAGGAATCAGCAACATTACAAATCTTCTTTTCTAAATCAATTAATAACCAATGTCCTTAAAATGAAAATCCTATACATTTATTCGATAAATTAGTTTAAAAAAATTCTAATAAGCATAAGATAACATCAAGAAGTCTTCCCAAAACCTCATACACCCATAATCATGGAAGCAAATCAAGTCAAGAAATAAAACAAAGCAAATCGTTGAAGACGATCCCAATGCCTCTAACGTGTTTTCATCGAAATCTAAATTTTTTGACATTTAATGTTGATGAGAGACAAAGCCCATTAAGAGTGATATGACACCCCTCCATATAGTCAAAAATAATAGAAAGGAATACATCAAATTGCACATGGTATAATGATAATAAAATAAAACAAAACAATTATTTCAACACTTCATAAATAAGAAAATCGCTAAATCATTTTATCTTTGGTTTGGCTAAACCACCATATTCAATTTAGCTATTTTATTCCTGGTCTAGCAAAACCGCAAACTATTTCATTCCAAGGCCTTCCTCGAGGGCTAAATGGTCTTGCACCCAAGGGCCTATGCCTTACTTGTTTTACACACCATTTGTCCTCATAAATATTGTAACTTTTTTATATAACTCAAAAATCATGTGGACCATTCATTCTTAGCATAGAGTCACTAAAATCATACCAATATTCACGCATACAATATCATTAGATTATATGATTATCATTATTTTTATATTTATATTATGCTTTAACGATGAGATATATACATACAAACATGGTTTACTTCTTTTAAATTATTATTAAACTAAGTTAAGGGGAATCAAATCCTACCTTGATCAAATTTTAGAACATTTTCGGTCGAGTCACGCGTTCTTCACACCTCCTTAACCTCATGGTCTTTTTCTTCTTTCTATTGGAGAGACTTCACACTACCTACATCTCTTTTTTCCTCTCTCAATTTCTCTCTCTTTCTCTTTCCTAAGGATGAGATTAAGTTTTCAAATAAAATAAAGGTATGCTCCTAAAAATTTCAGTAATAGTGTCACAACATATTATCTCATTTAATTATTCTAAATATTAATTCTCTTACCAATCTAGATCACTCACAAATTAAGAAATTTTTTAACTATCTTAAAATTCTTTCCTTATTTCAACATGAATATAAAATATGATTATTATTTGACTACCCTATTCGAATACAATTTTGACTTATTAATCATCTTTCCATCATTGAAGTGATTGAGTGTCCTTTATTTTATAATGCCGATTTAGTTTCCTTGCTGACGACGAGAGAGTACCCACTCTTTGTGGTTGAGAAGAAGAATTGGTATGCTTATCTTCAATTTATCGACAAGAATATGATTAGATGAGTAGGCTCTTTCCAACATTCTGCTTAGCCCCATTTGTCTTTTAGTAATTATCGCTTATTAATCTTGATTGGCTTGTTAGTGTTTACAAACTATTTTTTATTCCAAGTCCTCTATCAGTATGGTCACATTCAAGGAGTCCATTGCCCTAAGGATTTTAGTGACTTGATCGAAGACTTTGACGCTTTAGACATTCATTTGCGAAATCGGTTTATTAGGCTTTGGTAGAATTTTGGAGATTTTTTGTGTTCTTATCTTTGCTTTTCATGACTTCGCCCGATACCAGTCTTGGCTTTGAGATTTGATGGGTGGTCATCCTCTTCTTATTCCTGGTCTCCGTCTTAGTTTACATATTTCTCACATCTACAACTACCATGATTGGGTTCAGAAATTTCGAGTAGATGACCATTGTATTAAACATATCTGGCTACAGTCCAAGTAGAGGTTACAGTCTAATATTGATCATTTGAGGTTGTTTTGAGTGATAGCGAGACTCTAAGATGTAGTGATGTTGAGAGGTACTAGGCTAAGATTGATGAGCTTAGGATGAGACTGAACTCTAGTACTCATGTTGACGATATGGCATCATATCTAGTGAGCCAAAATCCTTCCGATACAAATAAAATAACCGTTGATTTGGTGGCTCAAGTCCATGACTTAGAGCTTCGCCTATATACATCTTATGTTTCACACAGGTATACATAATTTTCCTATGTTTCCTACATCTTTATTTTCTGCATACTTGAAGAAAAGGATGTAAAATCATGCAATGAATGAGAATATATTTTTTAGTATTTTTGACCTTAAGATATATCTACCTTTATTTTTGAAAATTGTTGTTTTGATACAAATTATAGAATTTTTCTGATAGGCAGAAAATATAATTTTTGATGATTTTGAGATTTTTTTTGAATTTTTACATTTGTAGAATGAAGTTGAAAGAAAGCAAGTAAATTATTAATGATTTCCAAAGTTATTCGAGTAAGGCAAGGTTGGAACATGAGTAAGTTAGGCCTAAACATCTTGTATTTATTGAGGTAAATCAAACAGATTATGTGAACCCATTCTCAGCTTCTCTTAAATCCTTTAGACTCATCCCCATAGTCAAAAATGTTTGTCTTTAAGAATTTGAAGGGTTAAGGTGAAGGTTTTATATAAAGAGGTGTGATTGGATTGGTTGGTGGTATCTAAAAGAAAATTTTGGCGGCTTCTCAGTTTTATTTTTATTTTTATGTTATTTTTATCAATGTTGCCCTCAATGCATTAAGGTTTTCACCAAGTTCAATTTTCTACCTCTTTTGCACATCCATGCCCCTTTTGAGGTTTTTATCGTGTCGATAGTTCCTGATTTTTCCATAGATGATATTTTTACTCACAACACCCTTTCAGGTTTTCACTGTGCCATTTTAGACTATGTTATATTTATTAACATTACAAAATAAAATGGATACAAATACCCAAAGTCATATAGAATCCCAACGACTCTAGTGGTATGGCCATTCAAGTTTAGTTAGCAAGTCAAAGATTTTATTTCTTAGCTACTATTTTGATGATTTGATCTTATCTATTTTCTCCTACTTTTCTTTTCTTTTATTGAAAAACGTAGTTATTTCCCCAAATTGCCTCAGTATATTTACTAGCTTACCCAAATCCTAGATAGTCAAAGAAACGATCATCCTCGAAGAGGTTTGACTATGAGATTGGGAAATGAAAAGTGACCTCTCTTCATTTCGAGTATCAGATCTCAGGTATAATATTTCTTAATTGTGTTAGCATTTATGGCTTAGAAAATACTTCACCATCCATTTCTGTGAGGATTAGTATACTTTTTAACATCTCTTTCTTGACTACTAATGGACATTCGTAGTTGGATTTGAACTTGCCTCTTGGATTTTCTTGAATTGGAAAGATCTTCTTTAAAATCATATCACCTAGCTGAAAATCTGTCGATCTAACCTTCTTGTTGTAAGCTCGTGCAATTTGCTTATGATACAACTTTTTGTAACATATTGCAATGAGTCTTCTCTCTTCAATCAAGTTTAGCTAGTCATTTTGTAATCTAATACATTCAGTCTCTTCCAATTTCACTTCCATAAGGACTCAGAGAGAAAAATTTATACCTCAACTAAAAGGACTGCCTCCATCCCATAAACGAGTGAGAATGATGTTGCTCCCGTAAAGATTTTGATCGATGTTCTATAAGCATGGAGAACATAAGGTAACATTTTATGCCAATCCTTATAAGTTATTACCATCTTATCAATGATTTGCTTGATATTCTTATTAGCAACTCCACTGTTCTATTCATCTTCGATCTATGGTATTTCATATGAAAATCTTCATAGAGCTTCTTCATGGCTTTGTTCTTGTAGTTGAGAGCATTATCTAACACAATGGGCACTAGGTAGGCCATATTTGCAAATGATATTCCGTTTCAAAAATCTGATAACCTTTCCTTTTGTAATGTTTGTGTAAGACATGACTTCCACCCACTTAGTGTAGTAGTCAATAGCAACCAAGATAAATCTATGACCATTCGACGCTTTAGGGTTGATCGGACCAATAATATCCATGCCTAGAGCAAGAAAGGTCATGGTGACGTCATGGTGTGAAGTTCATTTAGTGGTGCGTTAATCTTATTGGCATATATCTAACATAAGTTGCATTTCTTGACATGTTGGAAACAATCGCTCTCCATCATGGACCAGTAATAGCCTATCTTCATTATTTTCCTTGCTAGCATGTGCCCATTCATGTGAGGATCGTAAATCCCTCCATGGACAACTTCTATGAAATGTTTATATTCATCCCCTACTACACACCAAAGGAGAACCTTGTGGAGTAATCACTTGTAGAATATCCCATTGCTTAAGAAGAATTACCTAGCCAACTTTTGAATTATTTTCTTCTTAACATCTGTAGCTTCTAGAGGGAAGGTTCTATCTTCTAGATAAGTTTTGATATCAATGAACCATGGAGTTTCTATTTTTGCATCCTCTGCATCAATGGGCAAATAGTAAATTGGCTCATCTTGAATCTCTATCTTCAAGAGATCAATATTTGTTTCTTTTGTGACTTTGATCATAGAGGCCAAAGTTGCAAATGCATCTACAAATTGGGTTTTGGCCCTTGGTATGTAATTAAAAGTTATTCGAGAGAAATTAACATTTAACTATTTGATATACTTGCGGTACGACACTAATCTCTATTCTCGTGTTTGCCATTCCCTGATAGTTTGATAAACAACTAGACTTGAGTATCCAAATATATCGATCTCGTTGACTTCCATTTCTATTGCTGCCTATTTGTATACTGGAAACATAGCCTGACTGTTATGTGCACAAACGATCTTTCAAACTTCATTAAAATAACTTTGATCCTGTTACCCTTCTGATTGATTACACCATCAAAGTATAGTTTCCAACCTAGCTCGTTTTCATCTTCCTCAATTTATGTAAAAAGAATGATTTCATTTGGAAAGTTAGTCTTCATGGCTCATAATCCGAAAAAGGGTACTATGCTAGATGATCTAGGATGGCATGTCCCTTGATTACTTTCTATGTGACATACTCAATATCAAATTCTGATAGTATTACTTACCATTTGGTAGTGCGACCAATAAGTGCAAACTTCTTGAATAAGTACTTCAATGGATCCATCCTAGCAATAAGCTATACTTTATAGCTTAGCAAATAATGGTGCAATCTTTGAGACACCCAAATTAGGTCGCAACATGTATTCTAAAGTAGAGAATACCTTGTTTCTACAGTGCAATTTGATTTTAATTTTACTTTCTTTTCTCTCCTCAGATTCTTCTGCCCTTTCTATTGTTGAGGCTAGAAAATAGTAGCGTAGAGCATCCAAAGATAGGAGGCTAGTGGTAATGGGCCTCCAAACTATAACTATTAAGGGGGTGGTGTAGGGAGATCAAATATATCTTTCCCCTTCCATTTTGCCTCGACCACCTGCACGACAGGCTTTCTTTGCCTTTGATTCAGTTTTTTCCTTCTCCTCCAACCTCCTTAAGGTCTTCTGACGCTAAGAGCATTGACGTCTCAGAGTTTATTTTCTCCTTCTCCCATACCATCAGGGCTACTCCTCCCTTTGACCAGGGTAAGACGAAGAAGAATAAGAAGAATCTGGTCCCTCGTGCTTCCACCCTCACTAGAAAAGAAGGTCAACTAACACTAGTGCATGGGTGTAGACACCCCATTTTTACATCTGCCTAACTTGGTGATCCGTCACCCGGTTATTGTGGATTCCTAATGATGAGCGCAAAGAATTCGAAAGCTTGTGAGAGGTCTTTTTTCAATTTGCTATGTCTGTTTTCTTTGCCACGTGACATAGAATTACACATGCTTAAGATTGCTATACTATACATTCGATTTAGTAAGCATATATACTTAGGTTCGCAACACATTTTGATAACTTAGAGACCTCATTATGATAGAAAAATATGACCTCGAGACTTAGAAATAATCATATTGGGATTGAAAGAAATATCATGTCAAAATTCGTAAAAATCTACAAAAATGACCAAAATGATGAAAATACCTCTCATGAATTTCGAACCTTCGAAAAGTCTCGAAAGATAACCTTTGCTAGCCCTTCAATGCTTTTAAAAAAAATCAATAGTCTCTTCTTTCTAAACCACACCAATCAACCTCAGGAAGGAAGCCTTGTATGAACTATGTTTTGACCTGATCCCGAAAAAAAAGAAAAATTTGGGGTTTGTAGGCAACTTGAGAAGTTATTTTAGACCGAGTCATGCAAAAAATAAAAAATATATATTCTCTTAAGGAAAGTGTCATCCAAAAAGAAAGTTTCTTATTGAAAGGTTCAAAAAAATTAATAATGCCAAACTAAGGGCATTGGAAAAAGTAAGAATCGAAAGAATTGATGAAAAAGAAGGGATATCTCACTATGATTATTTTTGGGAAGTTGAGCCTTATACTTTTTCTTTTTAAGCCACATCCTAGGCCCACCTATTAAGTCCTTAGAAATGCTAATGGATTTGGTGATGTCCAAGGAACCAAGAAGTTGTCAAGTCGAATATTTGAGATCACCAAGAACAAAGAGGAGTCTGCTAATTTGAAAACTCGAAGGGGCGACTTAGGCAAAAGTTAGAGCATAATAAAAAAAAAAGTCGACTAGATTGAAAACCTAAAAAGGAGATTTAGGAAAAAATTAGGGCACCAAAAAATGGAAAGGAAATATCCTACTGAGAAAAAAAATTTAGAAAAAAGCTTTCGTAAAAATTATGAAATGCAAAAAGTCATTCAAGTCACAATAGTCACTTTTTCAGCCAAGTGCTCATAGCTGAAGAAGACAATGTCAAAGTCAAAAAAACTCCGAAGCCATCTTGAACATAGTAAAATCTTTAAGAGTATGTTTACTTTTCCAAGTGTTTGCTAAAGAAAAATGTAGAATCATCGACCACTTTGAAGAAAAAGATCTTCTATTTCAATATTTATCAAAATTTTAAGTCCAGCTCAAGTATTTCTTAAAAGAAATAAAAAAAATTTTAATCAATTCTTTATTACACATATGATAATCTTAAATGAATGTTGGTTCTTTTATCTATCATCTATTAGAATCCATGGTTTCTCGTCCATATTTTTCAAGTGCAATCCATTCCATGAATTTCATAGTCAAGTTCTAATTATAAGCCAATCTTAAAATTAGGGGTATTTTTGATAATAACTGTGATTCCGAATTTTCATTCTTAATCCCATGATCAAAAAGAAAAATCTTATTCAAAAGTTTAAAAGTTCGATGAAGCTCAATGATAATTATGAATCCAGATGCATGATAAGCCAATAACGGCCCAATCTCCCAATCTTTGAGCTCGAAAATATCGAGTATTTTGCTAATCCAAGCTCGAGAAGTGTGGCTCCAATAAGTTCAAGACATAGAAACGAGACTCCAACTTTTTTGAACCATAGAATTAGTTAAAGTAGGATTTTAATAAGTTCCTACAAATCTTAGCCCAAGAAGCGTAGCTCTGATAAGTTTGAGTCAAGAAACAAGACTCCAACTTTTTTAAGATGGATTTTAATAAGTTCCTACAAACCCAAGCTTGAGAAGCGTGACTCCAATAAGTTCAAGTATGAGAAACGAGATTCCAACTTTAATAGGATTTAATAAGTTCCTACAAACCCAAGCCTGAGAAGCGTGACTCAAATAAGTTTGAGTCCAAGAAGTGAGTCTCCAACTTTAATAAGATTTTTTAAGTTCCTATAAATCTTAGCCCGAGTCCAAGAAACGATACTCCAGCTTTAATAGAATTTTTTAAGTTCCTGCAATCCTTAGCCTAATAAGCGTGATTCCAATAAGCTCGAGTCTGATAAACGAGACTCAAATTTTTTTGAACTGTAAAAAAGAATTTCAAATAGGATTTAATGAAGTTCCTACATTACCTGATTCTGATAATGTTATGACTAATTATCTTGTTGTTCAAACATTCCATAATTCTATATTATATGATTGTTTTCATTACGAATCATCATCGTCAGCAAGAAAATATCTCTAGGACCTGATATTTATTGTTATCAAGGAGAGTTTATTCTTAATGATCCAATGGAATACTCTGTAAGCATCACACCATTGCACACACGTGCACTTTTACATAAGTCAAGGAGAATTCCTTAAATTCGGGGATTTGACATTTTTTAGTCCGATGAGAGTTTTACCCTTAAGCATTTGGACACCCAGACGAACTAACCAAATCCGGCTGCAAAAATAAAATGTCATTGACTTTGGCATTCAGATGTTGCACTATCTACCTAAGTAGATTTGCCATCTGGTTTGTTTCCATCCTCTGTCAAAGAAGGGCATCTGTAGACACCCCATTTTTGCATCCGCTTGACTTGGTGATCCGTCACCTGATTATGGTGGATTCTTAATGATGAGTGCAAAGAACTTGAAAGCTTGTGAGAGGCCTTCTTCCAATTCCCTCTGTCTGTTAATTCTACTCTCTTCTTTCTCCTTGCCATGTGATATAGAATTACACACACTTGAGATTGCAACACTATACACTCGATTTAGTAAGTGTATATGCTTAGATTTGCTACATTGCCTTTAGAATATGATTTTGAGTCTAATGAGACCCAAATGGACGAAAGCGGAGAAATTTATAAAAAATCTCAAAATGACTGAAACGCCCTTTGATATCCAACTTGTACAAAAATACCTTAACTCTTAGGACAACCAAAATAAAAAATTCTAACTTCAGTAGAATGACTAATTTAAAAATTTTAAATCAAATTGAATTTAAAATCCAATCTATCAACCAACCAAAAGTAAAATCGACCAATTAACATTCAAATTAAAATTTGATTAACCAATTTAATTAAAATTAAAATCCAATCAACCAATTAACATTAAAATTAAAATTCAATCGACCAATCAAATTGAAATTAAAATCCAATCAACCAATTAATAGTAAAATTAAAATCCAATCAACCAATTAACATTAAAATTAAAATTCAATCAACGTTTAAATTAAAATTAAAATGAACCAACGAACAAATCAATCCAATCGATAGATGTAATTGATAATCCATCGGTTAATCAAAATAAAAAATTAAAACACAACTAACCCATCTAATTAAAATTTTGACTTAATCAAAACCTAAATTGAAAATTAATCATCCACCAATGTGCCATGGGTTGCGAAGCATGAGATCATGGTATCTTTCCTTACTTCCATTTAAACTCAAATAGAAAGAGAAAATTTCTCTTTTGTTCGGTCAAATAAGAAACAAATAAAAGGAAGAATCAATAAATAAATAAAAAAATTGATAAAAACAAAGAAAACTTAAAAACACCTATAAAAAGGTTACTTCTCACCCTTAAGAAGGGGGCTTCTCTTTTTCAACTTTTTATCTCATAACTCACACGTTGCAAGCAAAGAGTGGAAAAATTCTGTAGAGAAAGTAAAAAAAAGCAAAAAAAAAAAAAAAGGAAAGAAAAGAAGCAACATACCTGTCGCAACTCCTATCATCTTCTTTACTCCATTGACGCAGCAACAACTCTCTTCTTTTTTTATTTCAACACATACCATCGCCATCTCCTTTTTTTTTCTCATGACAGTCCCTACCTTCAACTATTCTTCTCAGCAGTACTCTACCTGAACACCCTCATCATTCTCAGCCCTTATGACTTCACCCCTTTCCTCCTTCGCTCATGATCTTACCCAAATACCCTCATCATTTTTTTTTACTATCAATATCATATTACCTTCTTGATCTCTTTCTCTGATCAGCAGCCCTAAATGACTCTACTTTCTTGATCTATCTTATATATTCATCTTCAGCTACTTTTCATAATCTATATCAAATAACCTTCTACTTTTTTCTCACAACTTTCTTTACATCTGATGTCCATGACTCATATTCTCGTCTCACCTTTTATTGTAATACCAAAATAACCTTTGTTTAAGCCACGAAGAAGTCCCCAAGCTACCTTCGTTTCAGTTACGAACCAATTTCGAAAACAACTCATGTTTCAACCACAAACTAGACCCAAAAACAACATTTATTTTGGCCACAAACCAGTCCCCAAACTACCTTCATTTTAGCCACAAACCAATCCCAAAATAACCTTCATTTCAGCCACAAAACAGCCCCAAAGCAACTTCATTTTAGCCACAAACTAGTCCAAAAACAACTATTGTCCGCATTATTCTCTTTTTGATCGCCTAAGCATAGCATCCGTGTTTGGAAATCATCATCTTCTTCATTCACAAATTGCGAAAACATCGTTTCAGACCCCACAACCCTCATTCTACCTCTTTTTATTGTAATCAATTTAGTTAAACACCTTGATCCCGCCACATCTCATCTCGAACCTTGGCTATCCAAATTTCAATCTTTGTAGGGATCCAAGCAACCGAACCTTGTCGGTCAATGTAAGTTGTTTTGTTTATTTTTGATTTCTTAGAGTTTTTTTATACACCCAAGTTGACTCGTTGATTTTTGTTTACATAAGAAGTTTAAAATCGAATTTTTTCAATAAAATTAGCACGTGAGTCAACTCATTGATTTTTGTGTACGTAAGAAGGTTAAAATTGATTTTTTCTTTGTAAAATTGGCATGTGAGTCAACTCACTGATTTTTGTGTACATAGGAAGTTTAAAATCGATTTTTTCTTTATAAAATTTGCACGAAAGTTGACTCATTTATTTTTATGCGCATGAAGGGATTAAAATTAATTTTATTTCTTATTAAAATAAATCCTAATCGACTCACTGATTTTTGTGCATGTAGTTCTTAAATTGATTTTCTTTTGGTAAAATATGTTGAGTCGTTCCTTGATTTTTGTATGTATGAATGTGTTAAAAGCAATTTTCTTTTTATAAAAACATATGTGAGTTGACTCACTAATTTTTGCACGCATGGGAGGGTTAAAAGGATTTTTCAACTTATAAAACTTGGACAATGAATCAGCTTTTTGATTTTTACACATTGGATTTCAAATTAACTCAAAATTGATTTGTTAATGTGTGCCATGTAGACTTAACTAAGTTAATCAAAAGTCAAGATTTTTCTAAATTCCTAATGTGATTTAAGATATTTTCTTATCTAAGCCATAAGATTGGTTGACCGACTCAATATAAATTGATGATGATCATCTTTTATCAACTTGGAATAAATTCTTGATGATTGGATCTTTTACCTTATGATGATTTAATGAATTAATTTGACTTTAGTCTTTGTATGTTGGCTATAGGATAGTTCTGGATCATTGTCAATCATCTTGATCGAGTAGGTTCAGTGCCTAACACCTTTTGAAACCCGTAATCTGGCCCCTTACCTATTTTTCTTACTCGTGGGCCAATCCAATCCATTTTGGAGTTATCTATGGTTCCTAGACCTTAACTAGGTGGCAACTCCCAATTCTTAGAAAATTCTCAATTTACCAATCGGATCCCTCTTATCTATTTAGTGAAAAAGGGATTGAGGCGATTTTAGTAGAGAGTAAGACAATCAAGCTTCTACCTTTGCTTTTATTTCTACTTATGTTGTTGTTGTTGCTGTTACAGTTACTGCTCCTACTAAGCTTCTTGAAGAGATTTAAGCTTAGGCAATGTAGAGCTTGGACACCATTAGGGAACACAACCTTGTCTTTAAACTTCAGCCGTGTAAGAGGCGTAGGCTGATTAAGAAAAGTTTGAGGAATCCTTCCCTACCACAGGAGTTTGAGCAAAAGGGCCCCAATCACCTCAAGACTCCTTTAAAGTAAGTTGTATTCTCCTAGAGGGGTCGCAGGGTCTTCCTTCACGATGGAAATGAAAATAATGACTTTCGACCCCATTTTAATGTTTATAAGAGCTACGAGGTATGAAACCCTGATATTGCTGCCTCTCTGCTTTCCTATTCAATTTCTCCAGAGGACTGGGATGTCACAAACTAGGCCAATGCTAACCTAGGCTTCGATCTGTTTATCCATGGCCTTTATCAGGTAATTCTCTGCTCTTCACACTCTGCTATTTAATCTTTATGTCTTGCTTACTTAACTGCTTTATTCATCTTGCAGGCCGATGCTCATGGAACCTTGGCCTTTCCAAAATGGCGTGAAGTTGAGGACCAAGTAGTTGCTCTAACTAAGAAGCATAAAGAAAAAATCGCTCTACTATAAGCTAAGCTGGCTTCCTTCAGGCAATTTTCCCAAGAGGCTAGGGAGGAGATAGAAGCTAACTTGGCCTAATTTTCTATGGAAAACTTAAACTTGAAATCTACCAATAAGAAGTTAGTAGATCTCCAAAATGTTCTCCAACTGGAAATAGCCAGCTACAAGGAGAAAGTACAGAAGAGAGACACAAAGTTGGCAAATCTCCAAGAGAAGGTACAACAACAAGCACTTGAGCTATTATGATTAGTATTAAGACGGCTAGGACAGGTCAGACCATGGAAGATGAGGCTGAGACCAAGAGACCGCTGGCGCAATTATAAGTCGAATACTTTCGGTTGGCAGAGGAAGCTTCTTCTAAGGCTTATTTTGAAAGCTTTGAAGCTATCCGATTTCAATCTGTAGAGGAGGAGGACGAAGAAGACAAAGAGGATGAAGGTCTTACTAGTCTTCCTATCAAGGAGATTTTTATCTGGTCTAGTGATTATAGGCAAACTCTACCTTACCAACTAGATGAGGAGAGGAACCCCGTGCTATCCTAAATTGAGTCCCTGGTAAGCTTATGGAGGATAGGCATACCATAGATTTGGACCAAGCCAAAATGATCGGTTTACCTACTTTAGCCAGTGACCTACCTCCTGTCCTCATTATCAATGTTGATCAAGATGAGGCGGTCGACCATCCAAATCCTACTACTGAGATTTCATCTTCCGCCAACTAGTCATCTATTCCGGAATGAAGATCTGTTTCTTGGTTTCAACCGTATTTTATTTTTTCTGTCGTTTTTTGTACTATCCCATCTTTGGGATTTCTCTTGTACTCTTCTTGCTATTAATAAACACTTTATTTTTAAGCCAACTGCTAATCTACCTTCAATATGAAATTTACTTTTCCGTACTGTTTGTGCTGCACACTCAACTGTTGAACTACTTTCTAACTTAGCATAGATTTCAACATTATGCCTTACTTAAATACTTCAACAGATTTGTTCTCTTGCACTGTTTATATTTACTAGCTCTTCCCCTGAGGTTTTACCTTATGTAAATTTTACTTAGGTGGAACCTTTTTGTAAATAACCACAAAATAAAAAACATTTTGTGCAACATAAACTTATGTTCTTTAGGGAGGTACTTTTGAGTTATTATCCTTCAAGAAGGCTCTAACTCAGTGTTACGCAACATATAACTTAATGGATTTCAGGGCATAATACTCACCTTTGTTCTTGAAATGGTTATTCTACAGTATTTTTATTATTATAAGGTGTAGACACCCCATTTTTGCACCCGCCTGATTAATCAACTCGTCAACCCGATCGCAACGGTTCCCAATGATGGATGTTTATTCCATTGCTTTATTTTGTTACCAGAAATGTTTCAAAAATCTAGATGAGGTATCTCAAACTGACAAAACTGTATAAACCACGCTACGCTAGGAAAATATAATCCCAGAAGCTTAGAAATCACCATTTTTCAGACAAAAAGAAGCTTTACGATAAAAATCACTAAAAATGACCAAATTACCAAAATACCCCTAACATCAAAACGACCCTAGAGCCTACGTTACGCTTAGGAAAACTCTCTCAAACACATAAAACAACAAATCGAAACCAAATAAATCCTTTCGTCAATTTTAACAGAATTCGACAAAATTACGAAAATGCCCCTCATAAAGTTCATGATCATTTCACACAAAAAATTTCATAAATGACACAAACTAATATTTCCATTGAATTCCTTACGAAAAATCGATTCTAAAACATCCTAGAACATTAAAAATTGACTTAAAACGTGAAAAGTCCTCTCCGGGGGTAAAACGGTAATTTCACAATTTTCATAATTAAAAATTTTGAAATTAATAAATAAAACATTAAATAATTAAAGTGAAACATTAATGAAATTAATTTAAAATTTTGAATTAAAAAAATCGATCAATCGGACTTTCAAGTAAAATTGTTGAGGTTCGTGAGATATTTCTTTAAGGACCCCTCCATTTGGGGGTCCAAAGAATTAAAGATATAATAGAGGAGGGTTCTCCAAAAAATTAAAGTCAATCAAGCAAGACTAAGGTCAAGGTATTAAAGTCAATCAAGTGAGACTAAAGTCAAAATTAAAGTCAATTAAGCAAGACTAAAGTCAAGATACTTAAAGTCAATTAATTAAGACTAAAGTCAAAATATTAAAAGTCAATCAAATAAGACCAAAAGTCAAAATCATAATAGAGTTCTAATTAAATAATAACTCTATCTAATAGAGTTCTAATTAAAAAATAATTCTATCTAAAACAATTCTAATTAAAACACAATTCTATCTAAAACAATTATAATTAAAACACAATTCTACCTAAAACAATTCTAACTAAAACACAACTCTAATTAAAAGAACTCTAATTAAATACTAACTCTATCCAAATCAACCCCTAAAAAACTCTATAAATAGAGGTGTTCACACCCTATTTTCGTATCAAATCATAAACCCTAAGAGAAGTAGGTCTAAAAGCCCCCCTAGCCTCCCATAAACCCTAGTTTTGGAGCCCCAACTCCTTACCTAACATCCCTCCTTCGATTTTAGCATAAAGAACACACCCAAAAGCCCTTCAAAAACGCTTCAAAATCCATAATAAACTTGAAGAGTCCAGATCCAAAAATAAGGAGATACCTTACCTCGTAGATCCGAAATCAAATTCGGAGACAGAATGAAGCAAGGGAGTACGGTACAAGGAGCTATTTTTGTCGGATCTGAGGGAACAAAGTATTTGCTATCGGAAAGGTGTAACTTTTTTTATTTATTTATTATTATCTAGGTTGTTAGCAATGTAATTTATTTGGGAAGTTAGTAGAGACCGGCTTTTGCCGGGCGGGGTTGGTGCCTAACACCTTCCAACCCCATAACATGATCCTCGAATTCAACTTTTCTCGGTTCTAGATTAGTTTTTTATCCATTTAGAGTCATTGATCGGTTCTTAGACCGTAATAACTAGGTGGCGACTCCCAAACCTCAAGGGTCAAAAGCGGATCCGCGCACCCCACGGATCGAGGGCGCTTTCAGTGGCGACTCCGCTGGGGATTATTGAGGATCAGACTTGAAAAACCCCAACTATGGGAGCATTGTCTGGATGACCTAGTTTTTTTTATTTAGTTTGATTTATTTTATTTATTTATTTATTTTTGTGGCTTGGTTGTGCATGATTTTGGGTATTTTTGTCCAACTAAGGGTCACTTTTTTATGACCCTTAAATAATGAAAGATTCAAATTGACATATGAAAAGGATGGAATGATGAAGGTTGGGACAGCAATGTTAAATTATTTTTACAGAATATTCTCGTGAGAATTAAGTCTGGGCACCTATTAATAAAATGTAGATCCCATCGAGTAGATTAATTTAGAATCTGAATCCACTCGATTTCGTTATCGGGAGTCTTGGATATTATCGATGCAAGTTCAATATGTAAATCTGGAATTGTTGCTGAATGAAGGTTGGGACAGCAACGTTAAAACGTTTTTACAGAATATTCTAATTAGAACTAGGTCTGGGTACCTATTAATAAAACGTAGATCCCATCGAGTAGATGAATTTAGAACTTGAATTCACTCAATTTCGTTATCGGGAGCCTTAGATATCATCGATGCAAGTTCAATCTGTAAATCTGGAATTGTTGCTGAATGAATATTGGGATAGTAACGTTAAAACGTTTTTACAGAATATTCTAATAAGAATTAAGTCTGGGAACCTCTTAATAAAATTTATATCTCATCGAGTAGATTAATTTAGACTCTGAATTCACTCGATTTTGTTATCGGGAGTCTTAGATATCATCGATACAAGTTCAATATGTAAATCTAAAATTGTTGCTGAATGAAGGTTGGGATAGCAAGGTTAAAACGTTTTTACAGAATATTCTAATCAGAATTGGGTCTGGGCACCTTTAATAAAACGTAGATCCCATCGAGTAGATTAATTTAAAATCTGAATTCACTGGATTTCGTTATCTGGAGCCTTAGATATCATCGATGCAAGTTCAAATTGTATTTTTCTAATTAACAGAAAATCCGAATTTATCTAGTGTTAACACAATTAATGTTCCTGAGAGCGAGCTCATTTGGCACTAGGATTTTTCTCTTTAATTTTCTTTTGTGATGTGTTTTTAATTTTTTTTTAATTACAAAAAAAAGGTTTCATCGCTCCTCATCTCAACAATTATCATTCTATCATCAATGTAACATCTATTGGAATCTCGATTTATTTTGGACCACCCAAAAGTGATTATTGATTAGACCTTAAAAATTATAAAAATCATGCCTATTGCAATGTTTGTTTGATCAATTATTATATGCTATACTCATTAATTGATTTGTCATTGATCTTGATCAGATATATAGTTGATGTGTTTATTGGTGATCTTAATGATTTTATTAGACTGGTATTTGTTTTGGCTAATATTCATATGGTATCAATGTGTGATGGTATGATCAGGCCCATGGGCCCATTTGTTTGGAAAAGGCCCTGGGCACACCCCACCCTGTTTTGCACACACCACATGCACGTTTACTGTTTTGCACACTTACACGTCCTATATAGCCAACGTGGCACTAGTGCGTAGTCTGATCTCTTTGGAGATGCGACGTCATTCATGAAAACCACAACTCCAGTCACGTACCTTAGGGTATATCAAACTGGGGCATCAATATCGTCTGATCAGGTGATTCTGAAAGATATATTGATGCACCCAGGCTGGAGCAACCTGAGCCTTTTACCTATTGTGAGCCACACAGTCACATGTCCCGATTGCCAACGTAGTACTAATACATGGTCGGTCCCCTCGTGGGATGCTAAACCATTTATGAAAGCTACAACTCTTGACTCGTACCCATAGGTATGTAAAAGATAATCTAAGTATATCAATTGCACTTCTTGATCAAAACCGGTGCCTAAGCAAGATCTTGCCCCGCTGTACCCTACTGTACGAGGGGGATAGACTACGTCTATTCTAGACGGGAGGTATTTAAGTGGGCCTTTGCTCAGCATCGTGTGCCACCTCTCAACTGGAGATCAAATTGGTTGTTTTTGACTTCAAAGAAGTGAGTTGAGGTTTTAAATTATCACCTATACGGTATATCAAACCAAGTCACCACGTGTCGAGAGGTATATAGGTGTGCTTGGGCAAGGGTGGCTAGATAAATTGCATTGCATGTAGTAAACCTAGAGTCTAGAAATTTTTCTATAGGTCACGACCTGAACTGACTATGAGTGTTCCCAGGTTGTTTTATTCAATCCAGCCAACAGGTAAGTGGGCGGACCGATCCAAAATAATCAAACAAAACCCGCAATATCGGTCCGACCCAATCAGTGGAATGTACCGATCAATTTGAACCAATTAAACCAGTTGGCCCAATTGACAAATGGATCAACTGATCAATTCCAAATCAGTTTGACTAATTGGTTTCATTTTTTAAGATCCAGACCACTTTGTATAGAAAGACTCAATTTTAGGATCAAATTAATTTGTCTGATCAAAGGTTCAATCCCAATTAGGGGTAGACCCGTTTCTAACATTTCTCACTTTCTTGGTCATCATAGACTTATAGTGCATTTGAATTCGATATTTCCCACCGGATTTGGGCTATTCTATATTGAAACTTTAATCATGTGGTTAAGAGTCAAATCTTTAGAGTCAATGGTTAACCTTGGTTTACTTCCAATCAGGTAATAATTGGTCCCAAATGTTCTAAACCTCCATCTGTACCACTTTGGGTCCGTGAAAAAAATCGTCTTTCTAGAGTACCATTGCCAAGTAGTCAGTCTTTGCCACGAGAAGAAACGAGTACCATGGATGAAGCTGCACTTCGTCATATTTTAGAATCTTTTCAAGCACAGATTATTGCTTCTGTTCAAACACAAATTGAATCTCTGAAAATTGAAAAGGGAAAAGATAAAGCTATAGAACCTCAGGATGTGTTTGACCTCATTGAAAATCAAGAAGATGATCAGTTACACGTCGACCCTGTCCTAGCTCATCGAATAACTCAGGTTGAAACTGCTTTGAAGAATATTAAAGACCCCGATGATCTTACTCTTGGATTAGGGACAATGACTTTGTTTCCCACGGTCCGTCTGCCAGAGAAGTTCACAATGCCAGATATGGAGAAGTTTGATGGTATTGGATGCCCTAGGACTCATTTAAAAATTTATGTCAGCATAATGCAATCTCAAGGTCTGAGTGAAGAACAGATGGCTCAACTTTTTCAAAGAACCCTTACAGGTCCTGCCCTACGCTGGTTAATGTCATTGGACTCATCTCGGGTAAGAACGTGGCATGAATTGATGAAGGAGTTTATTGGTCAGTATTCATTTAACACGGATATGGAACTCACAAGAAGAGACCTAGAAACTACTAAACAGAAACCCGGGGAAACTTTCACTGAGTTCATTGCTCGATGGAGAGCTAAAGCCGCTCAATTGTGACCAACCTCAAGAGAAGGAACAAGTCAAGATTATCCTTAGGAATCTCACTCCAAATTATGCCAAGTACTTGATGCCTCAATAGCTTCCCACTTTTCAATCCCTCCTTGAGGCTGGAAATCAAGTTGAGGATGCCTATTCTTCGGGACTTTTTGGTAACTCGTCTGAGTCAAAACCCAAACATTTCAAACCTAATGTCAATTCCTTACAAGAGGCCAACACCTCCTTCGCACTATCTCCTCAAGCTACTCAGCCTTCACAAACTAAGCCTAGGAGACAGTTTGCCAATCTTGGAATGTCCCTTAGTGTTGCTTATCAAAAATTGATGAAAAGGGGATTGCTGACGTCTTTACAACCTAAGCATTTGCCTAATCCTCTTCCTCCAAACATGGATAATGGGCAATTCTGTGAATTCCATCAGATGCCTGGTCATGTTCTTGACAGGTGTATTACTCTTCGACATGCTATCCAAGACCTTATTGAGCAAGGAAAAGTCACCATACTCACTCCTACTACTCCCAATGTTAAGACTAACCCTTTGCCTACTTTTCAAAATCAACCCCCTCCTACTCTGAACCTAATATCCATATCCAAACCCGAATCAATTGATCCAGTTTCCTTCATTCACCCAATGGATTTTAGCAGTGCATTCGCTCCATGCCAGAATGAGCACAACTACCCTAAGGTAGTGACAGAACTGAAGAACAGGGAAATTATTGAAGCAACGGATTGTCCTGCATATGACAGAGGCTTGAATTAGAATATGAAGAGATAGTAAAAGCAGGCAAGTTCAAGTCATCTATCGAAGATAACCGAAGTGGCATAGACTCTAGAATTGTGTCCCTCTATTCATAATGATGTCGTCTTTTAAGTTTTCTTAGTTTTTTTAGCTTCAGTTGCGTCAGTCTTTGAATTCAGTTAGTCATCTTTATTTTTGGGTTTTAGTAAGGTTTGTCAGTTTGTGTTCTTTTTTATTCTAATAAAAAAGCTTTTGATTATCATGTGTGCAATAATGATGTGAACATAAAATCTAACATAAGAAATGACTTAAAGCTCACTAATCAAATTTGATAAATATTGAAATTAAAGAGTACACTCAAGAAGTGCAAATTGATGATACATTATCCTTAGGAGAATATGAGAGAATAGTAAACTTACTTGAGAAATTCAACAATATTTCTTGCATGGTCTCATAAGGATATATAGATGGATCGCATAAAAATATAGATCAAGACATATAGTAAAGGGTGAACTTCAAAGTCGAAGATTATTGGTCAAAAATGATATAGCTGAAAGCATCGACAAAGGCGCTAAGACTTACAAGTGGATCTACCATGTTTCTCACTCAAAAGAGGAGAGTTTTCATTCATAAGAGAATAAAAGATTTTCTCAAAGTTTTAGAAGAGTTGAATAGTTAGAAAACTCAATCATACTCGATTTCACAAAAGAAGACTGAAGAATATTAATTTTCAAAAGAAGACCCTACTTGACAGAGCAATCCAGATATCAAATTCCTGAAACTTTGACCAAGTCAAACAACATTCATCAAAGGAGGCCTTCTTTGGTCGAACCATTTTCCTGTCAAACCAATAAAAAAATAACTTTCTTTAGCCCCTCGTAGCCCTTAAAAAAAATCAATAACCTTTTTTTTCTCTAAACCACACCGACCAACCTTGGGAGGGAATCTTAGTATGAACTACGTTTTGACCTGATCCCAAAAAAAAAAAAAATTTGGGGTACGTAGGCAACCTGAGAAATTACTTCAGGCCCGGTCAAGCAAAAAAAAAATGTATTCTTTTAAGAAAAGTGTCATCTAAAAGGAAAATCCCCTATTGAAATATTCAAAAGAAAAAAAGTGCCAAAATAAGGGCATTAAAAAAAAAATTTGGCAGAAAAAAAAAAAGAATGCCAAACTAGGGGCATTTAGAAAAAATCAAAATAATTGACAGAAAATAGAGAATATCAAACTAGGGGCATTTTGGAAAGTTGAGCCTTATATCTTTTCTTTCTAAACCATATCCTAAGCCCACCTATTAAGTCCTCCTGAATGCTAATTGACTCGGTTAAGGTGCAGGGAACCAAGAAGTTATCGAGTTGGTTATCAAGATCATCAAGAAAAAAAGAGAAGCCTGCTAAGTCGAATACCCGAAAAGGCGACTTAGGCAAAATTTAGGGCATAATCATAAAAAAGGAAAGCCTGCTAGGTTGAAAACTTAAAAAAGCGACCTAGGCAAAAATCAAGGCATCATAAGAAAAAGAAAAATAAAGCCCGCTAGATTGAAAACCTAAAGAGGCGATCTAGGCAAAAATTAGGGCATCATCAAATGGAAGGAAAGGTCCCATCAAGAAGGAAAATTCAGAAGGAAGCTTATGCAAAAACTAAAAAATGCAGAACCATTCAAGCCACAATATTCATTTTTCAGTCAAGAGCTCACATCCGACGAAGACAATGTTGAAGTCGAAAAAATCAGAAGTCATCTTGAACATTGTAGGATCTTCAAGAGTATGTTTACTTGTTCAAGTGTTCACTAATGGAAGATGTAGAACCATCAACCACTTTGAAGAGAAAGATCTTCTATTTTAATATTTATCAAGATTTTTTAAGTCCAGCTCAAGTTTTTTTTTAAAAGAAATTCGAAAGAAAATGATCAATCATTTATTGCACATATGATAACCTTAAGAGTCTTAAATTTAAAGGAATGTCAATTCTTATGTCTGTTATATATCAGAGTCCATAGTTACTCGTGCAATCCATTCCATCAGTTTCGTAGTCAAGTCCCAGTTAAAGTCAACCTTGAAACTAGGGGCATTTTTTAAGGTCATTTAATTTCAAAGTGTTTTGTTCTTAATCACATGATAAAAATAAAATCTTACAAAAGCTTAAAAGTCCGGCGAAGCCCAATGATAATTATGAATCCAAATGCATGATAAGTCAATAAAGGCCTGATCTTTCAAACTTTGAACTCGATTTTGAATCATAGAATGAATTAATAGGATTGTTTAAGTTCCTATAAATCTAAGTCCGAGAAACGAGACTCAAACTTTTTGAATCATATAATGAATAGGCTTTTTGAAGTGTTTGTAAACCTAAGTTCGAGTTCGAGAAACGAGACTCTAACTTTTTGAATCATAGAATGAATAGGCTTTTTGAAGTGCCTACAAACTTAAGTTCGAGTCCGAGAAACGAGACTCCAACTTTTTGAATCATATAATGAATAGGCTTTTTGAAGTGCCTATAAACCTAAGTTCGAGTCCGAGAAACGAGACTCCAACTTTTTGAATCATAGAATGAGTAGGCTTTTTGAAGTGCCTATAAACCTAAGTGCGAGTCCGAGAAACGAGACTCCAACTTTTTGAATCATAGAATGAGTAGATTTTTTGAAGTGCCTACAAACTTAAGTGTGAGTCCGAGAAACGAGACTCCAACTTTTTAAATCATAGAAAGAGTAGGTTTTTTGAAGTGCCTACAAACCCATGTTCGAGTTCGAGAAGCGAGACTCCAACTTTTTGAATCATAGAATGAATAGGTTTTTTTGAAGTGCCTATTAACCTTAGTTCGAGTCTGAGAAACGAGACTCCAATTTTGATAGGATTGTTTAAGTTCCTGTAAACCTTAGTCAGAGTCCGAGGAACGAGACTCCAACTTTTTTTGAATCATAGAATGAATTAACAGGATTGTTTAAGTTCCTTAGTCCGAGAAGCGTGGCTACAATAGGCTCGAGTCTGATAAACGAGACTCAATCTTTTTCGAATTCTAAAAAAGAATTTCAAATAGGATTTAATGAAGTTTCTACAATGTTATGACTCCGATTACCACATTGTTAAATCTTGCCATGATTGCTTTCGTTGCATAAACATATTTCAATTTTGAATCATTATTGTCAGCGAGAGAAGAACTCTAGGACCTGACATTTTTTTACTCAGTAAGCATCACACCATTGCACACTCGTGCACTTTTGCATTATTCAAGGAGAATTTTTTAAAATTCGAGGATCTGACATCGTCAGTGAGAGTTCTCGCTCAATGACCTGACAACCTTTTAGTTCGGGGAGAGTTTTACGCTCAAGGATCCAAACACCTTGACGTATTGCTAAATCAGGCTGCAAAATGAACTGTCACTAGCTCTGGCATTCAGATATCGCACTATCTACCAAAATAGATTTGCTATCTAGTTCGCTTCAACCCTCTGCCAAAGAGGGGCATCTGTAGACACCCCATTTTTGCACCCGCCTGATTAATCAACTCATCAACCCGATCGCAACGGTTCCCAATGATGGATGTTTATTCCATTGCTTTATTTTGTTACCAGAAATGTTTCAGAAATCCAGATGAGGTATCTCGAATTGACAAAACTGTACAAACCACGCTACGCTAGGAAAGTATAACCCCAGAAGCTTAGAAATCATCATTTTTCAGACAAAAAGAAGCTTTACGATAAAAATCACTAAAAATGGCCAAATTATCAAAATACCCCTAACATCAAAACGACCCTAGAGCCTACGTTACGCTTAGGAAAACTCTCTCAAACACATAAAACAACAAATCGAAATCAAATAAATCCTTTCGCCAATTTTAACAGAATTCGACAAAATTACGAAAATGCCCCTCATAAAGTTCATGATCATTTCACACAAAAAATTTCATAAATGACACAAACTAATATTTCCATTGAATTCCTTACGAAAAATCGATTCTAAAACATCCTAGAACATTAAAAACCGACTTAAAACGTGAAAAGTCCTCTCCGGGGGTAAAACGGTAATTTCACAATTTTCATAATTAAAAATTTTGAAATTAATAAATAAAACATTAAATAATTAAAGTAAAACATTAATGAAATTAATTTAAAATTTTGAATTAAAAAAATCGATCAATCGGACTTTCAAGTAAAATTGTTGAGGTTCGTGAGATATTTCTTTAAGGACCCCTCCATTTGGGGATCCAAAGAATTAAAGATATAATAGAGGAGGGTTCTCCAAAAAATTAAAGTCAATCAAGCAAGACTAAGGTCAAGGTATTAAAGTCAATCAAGTGAGACTAAAGTCAAAATTAAAGTCAATTAAGCAAGACTAAAGTCAAGATACTTAAAGTCAATTAATTAAGACTAAAGTCAAAATATTAAAAGTCAATCAAATAAGACCAAAAGTCAAAATCATAATAGAGTTCTAATTAAATAATAACTCAATCTAATAGAGTTCTAATTAAAAAACAATTTTATCTAAAACAATTCTAATTAAAACACAATTCTATCTAAAACAATTATAATTAAAACACAATTCTACCTAAAACAATTCTAACTAAAACACAACTCTAATTAAAAGAACTCTAATTAAACACTAACTCTATCAAAATCAACCCCTAAAAAAATCTATAAATAGAGGTGCTCACACCCTATTTTCGTATCAAATCATAAATCCTAAGAGAAGTAGGTCTAAAAGCACCCCTAGCCTCCCATAAACCCTAGTTTTGGAGCCCCAACTCCTTACTTAACATCCCTCTTTCGATTTTAGCATAAAGAACACCCAAAAGTCCTTCAAAAACGCTTCAAAATCCATAATAAACTCGAAGAGTCCAGATCCAAAAATAAGGAGATACCTTACCTCGGAGATCCGAAATCTAATCCGGAGACAGAACGAAGCAAGGGAGTACGGTACAAGGAGCTATTTTTGTCGGATCTGAGATAACAAAGTATTTGCTATCGAAAAGGTATAACTTTTTTTATTATTTATTATTATCTAGGTTGTTAGCAATGTAATTTATTTGGAAAGTTAGTAGAGACCGGCTCTGGCCGGGCGAGGTTAGTGCCTAACATCTTCCAACCCCGTAACATGATCCCCGAATTTAACTTTTCTCGGTTCTAGATTAGTTTTTTATCCATTTAGAGTCATTGATCGGTTCCTAGACCGTAATAACTAGGTGGCGACTCCCAAACCTCAAGGGTTAAAAGCGGATCCGCGCACTCCGCGGATCGAGGGCGCTTTCATAAGGCAAACTACAATCGTTCGCCAATATTCTCTTAACCATAGGTAGAGGGTGATTTCGAGGATTTGCTCTTCAACTAAACAAATCTCTATGCTCTATCACTTAGGATAGAGCATGGTCGTCCGACTCTTCGCTCTATTGGGTAAACTAGAGGAGAATTGCGGGGATCAAACTCTAGAAAGAGCCTAACTTAGTGATATGTTACTGTAGACACCCCAATTTGAACGGGCCCTCACCCGAAAGGGCCCAAAAATAGTAGTCTTCCAATAAATGGGGCCAACGGGCCTCGAAGGCCCGAAGTATTAAAATCTGACATTTTTACCAAATCGAAGCACCTAAAACCTCCCAATAGGTTAGTGGACCCACCAAAGGGACTCGGCAAGCATCTACCCCGCTCCATTCAAAATACCGATTTTTCAACAAAATAGGTCAATGGGCCTCTAAGGCCCAAAACATTAAAGTGGCAGTTTTGATTGAATTGAGGCCCCTAAGACCAGCCAATGGTCTAAGGGACCTACCAAAGGGATCGGACCCATCCTACGCTTTCCCAAACTTCACCGCTCCACGCTTGCATCCAAAAAATACCAAAAGCTTGATGAAATTCCCCAACAGGCCTAAAAAGCCCAATTTGCCAACACGTGGCATTTTTGATCAAATCAATGATTTCAAAAAATGCAAAAAAATTAAAAAATTAAAAAATGTGAGACTTGGGATACCTGCCCTTCATCTACCCTCCACCGCTCTGCCTCAAAATCCACAAACATTTTAAGCCCATTCAAAGCCCATAAACCCTTAAACTATCAAAAAACCAATTTTCCACCTTACACCCTAATCTAAAATTAACCCCATGTCACCTAAACCCTAAAACCTACCCACCTTCAAAATCCAACTCAAATCAAATCCCATCCAAGCCAAAATAACTTACAACCCTCCTAAAACCCAAGCCCAATACATCAAAAACCCACAAACCACTATCCATACCCAACCCACCTCTAATCCACAATCCAAAACCCATCAACGACTACCCACATCAACCAATCACCCTCTCAACATCAAAAGATGACATATGTCATCATTCCCTTTCACCTCCCTCATCTAATCACCTACCCCATCATCATTATCTAAACAATTCATCTAACCCACATCACCTCTTTCCAAAATCACCTCAACCCATACCCTACCCTAACCTAACCTATCTCCATCCTCTAACATCAACAACCACCCACATCACAACCCATACCCTACACTTCTTAACCTATCATCATTTTCTAATACTATCAACCACTCACATCACAACCCATATCTACACCCATCACTTTCCTTAAAACACTCCAACAAAATCATCTCCCCTCATACCCCCTTCATCATCAAATAACCAACCCATACTCTTCTCTCTAATCAAACAACCACCATCAACCAATCAACTAATCTCATCACCTTATCCTCTCACCATGATTGCCACATGTCTTCATCTTCTTAATCCTTCCAAAAATCAATCTACCAACCTCTTACATAACTCATTTTCCTAAATCTACACATCTTCAACCAACCTAACACTCATTCTCTAAACAACTCCCTTCACCCCCATTCCTCACATCAACCATCACTCATCTCATCCCACCAAACACTCTACCCAAATGGATTTAGGTAAGATCCAAACCATTTGAATTAAAATACAACCCATTTCCCTCATTACACAACTACCCTCTTACACTCCAAATTTCATACCTTTCACTTCAAAAACCCATGCCATTCTCTATTCTCCCAACCTTTTACCCCATTATACCCCTAAAAATCTTCCAAGAATCTATAAATACCCTTCCTCTTCTTCCAAAAATGGTTACCAATTCTCTTTACCAAGTCTTACTAAAAAAAAGAAATCTAATATCTACTCATCTCTCCTCTACTCTCCTACTCTCACAATAATCTTCTAAAAAAGATATACACACTCTCTCACATTCTACTAAGGATTCAAGAAGACATAAAAGTTAAAAGAAGAAGAATAAGAAGAAAAGAAGATTGAAGACACAAGGTGGGTGCAACAAAAAATAAGCCCCTTTCTCTCTCTACCTTCTCGTCCTCCCTCTTCTATCATCCCCTCTCCTCTTCACTATGTTTTAAATGAACTTAGGATAAATGGTCTCTAAGGCTTAGATTTATTAGGATCATCTCTATCAATGGGATGACCTTATGATCAAGCCGAAAGCAAGTCCCTACTTAGGGTACAAATGCACACACGTGGCACTTTATTATCATTTTTTTTAAATCAAAATGACCGAGTTCCTTTGAGGTTACCGCCACTTGGCAGGGAGAAAAGGGTGCCTAACACCTTCCCTTTTCTCCAACCGAACCGCTTACCCCGAATCTCTAGGTTTGATTAGTTCCTATCCATCGCGAGTCACTAAAATGCTAAAATGTCATTTTTTTGAAAAATGTACATCGGATGACCATTCACACCCACTTACAACATGAATGGTGGCGACTCCAAACCTTAGTAGATGTGGCCATCGTAATCACAAAATCACGTATCTACAGCTAACGACTCCACTGGGGAAATGGTTCATCCCTTATGACAACTCGATCATTTTACAAAAAAAAAAAAAAAAAAAAAGATTTTTATCTACTAACATTGTTTGTTTGTTGTTTCCTATGTTTCCTTTTTATTTTGCTTCACATGTCCACATTGTAATATTTATTTACTTTCGCTGTTTGTATTACATGATTATATGAAAAAAAAATGAAATGAAAAATCTTGTTGTACGTGCACTTGCAAGCATAACCCAATTCACAAGCCACCCCACCCTCAACAAATTTAGCCCTGATGCTTAGTACTTCTACGGTTTGAGATCGTTATTTCAAGTGTCGGGGATGAACACATCAAATCCGATCAACAACCAACAATATGTGTATTTCGGTATGCATCGAGGTTTGAAGATCGGGTAGCCGTGAAACCACCTACTAGTCGCATGCATGTGCCCGATTAAATAATGCTAGGACACAAGTTTCAAGTCCACATCGACCCCCAAAGCTAAGTTGTATTTGTTTAGTTGCTATCGGGCCTCGAAGCCCAAGTTGTAAGCCCACGAGGCTAAGTTGTATAGGTTAGGTGTAATTTTCTTTTTTTGCTTATTCCCTTGGTAAGAGGGGAAAAACTAACTTTTTTATTTATCATGCATATCATCAAAACAAAAAAAAAAAAACAAAACAAAATAAAAAAATTGGAAAAATGAAAAAATGTAACTTTGTTTTTGGCCCAAGCCAAAAATCAGAGGCAATGTGCCTCAAGTTGGATTAACAAACATTAAAAATAAATAAATAAATAAAATATTTTTTTTAGCCGAAAATTCGTACTGGTCCGTATTTCAAGTACGGTTTGGCGTATTTTATGCCCATCCGTGTTTGAAATAAGGATTAAATTTTTTTTTTTTTTTTGCTCATTTTGTTCCCGACAACAGTCTTAACAACTTTTGTTCTCGGGTTTATTTTTCTTTTGATATTTAAGGCTTGAAAATGCTTAAATGAATTATTTTTTAATTAAACCTCGTCGTTTTTCTTTGTTTGATCAAAACAGAACTCGCATACATGCTATTGATCAAAATTGACCCACCTAACGTGGTATACTATCAACCTCGGCTACAATCAAATCCGTTACCATCCATCACCAATCATCAAAAATCCACAACCCATATCCATTTAAATGGGTCCACGACTCGCACCACTCAGACTGGCTCCACGACCTAGATCCATTCAAATTGGGTCCACGACCCAGATCCATCTCAACTGGGTCCTCGACCCAAATCCATTTTAACTGGGTCCTTGACCCAGATCCACTTAAACTGGGTTCACAACCCATATCCATTTCAACTAGGTCCACGACCCAGATCCATCTCAATTGGGTCCATGACCCAGACCCAGACCCATTTTCAACTGGGTTTACAACCCAGATCCCATTTCAACTAGGTCCACGACCCAGATCCATCTATAACTGGGTCCATGACCCAGAACCATTCAAACTGGGTCCACGACCCAGATCCACCACGACTGGGTCCACGACCCTAGTCCATTCAAATTGGATTTACGACCCAGATCCATTTCAACTGGGTCCACAACCTATATCCAGTACGATTAGGTCCACGACCCCGACCCATTTTCAACTGGGTCCACGACCCAAATCCATTTCAAACTGGGACCAAGACCCAGATCCATATCCATTTTAATGGGGTCCATGACCCAGATCCATTTCACACTGGGTCCACGACCTAGATCCATACCCATTCCAACTTGGTCCACGACCCAAATCCAAACCCATTTCAACTGGGTTTACGACCTAGATCCAGTTCAACTAGGTTCACGACCCAGATCCAAATCCATTTCAACTAGGTTTATGACCTAGATCCAAATCCATTACAACTAGGTCCATGGACCCAAATTCATTACAACTGGGACCACAACCCAGATCCGTTTCAACTGGGTCCATGAGCCAAATCCATTTTCAATTGGGTCCACGACCCAGATCCAGTTCAACTGGGTTCACGGCCCAGATCCAAATCCATTTCAACTGGGTTTATGACCCAGATCCGTTTCAACTGGGTCCATGACCCAGATCCATTTTCAACTAGGTTTATGACTCAGATCTATTCAAATAAGGTCCACGACCCAGATCCATTCAAGCAGGGTCCATGACCCAGATCCAGTTCAATTGGGCTCGCAACGCGGATCCAAACCCATTTCAACTGGGTTTAAGACCCAAATCCACTACAAACCGGATCCATATCAAATTTTTAAACCAAGTTCATGATCTAACAAAGATAACAACCGATCAATCGACTCAAACGCATTCAACTTTCTCAACAAAAAAAAGAAAAAAGATTTTAAAAAAGCTCCAATTGTAGTCCTTGATCAAAGTTGGTGCCTAGAAAGATCTTATCCTGTTGATACGAGGGGGATAGACTATGTCTATTCAGGGAATGAGGTGATTTAAGAGTGCCATTGTGCGCTGCCTCTTCCTTGGAGATCTGCCTGGCCGACGTTGATTTCAGAGAATTGAATTAGAGACTACAAAAAACATGGGTTATTCCAACTCGATTTATCTCAGAAACTGCTTTTTCAAAACATTTTACCGACTCCATGTTGATGAAATTACATTTTCAAAATGAAGATAAAAAAACATCAGCAATGAGATTATAGAATAGGCAAGCATGAGATAGTGAATAGTAGACAATAAATAAAGCATTTTTTTTTACCTTAAGAGCCATACCGATAATAGCAAGCGGAAATCCATAAGTTAACATTATTGCTGACCATTCAGATCCAGGAAGAATATTGAAATATGCACCAAATCCATATCTGAAGAATGAATGAATGGGACATGAACTTAATAATTAAGATATCGGAACACAGAAGCAGAATAATTGAATACCACTTACGAGAGAAGTGAAGTTCCAAGACCTAGTCCAATAACACCAAATGAGACCTGCATGGCAACATTAGAGAAAGAATTGTGAGACAGTGAGTGACAGTGTAGTGGAGAAAATACACTTGCACTTTTTATTATATATATGTGCATTAGATGGCACGGAATTGCCATCTCATCTTATCTCAGAGGGTTAATTTTTAACAATCACAATATGAAAATTATTTTTTCAAAATATTTTCCCAACTCTGTGTCGATGCCAGCTCCGTGCTGATGAAATTATTTTTTCAAAATATTTTCCCAACTCTGTGTCGATGCCAGCTCTGTGCTAATGAAATTACTTTTTCAAAATGTGTTACCGACTCCATATCGATGCCAATTCCGTGCTGAGGAAATTACCTTTTCAAAATATTTTCCCGACTCCGTGTCGAGGCCATCCGTGCTGATGAATTAGTTTTTCAAAATATTTCTCTATTCCGTGTCGATACCAGCTCCGTGCTGATGAAACAACTTTTTCAAAAATATTTTCCCGACTCCGTGTCGATGCCAGCTCCGTGTTGATGAAATTACTTTTCAAAATATTTTTTCGACTCCGTGTCGATACCAACTCCGTGTTGATGAAATTACATTTTCAAAATATTTTTCCAACTCCATGTTGATGCTAGCTCCATGCTGATAAAACTATTTTTTCAAAATGTTCTCCCGACTCCGTGTCAATGCCAGCACCATGCTAATGAGACTACTTTTTCAAAATATTTTCCCGACTCCGTGTCGATGCCAGCTCCGTACTGATGAAATTCCCTTTTTTCAAAATAGTTTCCCGACTCCGTGTCGATGCCAGCCCTGTGCTGACGAAATTACCTATTATAAAATATTTTACCGACTCTGTGTCGATGCTAGCTCCGTACTGATGTAACTTTTTTTTTTAAAATTTTTTTTTACCAATGTCGTGTCAATGCCGACTCCGCGTCGATGCCAGCTTTGTGCTGATGAAACTATCTTTTTCAAAATATTTTTTCGACTCGGTGTCGATGCCAGCTCCATGTTGATGAAATTACCTTTTCAAAATGTTTTCCCAACTCTGTGTCGATGCTAGTTCCGTGCTGATGAAATTACCTTTTTCAAAATTTTTCGACTTCGTGTCGATGGCAGTTCCGTGCTGATGAAATTACCTTTTCAAAATATTTTCCCGACTCTGTGTCGATGCCAGCTCCGTGCTGATGAAATTACTTTTTCAACAATGTTTTACCAACTCTGTGTCGATACCAGCTCCGTGCTGAGATAACTCTATTTTCAAAAATGTGTTACTCACTCCGTGTCGATGCCAGCTCTGTGCTGATGCCAACTCCATGTTGATGCCGACTCCATGTCGATGCCAGCTCCGTGCTGAGATAATTCTGTTTTCAAAGCATTTTACCAACTTCGTGTTGATGCCGACTCCGTATCGATGCCAGCTCCGTGCTGATGTAATTCTTTAAAAAAAAAACATTTTACCAACTCTGTGTTGATGTCGGCTCCACGCCGAGAAATTACTTTTCTGTTAAGACTCATAATAAACAACTTTACCCCACCTAATAAAAACATCATGCATCTTCATTTTTGTAAACAAGATAGTAACACTTGGTCTTTTGTACCCACAGGTGGCCAAACGAAATAAATATAAACAGCCAGAGGTACCTCCCTATTTTCTTAGATCATCTACAGTCACCATGAGTTCTTCCGAACCAACACAGCCCCCAGCGGCCAAAACGTCGGGTATCGATCCACAAATAGCAACACTATTGAAAATAATTAAGAGACAAGAAAAGATAGTCAGTACCGTGTTAGCCAACGCCAGCATCATACAAGCCTAAACAATACAGCAACACACGTCCGAATCAAATCAGGATTTACCCGAGCAACTTTCACAGGGACCACAAACCACCGTGCCACCTGCAATGCCTGAATACCAGGGGCTCCCGCTCTATATTCCCTAGAGTCGACCACCCCCTATGATCATTCCTGATGACGAATGCGGGTACAGGGCCACAGAGGCCAAAAGCGCAACAGATGAAAAATTGAGTCTCTGCAGAAAGAGATGAAAAGAATGAAGAGCCTCAACATGATGAGTGGATTTCGGTTCTAGGACCTCTGTTTTTACCCCAATGCTCAACTACCGACCAAGTTCAAGTGTCCAGAGTTCGAAAAGTATAATATAGTAAGGTGCCCACTGTCGCATCTAAAGTTATACTGTGGATCCATGTACCAGTATGGCGAGGATGACAGGTTGTTAGTGTAGTTGTTCCAGAGGAGTTTGACGGGGCTGGTACTCAAATGGTTTTCTAGATTGGATCACTCACTCATTAAGAACTGACAGGACCTAGCTGAGATATACACCTTATACAGTAACCATTGAATTAGACTGGGTACCTTGACAATGACTGTCTACTTTTCTTAGAAAAAAAATGAAGAAGTAATAGAAACAAAAAAAAAGACCTTTAAAAAAAAAAAATCAAAGATCCAAAAGTTTATATAAAGTTTTAGTAGGGTGAAAGCCATCAAGTGTAAAAATGTGAGTATACTGGAATATCACAGATAAAGCCCCTTAGAGGTATTAAAGTGAATATCCACACTTCTCACTACCCTAGACAGGATGCTAAGTTTAGAATTAAACCCTAAGATACTCCAGTTATTCTTGAGTAGTTAGAAGGTTGAAACTCATTCTAGAAAATCGAATCTCTTAAATTTTTGAATTAGAACCACTATCGCTCAAAAGTCAATTTAAGTCTAAGTTTTGTCGTAGAAAAATAAGGGTTGGGACTCTATACTAAGCAGTACTTCCAATTAGTTGACAAAACCAAAAAAAGACTTGTGCTTTTCAATATAAGTTTTGATTTTGACTATTTTTACTTCAAAGTTATTTTTAAATTTTGTGGGTATATTTTCTACAAATCCTCACGAGTCAAACTCGTCCACTAGGGGTAACCTAGTAGTTGAAGGGCTTGCTGCATTCGCTAAATGCAGTCGATGTACCTACGAAAGTGGCAGTTTTATTTTTTAGGGACTAGAAAGGTGAGTTAGGGGGTGTGATGAGTGTCTCTAAACACTCAATTATATACACATTTTTTGGATATTTATCTTGATTTTTGTACCTATTTTTCTATATTAAGGTAATAATCATAATAAGCCTCAAAATATCATGTTGCTCGTTAATTAGGCTTAATTATATATAAATAAATTCATTTACTATATAAATATAATTACGTGTGTTTCTTGTGCAGGAAATCAACATTTTGGAATCAAAATCTCAAGACAAAAGCATTTGGGCCCACTTTGAAATGCCCTAATCCTTAACTCATATTCTCCTCTTTTGTCTTTTTGTGCAAAGAAAAGTGGAGGCTACTTTTAAACTCTTCTACACATATTTTTCTCTATAAATAGAGCCTCCATCTCTAGAGAAAGGGTCCCATCTTGGTTCTCTTATCCAAGACTCCTTTAATCTAAGGCTCTTAGCCTTTTCTCTTATTTTTTGTATTTTTATCTTCTAGTTATTTTCTTTTGGTTAAAAGTTTTGTAAGAAGTAGAAGAAGAAGAAGAAGTTGTAAATTTCTCCATGAAATGAAGAAAAGTTTCTTCATATCTTATCTTCCCTCCATTGCAATAACATTAGGCTAAGTTCCCCTCCATTGGAGAGTGGAAAAGCCTAGAACAAGTTCTTGTGTTGTTTCTAATTTCATGTCTTTCTTTTATTTAAAATACTTATGAGTTCTCTTTATGTTTCTTGCACCTTTTATTCTTAATATAGATACTTTATGCTTAGATTAGATCAAGATAAAGTATGCTTAAACTAGATAATTGATAATAGGAAGTTTTCAAAGAATTCTACTTTGTTTATGTTCCCTTATTTCATTTCATTTGTAAAACTTTCTGATCTAAGGAGCTAACACCAAGCCCTTACAATTGAGTTATAAAAAGGCTAGAAACTAGGAATTGCTCATCAACATATTCTAGGTAGATCCACCTCCAATGGTGCTTTAATTTCATAAGTTTACTTGCTTTTAATTTCATTTACTTTAGTTCATTTTCTTGCAATTTTACATCTTCTTATAAGTTCAAAAATATAAATAAAAACAGTTTTAATTCCTTTTAGTTAATTTGAATTTTATCCTCTTAGCTTAACTACTCCTCTTTCTTTTGGATTTGATCCCCTACTTGTCCCATAAGTAAGGTAAAAGTAAGATTATTATTAACTCCGATGAGAAGAACAACGATAGTTTCATCACGTAATAACTAGGTGGCGAATCCTAAACCTCAAAAATTAAAAGTGGATCTTCACACCCCGTGGATCGAGGGCGTTTTCACACACATCGACACTCAAATCGATAGTATAGCGGGGCACGGCATATTCTCATTCATGGATGACTTCTCAAGTTATAATCAGATAAAAATAACTGAAAATGACCAAGAAAAGACTGCATTCATCACACCATGAGATACTTTCCACTACAAAGTCATGCCATTTGGGCTAAAGAACGTAGGGGCGACTTACCAACGGGCAATGACCGTTTTATTCCATGACATGATTCATAAAGAAATGAACGTCTATGTTGACGACATGATCGTTAAATCCAGTATAGAGGAAGACCATCTGGTAAATCTCAAGAATTTGTTTGATAGGCTCAGAAAGTACAGTTTGAGACTAAATCTGGCAAAATATTTATTCGGGGCAACATCGCGCAAGCTATTGGGTTTTATCATCAGCAGAAGAGGCATCGAGATAGATTCGACAAAAATCAAATATATCCTCGTGATGAAGGTACCCATTTTAGAACAAGATGTCAGAGCCTTCCTGGGAAGAATATAGTATATCAGTCGTTTCATTGCTCAACTCACGCCTATTTGTGAGCTAGTTTTCAAGCTACTCAAAAAGGATACACCAAAGAAGTAGAACAAAGACTATCAGGAAGCATTCGATAAGATCAAGCAATACCTGCTCAATCCGCCAGTCTTGGTCCCTCCTATTTCACAGTGACCTCTACTGACGTACATCTCAGTGTAAGAAACATCAATGGAGTGTATGCTAGGGCAACATGATGAATCAGGACAGAAAGAACATGCCATCTACTATTAAAAGCGCCCTCGATCCACGAGGTGCGTAGATCTACTTTTGATTTTGAGGTTTGGGAGTCGCCACCTAGTTATTACGGTCTAGGAATCGAATATTGACTCTAAAAGGTAAATAATACTAATTTATGAAAGAAAATACGGGTCCGGGGATCATGTTACAGGGTTTGAAGGTGTTAGGCACCAATCCCGCCCGGCAAATGCCGGTCTCTACTTTTTCCAAATAAAACTACATTGCTAAAATGACCTAAAAAAAATTACCTTTACGAATGCAACGATTTTATTCCCTCAGATTTGATACAATAGCACTTTGTACAGCACTCCTCGCTTCGTTCTGTCATCGGATTCACTTTAGATCTCTTAGAAAAAGTACATCTTTCCTAGATCTAAATTTTTCTGATTTGTTTATGGATTTCTAGGTGATTTTTAAGTTAAAGTTGGGGTATGGATGTTAGGTAAGCAGTTAGGACTTCAAAATCAGGGTTTTGGGAAGGTTGGGGAGGCTTCTTGACATACTTTTTCTAGGGTTTTCTTTTTAATACGAAAATAGGTTATAGAGATCCTTATTTATAGATTTTTTTAGTACTTTTTAGATAGATTTAGTGTTTAATTAGAATTATTTTAGATAGACTTAGTATTTAATTAGAATTACATTAGATAGTTTTAGAGTTTAATTAGAATTCTATTAGATAGTTTTAGAGTTTAATTAGAATTCTATTAGGTAGTTTTAGAGTTTAATTATGTTTCTTTTAGATAGTTTTAGAATTTAATTAGAATTCTATTAGAGTTTTGACTTTGATCTTCTTAGATTGATTTAGGGTTTTGACTTAAGTCTCACTTGATTGACTTGACTTTAAGATTTTGACTTAAATCTTACTTGATTGACATTAATTTAAGATTTTGACTTAAGTCTTACTCGATTGACTTGACTTTAAGATTTTGACTTAAGTCTTAGTTGATTGACTTGACTTTAGGATTTTGACTTAAGTCTTACTTGATTGACTTGAATTTTAATTAGGATCTCACTTTACATTGATTAATATTTTAATTATTAATTTCAGAATTTTTAATTATTAAAATTATAAAATTATCATTTTACCCTCGAAAATGACTTTTTACGTTTTAAGTCATTTTTTAATGTTCCAAGATGTTTTGGAATCAATTTTTTGTAAGGAATTCAATGGGAATATTGGTTTTTATCATTTATGAAATCTTTTGTGTGAAATTATTGTGAACTTTATGAGAGGCATTTTTGTAATTTTGTTGAATTTTGTGAAAATTGGTGAAATGGTTTATTTGGTTTCGATTTGGTATTTGATGTATTTGAAAGGGTTTTCCTAAGCTTAATGTAGGCTCTAGGAATGTTTTAATGTTAGGGGTATTTTGGTAATTTTATCATTTTTTAATGATTTTTATAGTGAAGCCTCTTTTTATCTGTAAGATGATGATTTTTATGTTTTTGAGGTTATATTTTCTAGCGTAGTGTGATTTCTATAATTTTGTTAGTTCGAGATACTTTATCCGAATTTCTGAAACACATTTGGTAACCAAATGGAGCATTGGAATAAACATCCATCATTTGGAATCGTTGCGATCAGGTTGACGAGTTGATTAATCAGACGAGTGCAAAATGGGGTGTCTACAAATGCCCCTCTTTGACAGAAGGTTGAAGCAAACTAGATAGAAAATCTATTTTGGTAGATAGTGTGATATCCGAATGTCAAAGCTAGTGACAGTTCATTTTGTAGCCTGATTTAGCAATTCGTTGAGGCGTTCGGATCCTTGAGGGTAAAACTCTCCCTGAACAAAAGGTCTTCAAGTCCTTGAGCTAGAGCTCTCACAGACGGTGTCAGATCCTTGAATTTTAGAAAATTCTCCCTGACTAAAATATGCAAGTGTGTGCACTTGAAATCTGAGATAAATCTCAAAGCGTCTAAGCAAAATCCGAGTAAAACTGAGTAAAATCTGAGCAAAAGATAAAATCTAGGAAAACCTGAGAAAAATTTGACTTTGAACAAAACTTGAGAAAATTTTGAAGTTTGAAAAAAATCTGAGCAAAATGTGAGAAAAAGTTGAATGTTATACTCTAGCTACCGTGGGTGAAAGAGTAATGAACTAATTTTTTTTGAAAGTTCTACTCTACCTACTCGGCGTGAAAGAGTAATGAACTAATTTTTTTGGGAGTCCTACTCTACCTGCTCAGGGTGAAAGAGTAATGAACTAATTTTTTTGGGAGTCCTACTCTACCTGCCCAGGGTATTTTTTTAGGAGTCATACTCTACCTGCCTAGGGTGAAAGAGTAATGAACTAATTTTTTTGGGAAGTTCTACTCTACCTACTCGAAGTGAAAGAGTAATGAATTAATTTTTTTGGGAGTCCTACTCTACCTACCCAGGGTGAAAGAGTAATGAACTAATTTTTTTAGGAATAAATGGGGGATTTACATTTGATTTTTTTTTAAAATAAAAAATTAGATTTTATGAAGGTCCGGTAAACATTTTAACTCTCTTTGAATCTTAGGAGTTTTCAAAATTACTATCAAAAGGGTAACCTTTAATTCAAAATTAATCTTATCTTTTGGGGTTGAAATTGACCAGGCTTCAGAACCAAAATGCCCCTAATTTGATAGGGAACATTGCACTGGGGATAATTGAACATAATTTGAAAATGAATGCCCCTAGTGTAAGGGGGGAAACTGTACTCTTTAGAAAAAGGAAGTGCCCTTGTTATGAAAGTTTGAAATCCTTGATTACTGCAAGCGCAATAAAGGTTTAATTTTTAATTTTGACTTTTTATATTGAAGATTTTGAGTCAGGCTCAAAGAAATTGGAACAAAATATTTCTTTCTGAAATTCATCATAGAATTTGTTCTTTCTCCTCGTCGGTTCGCTTAGGGACATGAAACTTTTCAGATCAATCATAGACGAGATACTTGTATTCACTGAGTCTATATTTGGTTCAAACTGGGTATTGAAACTTGATCATTTGAACTTCTGATGTTTCGGCTTGGACCGTCTTTTCAGCTTCTCAACTCAACGAAGATTTTCTTTTATTTTTTGGTTGCTATAAGTTTTGCCTAGATTGCCTTTTCAGGTTTTCAATCTAGCGAACATGCTCTAGCTTTTGCCTAGATCGTCTTTTTAAGTTTTTGATCTAGCGAGCTTACAATTTTTTTTTCTTTTCTTTGCTCTGATTGTTGTTAAGGTCGTCCTTTCAGATTTTCAACCTTGCGAACTTGCCCTAATTTTTGCCTAAGTTGCCCTTTTAATTTTTTAACCTACCACGCTTCATTTTTCTTTTTCTTTCATTTTTAACTTCTAGAGTTACTGTCTGATCATGTTTTACTATCTTCCTTGACTTTCTCGCACAGTACTTAGGAGGACTTTTATAGGTAGGCTTAGGACTATGCATAAAAAGAAAAGAATTTTGAGGCTAAAAAATCCAAATGCCCCTTGTGTGGCATTTCCTTTTAAATTGTTTCCTTTTTCCTTGAATTTTCTTTCCCATTTTGGATGATATTTCTTTTTCTTTTCAATTTTTTCTTTTTAGATTTTTTCTTTGTCGGGGAATCTATTTTTTTATTTTATTGTTGTCGGGCCTGAAATAACTTCTCAGGTTTCCTACGTACCCCAGAATTTTGGGATCAGACCAAGACGTAGTACGAATTTTCCCTTCCCTAGGTTAGGTGATCAGGCTGAGAAAGAAAAAATGTATTTTTTTTAAAAAGACTGCAAAAGGTTGAGAAATGAGATATTGAACTGGGTAATAGAAAATTGATTCGGCCAAAGATGGCCTCCTTAAACATAATACCGCTTGATCTGGTCAAGGTTGGTTGGTTCCAGTAATTCAATTCCATCATGATCTTGAAGCCTGATGACTTTTCTAAGCAGTATTTCCTTAATGAATGAATCTTTCCAACTGGGTTCAGACCTCCTCCTGTAGTTGAGGAGGGGTGTTCAATTTTCTTTAAAGTATGATGGTTAAATCCTTGACTTGTAAGTGGCAAACTTTGATCTTCTTGTCAAGCGTGTGAGCAACTCTTCTCTAATAAGCCTGCATGTGGTATAGATCTCTAAGTAATTTTTCTTCGATCAGGTTTAATTCTTCATACCGCTGACGAACCCAGTCTGTTTCTAACAATTGACTTTCTATCAAGACCTTGAGATACGGGATTTCCATTTCAATTGTTAAGTTTGCTTCCATATCATATACTAGAGAATAGGGAATAACTCCAATAGAAGACTGATATGCCCATAGTGTGAATGGTAACTTCTATGACGGATCCTGATGCGATTAATATATTTTCCTGGTGATTATCTTGAGTTTTTTTTATTGACTGTTTCAACATTTCCATTAGTCTGAGAACGTGGGGAGATGATTTGTGATGTCGAATCTTGAACTTTGAACACGGAGTAATAACTGAAGCTTTGAAGTACGATCCATTATCAAAGTAATGTACCCTCATATCCACTGATAACATGTGCTTGAATGAATTTTCCAATTCGAGATGCAGTGAGGATAGCGTTGATACATTTTGTAACATCTCTATTGATATCAGGTGAGTATCTATTCCGTGTTGAACAACACCCAAGCTTGCACCTAACATATCCACATCAGACCACTCGAACAAGTCTTATGAAATTTCTAAATAAATTCATTATCCCCTCGTGTTCCTCTAGGGATAGGACCTTTACTTTCTCGATTAAAGGTTAAGCCCGACCATTATCTTCTTGTTCAAGAAAGAAATCTATAATTGATTTCAGATTATTAGTTAATCCGTTAATGCGCTCAAGGTATTCAAAAATTTTCTTTATCCAATCAAATTCAGATGGGGACAATAAACACCTCGATAGACTCGACAAACTAACTCGACTCAACAAGAAAAAAGTAGACTCGATCTAAAGAAAACATGACATTGATGGATTGATAAAAAAAATTAAAATTGGATTCAGGCTAACCCCCATGACTTGTGAAAATTCAAGACAAGTACCCACCACGAGCTTGGTTACGGACTGAGGACTTGGGACATTTCTTACAACCGGCAAGACTGATGCACTATGATCTTCAGGGAATAACTGTGTAATTTTGAGAAATTCTGAGATCATTTTTGACAGTTGACTTGGTACTGATATTTGTTCTAATTGACCGGATTTACGACTCCAACTAGGAAGTGGACGCTTGAGTTTGGGTGTAATGATAACCCTGAAAATCTCATCAAAGGTGGATTACTAGTTATGGACCCTAGAGTAGACTTTTAACAAATAGAGGTTCCTCTTGATAGCATGGGTTAAGTTAACCCCTAGATTCAAAATCTCTAACCAATGAAATATTTCAATCAAGAAATATTACATGAAGATGATTTACTGATCTTGTTAAGTATGAAATATTCAGTCCATTGAATTACACTGGTCGATGCAAGGCGATTAGGACTATGTACCCATTTGAGTTTGGGCCAGTTCGACCCAATGGATCTAAATATTCTACTTGAATCACTTCATCAACTATTTTTTAAGCTAATTAATCCAATCGATCCATGTGTTGATCTATAAGATCCATTTACCAATTGGGCTAGCTAGTTTAATTTGATATTGATCAGTATGTCTCATCAATTAAGTTTACTGGGTTGGACCAGTATTGTGGGTTGGATTGAAGCAGTGTGGACCGGTCCACCCACTTAACTTTTGGTTGGATTAAATAGAGCAACCTGGGAACACCCATAGTTAGTTTAGGTCGTGACCTATAGGAAGGCTCCTAGAGTTTAGGTTTACTACGTGCAATGCAATTTATCTGGCCACCCTTGCCCAAGTACACCTATATACCTATCAAGCGTACTCAATCAAATGGTACGTGGTAACTTGGTTTGATATACCGTATAGGTGATAATCCAAAACTCCAACCCATTTCTTTGAAGTCAACAACAGCCAGTTTGATCCCTAGTTGAAAGGTGGCGCACGATACTGAGCAAAGGCCCTCTTAAATACCTTTCTTCTAGAATAGGCATAGTCTATCCCCCTCGTACAAAAGGGTACAGCGGGGCAGGATCTCACTTAGGCACTGGTTTTAACCAAGAAATACAATTGATGTACTTAGATTATCTTTGATATACCGTATAGGTACGAGTCTAGGGTTGTATCTTTCATAAATGGTTTGGCATCCCACGAGGGGACTAACCACGTACTAGTACTACATTGGCAATCAGGACATGTGACTATGTGGCTTACAATAGGACAAAAGGTTCAGGTCACTCCAGCCTGGGTGCATCAATATACCTTTCAGAGTCACCTGATCAAACGGTACTGAAGCCCCAGTTTTATATACCCTAAGGTACATGACTGAAGATGTGGTTTTCATGAATGACGTCGTATCTCCGAAGAGACCGGGCCACGCACTAGTGCCACGTTGGCTATATTGGGACATGCAAGCGTGCAAAGCGGTAAACGTGCTAGTGGTGTGTGCAAAACAGGGTGAGGAATGCTCGGGGCATTTTTCAGATATATGGGCCCTTGGGCCAGATCAGATCATCAATGGGCCACAATCATAACAAATGCAAATATCAAAAGATTATCAAAAGTCATAGCATACTAATCAGAAGAAATTAAAATCAATCAATCAATCCAAGCCAATCAATTAATTATAATTAAGCAATCGACATGTTAGACTCAATAGTTCAATCAATCAATATATCCAAGAGATATGATCACATCAATCGGGTATCAAAAGGAAACCATGCACCCTAATGTATCATGTGACCTATTCAAATGTGAATTTATTGAGTTAACTCACCTCATAATATTCAACATCATCTAACATTGAAAAAAAAAATCACATGGAGCATCATTATATCATATTGAGAGAATATATGAGAACAAATAAATTGTATGAAACCAATAACTTTAAATGAATCAACTCGACTCGTTATATTGAGAATTGAGGTATCATAGCAACACATTATGGTAAAAATCACTCAAATAAGTAGCATACAGTTAGCTCCTCTCGTGATGGAGGATGAGTTTACCTAAGGTGACTCACCTAAAAAAAAATTCACCCTAACTTTTTTATTAAAAAAATGAACTAGAACAAAGATTTTTTTATTATTATTATGGTCCAATCGAGGATCGCTTTGGATGACCCTACACAAATTGAGATTAAAAGAATTATTAACACTCCAACGTTTACTTACAACACACCAATTCTTTTGAAAAATAAATAACTGTTTAAATATGGATTGGTGTATTGCAAGTAGCAATTGGTGTGCCAGGATTAACCCAAGATGAGATCAACCAAGCAACCACAATTTCTCCACAAGAAAAAAAACTCATTAAACCATGGTTTCTTGTGGGATCCACTATTTTTTTTATCTCCAAACTAATTCAAAAAAAATTTCGAAACAGTTTAAACCCATAGCCTCCAGCTCGAGTGATCCCCAAATAGAACTAACACCCAATTGATTCTTGTTTTATCAAAAATAAATAAAAATCTTCCTACATTTTGAGTACCCATCAATCAAAACAGTCCAAGAAAAAGAATCCTTCTCAGGCATATCATCGAACAAACTCTAAGCAAGCTCAATCGATCCAAATTTGACATACCCATCAATTAAAGAATTCCAAGAAACCAAATCTTTATCAGCCATTCTATCAAATACAATTCGAGCCGAAACAATATCTCTGCATTTCAAATATAAACTAAACAAACTGCTCTGCACATAGATATTAGACCGAAACCCAATTTTCAAAATCAACCCATGAATTTACCTGCCTTCCTCAATTGCATATAAACGGGCACAACCCTTGAGAACCGATGGCAGAGTGAAATTATCTGGCACAAGCGTCGATTCATGAAGAAATCCACAAAAAAGAATGATTGCTTCTTTGGAACGATGGTTCTCCACATAGCATTTAATAATAGTGTTCCAAGAAAAAGAATTGGGTTTTTCAATTTGGTCAAAACCAGATCTAGCTGACTCAAGATTTTCAATTTTTGGATCAGAATATAGAGCTAAAATTCGAGAGGATATGGAGATTTGGTAAAAGGAACCTGTTTCGATAGTTGAAGCATGTATTTGTTTAAGTTGTTCAGGGGTCTTGTAGCTTTGGAGAAGAGAGAGATGGGTTTTTTTTTTTACAAAGACATCATCATGGGTTCATTCGTTCGGGTAGAGGATCGAATGGAGGAAAAAAAGGGAATGAGAGAGAGAGAGAGAGAGAGAGAGAGCGATATGAGGCGTCCTCTCTTGTGTTTTCATTTTGTCTTCCATTGGGAAAGAAGATAAAAAAAAAATTAAAAACATTTTTTTACTAGCAGCACACCACGCGTAAAAATATTTTTTTTTCTGATTTTTTTAAATTTATTTTTCTTGAAATCCTCTCCTCATCACGAACAACATTAAAAAAGACAAATTTTTTATTTATTACTACATCATTCACAAATAATTTATTTTCATAACTCACCTCCCATGCCTAGTAACGTGCTAAAAAAAATTCATCCAAAATTAAAAAAAAAAAGCATAACTCACATACCAACTACCATCATTCCATCATCAATTTATGTCAATTTAAATCTTTCATTATTTAGGGTCATCCCAAAATGACCCTAAATTGAATCATAAAGAGTGATACTCCAAAATGACATACCCAAAATCAATCCAAATAATACCAAGAAAAGATAATACAACCCAAAAATATAAAATAAATCAAATAATGAGAATGGTTCAACAACCATTTTTTCACACTATTATACTCTTGACATCCTGCATTATTTAGGGTCATTCCGAATGATCCGAGATTGAACCATAAAAATGTGCAAAACAAAGTATTCGGAATCCAAACAAATGATCCATAATTAAGTAAAAAAGAATGATAAAAAAATAAAAAAAACAAATAAATAAATAACTAAAAATAAAAAAATTAAAAAAAATGTCCTATTGGAAATGCATCCCACACTTGGGGCTTTTCAAGTTTGATCCTCAATAATCCCCAGTGGAGTCACCATTGAAAGCGCCCTCTATCCGCGGGGTGCGCATATCCGCTTTTGATTTTGAGGTTTGGGAGTCGCCACCTAGTTATTACAGTCTAGGAACCGAACATTGACTCTAAAAGGTAAATAATACTAATCTACGAAAGAAAATACAGGTCCGAGGATCACGTTACGGGTTAGAAAGTGTTAAGCACCAACCCCGCCCGGCAAATGTCGGTCTCTATTTTTCTCAAATAAAATTACATTGCTAAAAAGGCCTAACTAATAAATAAAAACTTACCTTTACAAACGCAACGGTTTTGTTCCCTCAGATATGATAGAACAACTCCTTGTACAGTATTCCTCGCTTCGTTCTGTCACCGGATTCGCTTCAGATCTCCCAGACAAAGTACTTCCTTGTTAGATCTGAATTTTTCTAATTTATTTATGGATTTCTGGATATTTTTTGTAGGATTTCTGGGTGTTTTTTGAGCTAAAGTTGGGGTATGGATATTAGGTAAGGAGTTAGGACTTCAAAATCAGGGTTTTGAAAAGATTGGGGAGGCTTCTTGACCTACTTTTTCTAGGATTTTCTTTTTAATACGAAAATAGGTTGTAAGGACCATTATTTATAGATTTTTTAGTATTTTGTAGATATAGTTAGTATTTAATTAAAATTATTTTAGATAGACTTAGTGTTTAATTAAAATTACATTAGATAGTTTTAGAGTTTAATTAGAATTCTATTAGATAGTTTTAGAGTTTAATTAGAATTCTATTAGGTAGTTTTAGAGTTTAATTATGTTTCATTTAGATAGTTTTAGAATTTAATTAGAATTCTATTAGAGTTTTTACTTTGGTCTTATTAGATTGATTTAGGTTTTTGACTTAAGTCTCACTTGATTGACTTTAATTTAGGATTTTGACTTAAGTCTTACTTGATTGACTTGACTTTAGGATTTTGACTTAAATCTTACTTGATTGACTTGACTTTAGAATTTTAACTTAAGTCTTACTTGATTGACTTGAATTTTAATTAGGATTTTACTTTACATTAATTAATATTTTAATTATTAATTTCAAAATTTTTAATTATTAAAATTGTAAAATTATCATTTTACCATCGAAAATGACTTTTTGCATTTTAAGTCATTTTTTAATGTTCCAGGATGTTTTATAATCAAATTTTTTAGGAATTCAATGGGAGAGGCATTTTCGTAATTTTATCGAATTTTGTGAAAATTGGCGAAATGGTTATTTGGTTTCGATTTATTATTTGATGTATTTGAAAAGGGTTTTCCTAAACATAATGTAGGCTCTAGGGATGTTTTAATGTTAGGGGTATTTTGGTAATTTGGTCATTTTTTAGTGATTTTTATCGTGAAGCTTCTTTTTGTCTGCAAGATGATGATTTCTATGTTTTTGAGATTATATTTTCTAGCGTAGCGTGGTTTCTACATTTTTGTTAGTTCGAGATACCTTATCCGAATTTCTGAAACACATTTGGTAACCAAATAGAGCATCGGAATAAACATCCATCTTTGGGAATCGTTGTAATCGGATTGACGAGTTGATTAATCAGGCGAGTGCAAAAATGGGGTGTCTACAACTATCTCAGCAAGAAATTCACCAAGTACGAAGTAAAATATTCAATGCTTGAGAAGACTTGCTACACATTAGTCTGGGCATCTCAACGACTGCATCATTATTTGTTCAGTTATTCGACATGCTTATAGGCATGATGGATCCCCTGAAGTACATATTCAAAAAATCAGCACTAATAGGCCGCACAGCAAAATGTCAATTATTATTATCCGAGTTTAACATCACCTATGTCACTCACAAGGCCATAAAAGGGAAAGCCATTGCAAATCATTTAATCGAACACCCGTTGCCTAATTACGAGCCATTGAAGACAAACTTCCCTGATGAAGCCATACTATTTATCGAGATTGAAGACGATGATGAAGAACCAGGTTGGAAAATGTATTTTGACGGAGTAGCTAATCAGAAAGGGAAGGGAATAGGGGCAGTCTTAATTAAACCAGAAGGATCACATGTGTCAATTGCCATCAGATTAAAGTTCCAATGTTCTAATAATGAGGCAGAATACGAAGCATGCATAGTAGGGTTGAAGGCAGCACTAGAGCTCGAGGTAGATGAAATCGATGTGTTCAGAGATTCAAGCTTAGTAGTCTATCAGACGATTGGAAAATGGAAGACCTGAGAACAAATATTGATTCCTTACCACGAGTATCTCGAAGACTTAAGCTCAAGCTTTAGAATGACTTCATTCACATATATGCCAAGAGCTAAGAATCAATTCACAGATACACTAGCTACACTCGCTTCTATGATTAGTATTTCAGAAGATTTGGTCATTGACCCCATTGAGATTGGAACTCAAGATGAATCGACTTACTGTCTACCTGTCAAAGTAGAAAAATCTAAAGAAAAGCCATGGTACTCAGACATCGACGCATATCTCGAAGATCGAACCCTCCCCTTAGATGCAATGCCAAATGATCGAATGACCATTCAGAAATTAGCAGGGCAATTCTTCATCAGCAACAGTATTCTATACAAGAAATCGTACTATGAGGTCTTACTTAGGTGTGTGGTAGAAATAGAAGTAAAATGATTAATTAAGACTGTACATGGTGGAGTCTGTGGACCCCACATGAACAGTCACATGTTAGCTAAGAAGATTATGAGGATGGGATACTATAGGTCGACAATGGAGAGTAACTGCTATCAACATGTCTGCAAATGCCATCTGTGTCAAATTTATGCCAACAAGATCAATGCTCCACTGTCAGAATTGCATAATATGACCACCCCTTGGCCTTTCTCACTCTAGGGCATGGACTTCATTGGGCAGATCTCGCCAAAAGTTGTAAACGGACATCGCTTCATCCTAGTTGCTATTGACTACTTCACTAAATGGGTAGAAGCTGCTTCATATGCCAACGTCACGAAAAGTAACGTTCTAAAGTTTATCAAGAACAACATTATCTGCAGATATGGGTTTCCCAGTGGATTAGTAATGGACAACGCCAAAAACTTCAAGAATAAGGATATGATCAAGATGTGCGAATACTTGCAGATCACTCATCACAACTTTGTACACTACAGACCTAAGATGAATGGAGCAGTCGAGGTAGTCAACAAGAATATTAAGAAAATCATCAGAAGATGGTAGTTACGTACAAAGATTGACATGAATGTTTCCTTTTACGCTTCACGCCTATCGAACCTCGTTCAGGACTTCGACTGAGGCAACTCCATATTTATTGGTATACAGAATGGAAGCAGTCTTACCCGTCGAGGTTGAGATTTCCTCCCTTCCGGATCTTAAAACAAGCAGAGTTGGATGAAGCTTAATGGGTTCAAGCTTGGTTCGACTAGTTGAATCTGATTAAAGAGAAGTGCCTTACAGCTATTTGCCATAGAAATATCTATCAACGACGAATAGCTCGTGCCTACAACAAGAAAGTCAAACCTAGAGATTTCTCACCAGGAGACCTTGTATTAAAGAAGATTATGCCAATCCAAGAAGATGCCAGAGGAAAATTCAGACCTAACTATGAGGGACCATTCATAGTGTAGAAGGTAATGACGGGAGGGGCTCTGATTCTTAAAGAAATGGACGGACAAGTATTCCCTCAACCGATCAATGCCAACACTGTCAAGAAATACTACACCTGAGATCTGACCTTGAGATGACAAAAAGCCATCTTTGCTATCATAAACCCATTATCTACCTTAGTCAACCCTTTTGAGCCATCACATTCATTTCTTAACTTGAGATTGGGGCAAGTCAACAACTATAAAACGATACAAAAAAAAGAAGACAAAAAAAAAAAAATAGAAAATCAAAAGCATCAAAATACTCCTAGCCCGTATGAGGATAAACTGTGAATGTCTAAAAATATAAAAAAAAAAATTTTAAAAGTCAAAAAAAAACTGGGACACTTGATCTTGAGCTTGACCCAAATCTCCAGCCTAAACAAGTTCAAGAGACGTTGGGAGGAGACAAAGATCACCTTTTCGAAAAAATAAATAGACGAGCCCCATGTCTAAACCATTCTAAATACATTCAGAACTTAATTTTTTTTTAATCTTTCCACTATGCTTTAACCTAAGCCAACGTTTCGTCCCACCAAAAGTCCTTTTTGATCAAAGAATGTATTAGGGCAACACAATGATGGTGGCAACACCAATGATCTTATAACTTGATACAGTCCTCAAGCTCATCAGTCATTGGAAGACTCGAGAGAAGAATCTAGATCAGATATTTGAAAAAAAACTGTAGAGTAGTCGATCTTGATGCTCAACTTGGGTTACTGAGCCATGAAAAGTCGCCAAAAAACTCGAGGGGGGGAATCTAGGTTGATCACTCAAGAAAGAGCACCACTACAAGACTAGAGTTGCCAATCTTGTGACTCAACTTGAGTCACCAAGCCACAAAGACACAGAGACTCCGAGCAGAATTGTAACAAAAAAAATAAAAATTAAATAAATAAATAAATAAATACAAGCATAGTCTGCAAGGGTATAGTGAAAACCTTAAAGGGGACTATGAGTAAAAAATTCAGACTATGGCAAGATCAAAGCCATCGGCACGATGAAAACCCAAAAGACATGAATGAGTAAAAATGTGGAAACTGGGTCTGGTGAAAACCTTAATTGGCACCAGGGGCAATAAGGGTAAAAAACCAAAAAAAAATAAAAAATAAAAATAAAAAAAAACTCTTGGTCCGCAAGAGTATAAACTGTGAATAACGAAATCTTTCTAAATCCTGAGACCCAAATAGATAATAGTCTTCCAATACCAGGGCACTGGGGATGACTCTAAAGGAACCAAAAGGGCAATTGACGTTTATATCCTCTGTGGGTGGCAAAAACACCAAGATCATCACATCCAAAGATTTTACAAACTCTAAATTTATCATACCCATTTGATAAAGATATTTCATAAAATTTCAAAAAAAAGAAAAACTACTATTTTGGCCGATGATGAAAATCTAGGACTTATTCAAACTTCAAGTTTTCAAAGCAATAGATACACCAGAGGCTAAGTAAGTAAAAACCTATTTTATTTTTATTTCAAAAGTTTCACATTACATTTTTTGCTAACAAAAAGAAAATACAAAATATATGATACCAATCACACGTCTCGATGAGAAATGAATCAAATCTCTCTTCTAGAGTACGAATTCGGATAGCTTGCCCCATCAGCACCATCTCGGCGTCCGAAGCATCACGACTCGCTAGGTAAGACGCGAAGGCATTGAAGCAAGGACTTTGAGCAAGCCTCTCCTGAGATTACTCACTGGACCTACTAAGGCGGATAAATCATTGATCATCGTGCTTGCGATTTCAGCAATAGAAGAGTTGATCCAAATGGCCCAACTTGGGGAACCCTTATGGATGCGTGGCCTTGACGATACTTATGAGATTCTAAATGAAGAAGAGTACATGGGAACTTTTCTTAGGGGAATTGGGCTGAAATCTTTAGGATTGAAAGCAGAAGCTTCACGAGAAAGTGTCATTGTAGTCATGAATCCTATTAACCTTGTTGAGATCCTTATGGATGTGAATCAATGGTCCACTATGTTTTCTAGCATTGTTTCAAGAGCAATGACTCTCGAGGTCTTATCAACAGGCGTAACAAGAAACTACAATGAAGCCCTTCAAGTGATGACAACAGAATTCCAAGTCCTTTCACCTCTTGCTTCGACCCGAGAGAGTTTCTTTGTAAGGTATTGTAAACAGCACTCCGAGGGAATTTGGGTGGTTGTCAATGTATCCTTGGACCATTTATGTCCTAGCTCGATATTGGGATGTCGGAGAAGGCCATCTGGCTGTGTAATCCAAGAAATGCTGAATGGTTACTCCAAGGTTGTATGGATTGAACATGTTGAAGTGGATGACAAAGCAGTTCACACTATATATAAATCACTGGTTAACTCTAGCCTTGGGTTTGGAGCAAAACGATGGGTTGCTACCTTAGATCAATAGTGCAAATGCCTTGCAAGTGTTATGGCTAGTAACATGCCGACTGGAGATATAGGTGTGACAAAGAATGAAGAAAGGCGAAAGAGTATGTTGAAGCTAGTTGAGAGAATGGTGATAAGTTTTTGTTTTGGTGTGAGTGCTTCTACCGCTCACACATGGACTATATTATCAGGAAGTGGAGCTGAAGATGTGAGCGTCATGACCAGAAAGAGCATAGACGACCCAGACCAACCTCCTGTTATTGTGCTAAGTGCAACTACTTCCTTCTAACTTCCTACTCCACCAAAGAAAGTCTTTGATTCCTTCCGGAATGAGGATTCTCGTAATGAGTGGGATATCCTTTCTAATAGTGGTATTGTTCAATGGCCAAGATCCTGGTAACTGTGTGTCTCTACTACAAGAAATGCTTTAAATTCCAATTGGAACAACATGTTGATATTGCGAGAGAGTAGCACCGATGCAATAGGCTTGTTCGCAACTTATGCTCCTGTTGATGTTGTTGCAATGAATGTGTTCTAAATGGAGGTGACTCGGATTGTATAGCCCTCTTGCCTTCAGGTTTCGCTATACTTTTAGATTGGCCAACAATTCATAGAGGTGGAATTACTAAGGTTGGGTTTGGGGGATCTCTCCTGACTATTGCATTTCAGAGCTTAGTTGATTCAACTCCAACAGCAAAACTCTCTTGGATCTGTGGCAACTATTAATAACCTTATCGCTTGCATCGTTGAAAAGATCAAAGACGTCACTACAAGGGACAATACATGAATTGGGAGAATAAACTTATGGTAAAAATAAAGTAAGATCAACAAAAGAAGATAATGAAGAATGGGTTTTAGGTTGTAGAAGAAAGAAGGTAAAGAAGTCAAGAACGCACCTTACATCTTAAAAAAACAAAAAAAACAAAGAAACAAAAAATAAGAAACAAAAAAAAATCAAAATCAAGAAAATGCAAAAAAATAAAAATCAAAAATCAAAAAAATCAAAAGAATTTCAAAAATCCTTTCGAGTTGCACTCAACTCCGATTTTTCAAAACACGATAAAAAATATCTGAATTTCAAAACTTATCAAACTTTCATCAAATCTGAGATCTTACATGAGTTCCACGCCATCGAGATCAAGGAATTAATAAGGCAATGCTCTATCAGACCCCGTGCTTGAGTAGTCATTTTCTACAAAAGTCATCAATTCAATCGATAATTCGAAGTCGTGTTTCAACAAAAATTTTTATCCTGTATAAATAGGGGTTTAGTCTATTCTTTACAGTTTTTTGCATGCAATTCCTGCAAAGAAGGACAGCTGTAGACACCCGAATTCGAATGGGCCCCTACTTGAAAGGGTCCAAAAATACCGATTTTCCAAATAAATGGGCCAATGGGCCTTAGAGGCCCAAGTCATTGAAAAGTGACATTTTGATCGAACCAAGGCCCTAAGAACTCTTAATGGTTTAGGAGGCCCACCCAAAAGACTCGACCTACCCTACGCTTTCTCAATATTCGTCGTTCCGCTTTTAAAACTAAAAATGCCAAATTTTTGATAAAGTTCACCAACGGGCCTAAAAAATTCGATTTGCCAACATGTGGCATTTTGATTAATCCAATAATTTCAAAACCTCAAAAAAAAAAAAAGGATAAAATTAAAATGAGACTTGGGACACCTGTCACTTCCTCTACCCTCACCGCTCCCATTTCTGAATCCAAAAAATCTAAGCCCATTTAAGGCCCACGAACCCGCAAGTCACCTAAAATGTATTTCTCGCATTATCCCCTAACCTAAATCCAATCCCATATCATCTAAAAACCTAAAAGGTATCCACCCTCCCAAATCCAATCCAAAATTATCCCAACCAATTCTTAAAACCCAAAACCTATCCTAAAACCCAAGTCCAATGCCCCTAAGCCCAAACCCATATCCAATTCATATCTAACCCATAAACCACAACCCACATCAACCAATCACTCTTTTATCATCAAAGGGTGACACATGTCATCACCCCCTCTCACCTCCTTCATCAAACTACCTACCTCATCACCTTTCTCTAAAAAATTAACTACCCACATCACCTTTTCTCTAAAAAATCACATCAACCCACATCCTCCCCTAACTTACCCTCATTACTCTCTATAAACCTCTATTCTCTCAAATCAAATACCTCCAACCCATACCTCCCCCTAACCTACCATCATTATACCTCCCCCTAATTTACAATCATCATTCTCTATAAACCCATCTCTACAACCTAAACCTATACCCATCCTATCAAATCAAACACTCATTATCTCCCATCAATCCATGTAAACCTCTAATCTCCACACATCTTGGCATGTGTCACCATCTCCCTCACTCTCCCAAAACCTAATTAAAACCCACTCCCCTCAACTCATCAAGCACTTAACCACCATCTTACACCCTCCATTCTCTTAAATCAAACACCACTCAATCAATCAACCACCCTCTTAAACACCCATCATCTCACCTCACCAAACACTCCACCCAAATGGTTTGGGTAAGATTCAAACCATTTGGATCAAAACACAATCCATTTACCTCCATTACATAATTATCTTTCTTCCAACTCCTAATTTCATCCCCCCCACCTTTAAAACATGTGTTATTCTTTTCTCTCCCACACTTTACCCCATTATATTTCCAAAGTATCCTCCCAACACATATAAATACCCCTTTTCTCTCCTTAAAATGATTACCAAGTCTCACATAAAAAAATAATTCACTCAATTTATTCTCTACTCATCTATTTTCTATTTTCATACTAATCTTCTAAAAGATTCAAAGGATCATCTCCTTCAATGAGAATGAACCCATAACCATAGATAATATTTCAAGTCACACTTAGCTCTCGAGGCAAATGATTCAAATGATCATCTCCTTCAATGGGATGATTCCATAATCAAGCCGAAAGCAAATCCCTACAAAGGGTACAAGATATCGACACGTGGCACTTCACTTTTATTTTTCATTTTTAATTTAAAATGATCGAGTTGAGTTGAGGTTACAACCACATGGTGGGGAGAAAAGGGTGCCTAACACCTTCATTTTTCTTTAATCGAGCCACTTACCCCGATCTCAAAGTCGATCGGTACTTTATCTGTCATGAGCCACTAAAATGTCAAAATGACACTTTTTTCGAAAAATGTACATCGGGTGACCATTCACACCCACTTATAATATGAATGGTGGTGACTCCAAATCTTAGTAGATGTGGCCATTGTAATCGAGGATCACGTATCAACAGATTCTTCTCTAAATCTCTTTGTAAACTTTCTAAGATTTTTCCCAGACTACATCCTCATGCAGAGTAGAGTGTCTATGTCTCCGCCACTCTTTCTGTTGCCAATGTATCGTGTTACAAATGCAGTACATAGCTCATCAAAGCTACTAATTCATATGAAAACTTATGGAACCAAGTTAATGCATTTCCCTACAGGTAAGAAGGGAATAACTTGGACATTTATCCTTCATTTCTTTCCCACAAAGCAAGCATCTGTCAGAAGTAGAATAGATGCTCCATTAGGTCTTTTGTCCCTAAATAATGGGTTAAACATAGTGGCATAAACTTCTTTAGAATTTCTCACATCAAGATCTCTACTATAAAGGGAGACCTCTAAATACTCCTGATAGCTTGTGTTGCCATTACACCAGTATTTGCACTCTTTATCGTCTCCTTCTCTTTTTGGATCATCTCTCTATCTCCTCTCGAGTCAGACCTATTATGGGTTCTACTTGAGTAGTTATAGTGGCAACTCCTATCTTCCCTTTTCCCATTGGGATCAACGATTAAGAACTTCATTTTGCATTTGAAGCATGATCATCTTTAGTAGGAAGTTGAAGATCTCTCGACGAGAGATCTTATCTTATTGACTGTTGGTTCTCAAGACGTTGACTTAGGTTCCGATTCTATTTGGCTAAGTCATCCATCTTCTTCTGCATTTCCTCTTGCTTCCTCAGAGCTTCTAATATTGGTAAGGTTGAGCATCAGCGATTGGTACTATAGGTGGGGATGCATTGACTTCGATGGTTTTAGTGGATCTCACCATTGTTTTGATTGAAATCATTATATTATTGGTATCCTACGGATGGTACTAAATTTGTGTAGTCAGAATCTGATGAATGATACTAATGGACTCTACTTCACAGGTTCAAAGTCATTCCTTCCACCTCCCTCTTTGTGCCGATATGGTACCTGTCAAAAACTCTCTAATGGTCAAGTTAAAAAAATAGAGCATCAACCTAATAAACTGGTTAAACCTCCAATCTACCAAAAGATTTTTTTATTTATGCTAATCATGTTATTTATGGATCCTTCCTATGAATCAGGGTTTTTCTTTCTCATGGGGGGTGATCTCGAGGAATCCTCTAATTCCTTGGATCCCAAAATAGAATAGAGATGCTCTGGATTAGATATACTATACTGGGGAGATCTTTTCCAAGTTCACTAGGCTTGGCGTGGGCATATCAGGATTATGGTTATTCTTTGACCAGGTATACCCTACTTGGTAAACCAAGTCTTATTCAGTGTTATGCTGTCCTTCTAGCAAGACTACGTGCTTTCTACTTTGACTTGCTCTACTACTGGGTAATGCCCGCATGCTGATCTGTGCATGGTACCACTCAACCTGCCTGAACACATGTACGGTCTAGACAATTGATCAGTTATTTTCCTTTATACTTTCCCTTCTCTTTATCGATATTTTTCTCATTGTCTATCGCTTTCCATGTTGTTCTCTTCTCAGTCTCTCTTACCACTTTACCTTCCCTATTGATGTGGTCTTCATCCTAGGACTCCTATTTTTTCTCTGGTTTATCGACATTTTTTATCTCCTTGACTTTTCCTTGTCCTTTTATGAATACTAACCTCATCTTATAACTTCAAGGCACTGCCTTGTTGGATACATAAGGAAAGGATTTAGGAATTTTGAAAGTGAGTTGGGGAAATTTTGGTTCAACTTGAAGACTAGGGTGTTGGTTGTGTAATGGATACAAGTGATGTGGGTATGCAGATGATGAGAGATAACATATTTAGAGGTAGTGGAAGTGGTGTTGTGTTGGATAGAGTGACGGTATTTGAGGATAAGATGAGAGGTGGTGGATTTGGAAAAGATGGTAAGGAGTTTGGGTTGAGGCTTCCAATTTAGGCGAGGATGCAAATGAGAGTGTTATTTTGACTTTGTGAGGTAAGGGTATTGACTAAGGTGTCTAAGGTGTTGGGCTTGAGGTAAACTCTGAGTTTTGACCCCAAAGGAATAATCAACTATGAGGAATCAAAATCTAACTCTTCATCGGAGATTGTGTTCATTGTATTTGCTGGCTTTATTTATGAGAGTGTGAACAACATTTGCTATCAACATTGGTTTGTAGGATAATCTAGAGCTCCCATGTGGAACTCGCAGTTGGTAATAGGATCGTATCTGTAGACACTCCATTTTTGCACTCGCCTGATTAATCAACTCGTCAACCCGATCGCAATGATTCCCAATGATGGATGTGTATTCCATTGCTTTATTTTGTTACTAGATGTGTTTCAGAAATCCGGATGAGGTATCTCGAACTGACAAAACCTTAGAAACCACGCTACGCTAGGAAAATACGACCCCAGAAACATAGAAATCATCATCTTGCAAATAAAAAAGAAGCTTCACGATAAAAATCACTAAAATTGACCAAATTACCAAAATACCCCTAACCTCAAAATAACCCTAGAGCCTACGTTACGCTTAGGAAAACTCTCTCGAACACATAAAATAACAAATCGGAATCAAATAAATCATTTCACCAATTTTAACAGAATTTGACAAAATTATGAAAATGCCCCTCATAAAGTTCACAATCATTTCACACAAAAATTTCATAAATGACACAAACCAACATTCTCATTGAATTCCTTACGAAAAACTGATTCTAAAACATCCTAGAACATCAAAAACTGACTTAAAACGTGAAAAGTCCTCTCCGGGGGCAAAACGGTAATTTCACAATTTTCATAATTAAAAAATTCGAAATTAATAAATAAAATATTAAATAATTAAATTTAAACATTAATGAAATTAATTTAAAATTTTGAACCTAAAAATCGATTAATCGGACTCTCAGGCAAAATTGTTGAGGGTTCGTGAGATATTTCTTTAAGGACCCCTCCATTTGGGGGTCCAAAGAATTAAAGAAATAATGGAGGGGGGTTCTCCAAAAATTAAAAGTAAATCAAGCAAGACTGAAGTCAAGGTATTAAAGTCAATCAAGTGAGACTAAAGTCAAAATTAAAGTCAATTAAGCAAGACTGAAGTCAAGATATTAAAAGTCAGGATATTAAAAGTCAATCAATTAAGACTAAAGTCAAAACATTAAAAGTCAATCAAATAAGACCAAAAGTCATAATAGAGTTCTAATTAAATAATAACTCTATCTAATAGAGTTCTAACTTAAAAACAATTCTACCTAAAACAATTCTAATTAAAACACAATTCTACCTAAAACAATTTTAACTAAAACACAACTCTAATTAAAAGAATTCTAATTGAATACTAATTCTATCCAAATCAACCCCTAAAAATATCTATAAATAGAGGTGCTCACACCCTATTTTCGTATCAAATCATAAACCCTAAGAGAAGTAGGTCTAGAAGCTCCCCTAGCCCCCCATAAACCCTAGTTTTGGAGCCCCAACTCCTTAGCTAACATCCCTCCTTCAATTTTAGTCTAGAAAACACCCAAAAGCCTTCTAAAAACACCTCCAAATCCTCAACGAACTTGAAGAGTTTAGATTCAAAAACAAGGAGATACCTTACCTCGGAGATCCGAAGTCAAATCCGGAAACAGAACGAAACAAGGGAGCACGGTACAAGGAGCTCTTTTTGTCAGATCTGAGGGAATAAAGTCCTTGCATTGGAAAGGTATTTTTATTTATTTATTTTTATCTAGGTTTTAGCAATGTAATTTACTTGGGAATTTAGTAGAGACCGGCTTTGGCCGGGCGGGATTGGTGCCTAACACCTTCCAATCCCGTAACATGATCCCCGAATTCAGTTTTCTTGGTTTTAGATTAGTTTTTATCCGTTTAGAGTCATTGATCGGTTCCTAGACCGTAATAACTAGGTGGCGACTCCCAAACCTCAAGGGTCAAAAGCGGATCCGCATCCCGCGGATCGAGGGCGCTTTCAGTGGCGACTCCGCTGGGGACATTGAGGATCAAACTTGAAAAACCCCAAGTATGGGGACATTGCCAATGACCTAGTTTTATTTGTTTTGCTTATTTTATTTAATTTTTAGTTAGTTTCATGTTATTGTTTCTTTATTTTTTATTCTTGTTGGTACGTCGTTGATTGTTTGATTTTACTTGGAGCACTTTGATTTAACATATCATCTCTATGGTTTAATCAAGGGCCATTCGGAATGATCCGAAATAATACGAGATTTCGAAGGAATACTTTTATTGAGGATGAGATTTTTGGACCATGATTTTTTTTACATATATAAGTATATTTCGATTGAAAATTTGGGTGTGTGCTTGATTTAACATATGACCGTTTTTATTAGTTATTTGCTTTTTCGCTTATTAGGTAGGTATTCGTTTTTATTTTAGTTTATAGGCAAGAGAGGCTGCCCATTGACAGCATCTCAAACAGTAAAATTATAAAATAAAATAAAATAAAATAAAATAAAAAAAATTCTTGAATTTCTGTCGGCAGAAACTATTGGGGGAGGTGTGTGCATAGCAAATCAATTTGAGGGGGCTATTAATAAAAAACCCATTTTATTTATTTCCATTCAACCCTTTAAAAATTTTTTTTTTTTTAAAAGAGAACCATCGTCTTCTTCATTCGGTTCTACTGTCTCAACAGAGACTCGAAAACCTTGCTCCTCAAAGGTTTTTAACCGGCCTCTTGGCTCATTAATCTCGGCCAATTTAAGGATCAACCGTTTGAGTTTTGCTTTCATCCTGATTATCGATTGATCAACGATGGATCAACGGACTGGTATGGGGCGCTGTTTCCTGAATTACTTCATATTTTCTTCGCTCAAAAATCGTCCCCATGTCTCGACTTTAATGGCTGTCTTGCCCGATCAGCTGTAAGGAAGATACTTCTGATCTCGATTGAACATGAAGATCTCTGTGGAGATTGGTTGAAGTGTGGTTCTTCACCCTATTTCTTTTAAATAAAAGATTAAAATCGCCATTCAAGAAGTTCAGAAAGAGATTTCTTTCATTACAGAACTGAAATGGCGAACAATTCGTCGAAAAATCCCATGTTGCATGCTGATCTCGACGCTGTTATAGGTTGATCTCGACGCTGTTATAGGTTGATCTCGACACTGGTCTGCTGTTATGAGTTGATCTCGACGCTGGTCTGCTGTTATGAGTTGATCTCGACGTTAAACTGCTGTTATAAGTTGATCTCGACGGTAAGCTGCTGTTGATCTCGACGTTAAGCCATTGTTGATCTCAACGTTAAGCTGTTGTTATAAATTGATCTCGACGTTAAGCCGCGGCTGATCTCGACGATAAGCTGCTGTCATGAGGCGAGCTTGATGTTATCCTGCTGTTTTAAAACGGCATGGCTGATCTCGACATGTGCTGGATGAGCTCGATTATCGACAGCGGCATTTATTCGGTTTCCCAAAATTATCTTGGTTTTTTAAGATCAATTTATTTTCTAAAAAAAAGGGGGAAATTAATTTGTTTCACAAAAAGGAAAATCAAAATAAAAAAAATAAAGAATAGAAAGTTTTTTAAAAAAAAAGGGAAGTTCAAAAAATAATGGAATCAAATTTTTTTAAATGTTGCTAATGGCGACATATGCTCAAGTTGTTTTGTTTCTTGAATTTCCTTGATTGGGCTCAACTTATTTTTTTTTTTTTTTTAAAAAAAATGAAAAAATGATGAACAAAACCATCCTCTTTATTTCATTGATCATTATTATACACTCAATTCAAAACCCTTAGAAATTTCGAATTATTTCGGGTCGTCCCGAAACACCCTTGATTGGACTATGAAATTTATCAAATCATGACGATGATCGGGTCTAATTGATTGCCACATACCGTATATGTGCATGTTTAAATCGTGAACCGGACCAATGTTATTGATTCATGATGATTGCCTATTTAATGTCCTCTAATGTCATTGGGAATACATGTTTTATGTTGGTCATAATGTTGATCATGATTAAATGTTTATGTCATTGGAATGGTGCTTAGATCCATATAATTCATGTTATAACGATTGGTTTGATTAGGCCATGGGCCCATTTGTTTGAAAAGGCCCCGGGCACACCCCACCCTACTTTGCACACACCACATGCACGTTTACCGCTTTACTCACTTACACGTCCCATTTAGCCAACGTGGCACTAGTGCGTGGCCCGGTCTCTTCGGAGATGCGACGTCATTCATGAAACCCACAACTCCAGTCACGTACCTTAGGGTATATCGAACTGGGGCATCAATACCGTCTGATCAGGTGATTCTGAGAGACATATTGATGCACCCAGGCTGGGGTGACCTGAGCCTTTGTCCTATTGTAAGCCACACAGTCACATGTCCCGATTGCCAACGTAGTACTAGTACGTGGTCGGTCCCCTCGTGGGATGCCAAACCATTTATGAAAGCTACAACTCTTGACTCGTACCCGTAGGTATAAAAGGTAATCTAAGTATATCAATTGCACTTCTTGGTCAAAACCGGTGCCTAAGCAAGATCTTGCCCCGCTGTACCCTACTGTACGAGGGGGATAGACTACGTCTATTCTAAACGAGAGGTATTTAAGTGGGCCCTTGCTCAGCATTGTGCGCCACCTCTCAACTGGAGATCGAACTGGCTGTTTTTGGCTTCAGAGAAGTGAATTGAGGTTTTAGATTATCACCTATACGGTATATCAAACCAAGTCACCACGTATCGAAAGGTATATAGGTGTGCTTGGGCAAGGGTGGCTAGATAAAAATGCATTGCACGTAGTAAACCTAGAGTCTAGAAGCCTTCCTATAGGTCACGACCCGAATTGACTATGGGTGTTCCTGGGTTGCTTTATTCAATCCAACCAACAGGTAGGTGGGCGGACCGATCCAGAATAATCAAACAAAACCCGCAATATCGGTCCTACCCAATCGGTGAAATGTACTGATTAATTTGAACCACTTAAATTGATCAAATTGATCAATACCAAATCAGTTGGACTAATTGGTTTCATTTTTAAAGATCCAGACCACTTTATCTAGAAAGATTCGATCTTAAGATCAAATTAATTTATCTGATCAAAGGTTCAATCCCAATCAGGGGTAGACCCGCATCTAACCTTTCTCACTTTCTTGGTCACTATAGACTTATGGTGCATTTGGATTCGATTTTCCGTCAGACTTGGGCTATTTTATGTCAAAACTTTAATCATGTGGTTAAGAGTCAAACCTTTAGAGTCAATGGTTAACCTTGGTTTACTTCCAATCAGGTGATAATTGGTCCTAAACGTTCTAAACCTCCATCTGTACCACTTTGGGTCCGTGAAAAGAGTCGTCTTTCTAGAGTACCATTGCCAAGTAGTCAGTCTTTGCCACAAGAAGAAACGAGTACCATGGATGAAGCTGCGCTCCGTCAGATTTTAGAATCTTTTCAAGCCCAGATTATTGCCTCTGTCCAAACACAAATCGAATCCCTGAAAATTGAAAAGGGAAAAGATAAAGCTATAGAACCTCAGGATGTGTTTGACCTCGTTGAAAACCAAGAAGATGATCAGTTACACGTTGACCCTGTCCTAGCTCATCGAATAACTCAAGTTGAAACTGCTTTGAAGAACATCAAAGACCCTGATGATCTTACTCTTGGATTAGGGTCAATGACCTTGTTTCCCACGGTCCGTCTACCAGAAAAGTTCACAATGCCAGATATGGAGAAGTTTGACGGTATTGGATGCCCTAGGACTCACTTAAAAGTATATGTCGGCATAATGCAATCTCAGGGTCTAAATGAAGAACAGATGGCTCAACTTTTTCAAAGAACCCTGACAGGTCCTGCACTACGCTGGTTAATGTCATTGGACTCATCTCGGGTAAGAACATGGCATGAATTGATGAAAGAGTTTATTGGTCGATATTCATTCAACACGGATATTGAACTCACAAGAAGAGATTTAGAAACTACTAAACAAAAACCTGGGAAACTTTCACTGAGTTCATTGCTCGATGGAGAGCTAAAGCCGCTCAACTGTGGGACCGACCTCAAGAGAAGGAACAAGTTAAGATTATCCTCAGGAATCTCACTCCAAATTATGCCAAGTACTTGATGCCTCAGTACCTTCCTACTTTTCAATCCCTCCTTGAGGCTGGAAATCAAGTTGAGGATGCCTACTCTTCGGGACTTTTTGGTAACTCGTCTGAGTCAAAACCCAAACATTTCAAGCCTAATGTCAATTCCTTACAAGTGGCCAACACCTCCTTCGCACTATCTCCTCAAGCTACTCAACCTTCACAAACTAAGCCTAGGAGACAGTTTGCCAATCTTGGAATGTCCCTTAGTGTTGCTTATCAAAAATTGATGAAAAGGGGATTGTTGACGCCTTTACAACCTAAGCATTTGCCTAATCCTCTTCCTCCAAACATGGATAATGGGCAATTCTGTGAATTCCATCAGATGCCTGGTCATGTTCTTGACAGGTGTATTACTCTCAGACATGCTATCCAAGACCTTATTGAGCAAGGAAAAGTCACCATACCCACTCCTACTACTCCCAATGTTAAGACTAACCCTTTGCCTACTTTTCAAAATCACCCCCTCCTACTCTGAACCTAATATCCATATCCAAACCCGAATCAATTGATCCATTTCCTTCATTCACCCAATGGGTCTTAACAGTGCATTCGCTCCATGCCAGAATGAGCACAACTACCCTAAGGCAGCGACAGAACTGAAGAACAGGGAAATTATTGAAGCAACGGATTGTCGCGCATATGACAGAGGCTTGAATCAAAATATGAAGAGATAGTAAAAGCAGGCAAGTTCAAGTCATCCATCGAAGATAACCGAAGTGGCATAGACTCTAGATTTGTGTCCCTCTATTCATAATGATGTCATCTTTTAAGTTTTCTTAGTTTTTTTTTTTTTAGCTTCAATTGCGTCAGTCTTTGAATTCAGTTAGCCATCTTTATTTTTTTTAGGTTTGTCAGTTTGTGTTCTTTTTTATTCTAATAAGAAGCTTTTGATTATCATGTGTGCAATAATGATGTGAACATAAAATCTAACATGAGAAATGACTTAAAGCTCACTAATCAAATTTGATAAATATTGAAATTAAAGAGTACACTCAAGAAGTGCAAATTGGTGATACATTATCCTCAGGAGAACATGAGAGCATAGTAAACTTACTTGAGAAATTCAACAATATTTCTTGCATGGTCTCATAAGGATATATAGATGGATCGCATTAAAATATAGATCAAGACATATAGTCAAGGGTGAACTTCAAAGTCGAAGATTATTGGTCAAAAATGATATAGCTGAAGGCATCGACAAAGACACTAAGACTTACAAGTGGATCTACCAGGTTTCTCACTCAAAAGAGGAGAATTTTCATTCATAAGAGAATAAAAGAGTTTCTCGAAATTTTAGAGTTAGAAAACTCAATCATACTCGATTTCACAAAAGAAGACTGAAGAATATTCATTCTCAAAAGAAGACCTTGCTCGACAGAGCAATTCAGATATCGAATTCCTGAAACTTTGACCAAGTCAAGCAGCATTCACCAAAGGAGGCCTTCTTTGGTCGAACAATCATCCTGTCTTACCAAAAAAGAAAAAAAAACCTTCTTTAGCCCCTCGCAGTCTTTTAAAAGAAAAATAAAAGCAGTAGCCTCTTCTTTCTAAACCATACCAACCAACCTTGGGAGGGAATCTTAGTATGAACTACGTTTTGACCTGATCCCAAAAGGAAAAAAAGAAATATTTGGGGTACGTAGGCAACCTGAGAAGTTACTTCAGGCCCGGTCATTAAAAGAAAAAGTATTCTCTTAAGGAAAGTGTCATCCAAAAGAAAAATCTACGATTGAAATGTTCAAAAGAAAAGAATGCCAAACTAAGAGCATTAGAAAAAAGAATCAAAAGAATTGACAAAAAGAAAAGAATGCCAAACTAGGGGCATTTAGAAAAAAAATCAAAATAATTGATAGAAAAGAGAGAATATCAAACTAGGGGCATTTTGGGAAGTTGAGCCTTATATCTTTTCTTTCTAAACCATATCCTAAGCCCACCTATTAAGTCCTCCTGAAGGCTAATTGACTCGGTTAAGGTGCAGGAGCTGAGAATTGTCGATTTGATTACACAAGATCATCAAAAAGAGAAGCCCGCTAAGTCGAAAACCTGAAAAGGCGACTTAGGCAAAATTTAGGGCATAACCATAAAAAAGAAAGCCTGCTAGGTTGAAAACCTGAAAAGGCGACCTAGGCAAAAATCAAGGTATTATCAGAAAAAGAAAGAGCAAAGCCCGCTAGATTGAAAACCTGAAGAGGCGATCTAGGCAAAAATTAGGACATCATCAAATGGGAGGAAATGTCCCGTCAAGAAGAAAAATTCAGAAGGAAGCTTGTGTAGAAACTGCAGAACCATTCAAGCCACGATATTTGTCTTTTAGCTAAGAGCTCACATCCGACAAAGACAATATTGAAGTCGAAAAAAATCAAAGTCATCTTGAACATTGTAGGATCTTCAAAAGTATGTTTACTTGTTCAAGTGTTCGCTAATGGAAGATGTAGAATCATCAACCACTTTGAAGAGGAAGATCTTTTATTCTAATATTTATCAAGATTTTTTAAGTCCAGCTCAAGCATTTTTCAAAAGAAATTCGAAAGAAAATGATCAATTCTTTATTGCACATATGATAATCTTAAGAGTCTTAAATTTAAGAGAATGTCAGTTCTTCTATCTATCATACATCAGAGTCCATATTTTTCAAGCGTAATCCATTCCATCAGTCTCGTAGTCAAGTCCCAATTAAAGCCAACCTTGAAACTAGGGGCATTTTTGAAGGTCATTTAATTCCAAATTTTTGTTCTTAATCACATGATAAAAAGAAAATCATACAAAAGCTTAAAAGTCCGACAAACCCAATGATAATTACGAATCCAGATGCATGATAAGCCAATAAAGGCCTGATCTTTCAAACTTTGAGCTCGATTTTGAATCATATAATCAATTAATAGGATTGTTTAAGTTCCTATAAATCTAAGCCCGAGAAACGTGACTTAGTAAGTTCGAGTCCGAGAAACGAGACTCCAACTTTTTGAATCATAGAATGAATGGCTTTTGAAGTGCCTATAAACCTAAGTTCGAGTCCGAGAAACGAGACTCCAACTTGTTGAATCATAGAATGAATAGGCTTTTTGAAGTGCCTACAAACCTAAGTTCGAGTCCGAGAAACGAGACTCCAACTTTTTGAATCATAGAATGAATAGGCTTTTTGAAGTGCCTACAAACCTAAGTTCGAGTCCGAGAACGAGACTCCAACTTTTTGAATCATAGAATGAATAGGCTTTTTGAAGTGCCTACAACCTAAGTTCGAGTCCGAGAAACGAGACTCCAACTTTTTGAATCATAGAATGAATAGGCTTTTTGAAGTGCCTACAAACCTAAGTTCGAGTCTGAGAAACGAGACTCCAACTTGTTGAATCATAGAATGAATAGGCTTTTTGAAGTGCCTACAAACCTAAGTTCGAGTCCGAGAAACGAGACTCCAACTTTTTGAATCATAAAATGAATAGGCTTTTTGAAGTGCCTACAAACCTAAGTTCGAGTCCGAGAAACGAGACTCCAATTTTGAATCATAGAATGAATAGGCTTTTTGAAGTGCCTACAAACCTAGTTCGAGTCCGAGAAACGAGACTCCAATTTTGAATCATAGAATGAATAGCTTTTTGAAGTGCCTACAAACCTAAGTTCGAGTTCGAGAAACGAGACTCCAATTTTGAATCATAGAATGAATAGGCTTTTTGAAGTGCCTAAAACCTAAGTTCGAGTCCGAGAAACGAGACTCCAACTTTTTGAATAATATATAGGCTTTTTGAAGTGTCTATAAACCTAAGTTCGAGTCCGAGAAATGAGACTCCAACATTTTGAATCATAGGCTTTTTGAAGTGCCTATTAACCTTAGTTCGAGTCCGAGAAACGAGACTTCAATTTTAATAGGATTGTTTAAGTTCCTGCGAACCTTAGCCAGAGTCCGAGAAACGAGACTCCAGCTTTGTTTGAAATCATATTGAATTAATAGGATTGTTTAAGTTCCTTAGCCTGAGAAGCTTGGCTACAATAGGCTCCAGTCCGATAAATGAGACTCAAACGTTTTCGAACTCTAAAAAGAATTTCAAATAGGATTTAACGAAGTTCCTACAATGTTATGACTCCAATTACCACATTGTTAAACCTTGCCATGATTGTTTTCATCGCATAAGTGCATCTCAATTTTGAATCATTATTGTCAGTGAGAGAAGATCTCTAGGACCTGACACATTTTTACTCAGTAAGCATCACACCATTGCACACACGTGCACTTTTACATTAGTCAGGAGAATTTTCTAAAATTCGAGGATCAGACACTGTCAGTGAGAGCTCACACTCAAGGACCTGACAACCTTTTAATTCGGGGAGAGCTTTACCCTCAAGGATCCGAACACCTCGACGAATTGCTAAATCAGGCTGCAAAATGAACTGTCACTAGCTTTGGCATTCGGATATCGCACTATCTACCAAAATAGATTTGCTATCTAGTTTGCTTCAACCCTCTGCCAAAGAGGGGCATCTGTAGACACCCCATTTTTGCACCCGCCTGATTAATCAACTCGTCAACCCGATCGCAATGATTCCCAATGATGGATGTGTATTCCATTGCTTTACTTTGTTACCAGATATGTTTCAGAAATCCGGATGAGGTATCTCAAGCTGACAAAACCTTAGAAACCACGCTACGCTAGGAAAATACAACCCTAGAAACATAGAAATCATCATCTTGCGGACCAAAAAGAAGTTTCACGATAAAAATCACTAAAATTGATCAAATTACTAAAATACCCCTAACCTCAAAACCACCTTAGAGCCTACGTTACGCTTAGGAAAACTCTCTCAACACATAAAATAACAAATTGAAACCAAATACATCATTTCACCAATTTAAACAGAATTCGACAAAATTACGAAAATACCCCTCATAAAGTTCACGACCATTTCACACAAAAAATTTTATAAATAACACAAACCAATATTTCCATTGAATTCCTTACGAAAAATCGATTCTAAAATATCCTAGAACATTAAAAAACTGACTTAAAATGTGAAAAGTCCTCTCCGGGGGTAAAACGGTAATTTCACAATTTTCATGATAAAAAATTTCGAAATTAATAAATAAAACATTAAATAATTAAATTGAAACATTAATAAAATTAATTTAAATTTTGAATTAAAAAATCGATCAATCGGCTCTCAGGCAAAATTGTTGAGGGTTCGTGAGATATTTCTTTAAGGACCCTCAATTTGGGGGTCCAAAGAATTAAAGATATTTTAGAGGGGGGTTCTCCAAAAAATTAAAAGTAAATCAAGCAAGACTAAAGTCAAGGTATTAAAGTCAATTAAGTGAGACTGAAGTCAAAATTAAAGTCAATTAAGCAAGACTGAAGTCAAGATATTAAAAGTCAATCAATTAAGACTAAAGTCAAAACATTAAAAGTCAATCAAATAAGACCAAAAGTCATAATAGAATTCTAATTGATTAATAACTCTATCTAATAGAGTTCTAACTTAAAAATAATTCTACCTAAAACAATTCTAATTAAAACACAATTCTACCTAAAACAATTAAACTAAAACACAACTCTAATTAAAAGATCTCTAATTAAACACTAACTATATCCAAATCAACCCCTAAAAACATCTATAAATAGAGGTGCTCACACCCTATTTTCGTATCAACTGATAAACCCTAAGAGAAGTAGGTCTAGAAGCTCCCCTAGCCCCCCATAAACCCTAGTTTTGGAGTCCCAACTCCTTAGCTAACATCCCTCCTTCAATTTTAGTCTAGAAAACACCCAAAAGCCTTCTAAAAACACTCCCAAATCCTCAACGAACTTGAAGAGTTTAGATTCAAAAACAAGGAGATACCTTGCCTCGGAGATCCGAAGTCAAATCCGGAAACAGAACGAAGCAAGGGAGCACGGTACAAGGAGCTCTTTTTGTCAGATCTGAGGGAATAAAGTCCTTGCATCGGAAAGGTATTTTTTTTATTTATTTTTATCTAGGTTTTAGCAATGTAATTTACTTGGGAATTTAGTAGAGACCGGCTTTGGCCGGGCGGGATTGGTGCCTAACACCTTCCAATCCTGTAATATGATCCCCGAATTCAGTTTTCTTGGTTTTAGATTAGTTTTTATCCGTTTAGAGTCATTGATCGGTTCCTAGACCGTAATAACTAGGTGGCGACTCCCAAACCTCAAGGGTCAAAAGCGGATCCGCGCACCCCGCGGATCGAGGGCGCTTTCAGTATCTGAATATGTTTTTAATTTTTGGATATGGCTATCTCAATGTAACATAACCTCCCTTGATGAAGGTAGGCAAAAGCTTTGACAATTTCATTGACAATCGAGAGAACTCTATCATTCTGTGTTGTTGTATTGATTGTTATTGTAGGGTTAACGATATTGTTGTTGTGACAGTTGTGCTTGAAACTAAAATTGTTATTGTAGGGTTGACGGTATTGCTGTTGTTGTGGTTCTGCTTGAATATCACAGGTGTTTTCGGTGTTGCGGTGGGAAAATGTACTGGTACTTGAGCTGGCTGCTCATAATTAACCTGCCCTTCATCTTTTTTTGCTGTTGTTTGTATTGCTCCACTAGATGAAGTACCATGTTGTGGAATTGTCCAGTCTATAATCATCACTGACTTCAAACCATCCTCTATCTTATTAGCAATCTGCATCAAAGAGGGGAAATTGGACGCGATGTGTTTTATGAGATGAGTGTAGCAATACTGTTCTAGTGTTGAGATGAACATTGTGTTCATCTCAATATCTTCATGGGAGGCTTCACTTGGAAAGCTAACTCCTTCCATCACTGAGCATATTCTCAGATGATCTCTTTAGGCTTCCTTATCATTTGGGTTATTGAAATCGCCTCAACCATTTTTTACTAAATAGTGAAAAGCAGAATCCGATTGGTAAACAAGCGATTTTGTTAGAAAAGGGAGTCGCCACCAAATTTAGGTCTAAGAACCATATATAACTCAAAAATGGATCAGGTTGGTCCATGAGTGAGAGAAATTGGTAAGGGGTCAAATTACAGGTTTTGAAAGGTGTTAGGCACCTAACCTGTTTGATCGAAATGATCGGTCTCTACTACATTCCAAAACTATCCTACGGTCGATATGTAAAGATTAAAATTAAACTATCCAATGATGATCAATTTATATCGAATGTGCTAAACGACTCTTACAACTAATATTACCCCAAATATTACATGATTCCTCGAACTCCACACAAAAAGGAAAAACTTTGAAAAAACCTTAATTTCATCCCTTGTTCTAAATTTTGTACGGTAATATATTTCAATTAAAATCCCCACGCACAAATATTTTCTAAATCAACTAAAATAGGAATTTTCAAAAATTTTCCAAATTGAAAAGTTATGAATATGAAAATTTTAAATTGGCGATTTATGGGGTTTCTAAATTGGGAAATGAAATTACCCAAATTAGAAATTTATGAATATGTAATGAATTGCAAAATTGGACATTTATTAAATATAAATTTCACAAAATAAAAAGTTAGCACTATAGGACGAGTTCTCAAATTAGAATTTATAAATATGAATTTTCCAAAATAGAAAGTTTCAAGAGAACATGACTGTAATGACCTGAAATCCTAAAATGTATCTCGAGGAAAGAATTTTAGATCCGTGCATTGATTTAAAAGTTATCAAATCCTCGAGTTTCGCATTAGATATTTTCCCAATAGGTAAACGACACCTTAGAGACGTAATTTGAGGAAACCGATCATACCATTAGATTCGTGTCGAAAAATCACCCAAAATAGAGTTTAAGTTTGTCCAATTCGGCATTCGGCAAAAAAATTCTCAAAATGACAAGTATGTCCCAACTTAAGTGATATAAATATCTAAATTCTATTAGAAAAATCAGATTTTTCTTATTCTCCTCTCCAAACAAATCTCAACCCTTTTCCTTCAATATTTGAAACTCAGATCTACGCCAAACGAGAACGATCCAAGCTTAGGCGCAAGAAGGAAAGTTGTTCCTCTCGCCGAGGGTTACGCGTGGACGCAAAGAAATTCGATTTTCGCCTGAAGAAAATTTTGGAGATTGGCCGGAGGCGATTTTAAAGTTCGTTCAACTGTTGAAAATAGCTTGAAGTAGGTTGCCTTCCCTTCTACCTTCTAGTTATGCGATAATTTCATAGAAAATCCATATGATTGTTGATAAATCAATTGTTTCATTAAGTTTTTACATATTTGAACGATTTGAATCATGTTTACATGCTTATTTATGATTGGTTTTAGTTCATTTGATGTAATATAATCATTTTATAGTTAATATGATATTTGGATTGATTTTGGTCGAGTTTCGATGAAAAATCAGCAATTCGGAAAAGTATCCGAATGTTGAGTTTGGTTCTAATTTGTTTTGTGTTGCTTCCCTATAGTATGTATACCCATTTCCTACATTTATTTCATCAAAAATAATTAAGTATTACTTTAAGTTCTTTAATAAATAAATAAATAGTTCGTTTTCAATTTCGACTTTGAAAAATTATTTTTCAACACTTAGTTAAATTTGCATAGATTTTCAGCTTTTATGTCTTATGGTTTTATCTTTGTTTTCGAGTCTCTCGACTCAACTAAAACCATCGAATGGAATTGGTTGATGCTTTATGCATTTCGAATTACTTTAAAAGTAAAATTACTTTAATAGATATGTAGGAAATTAGATGATAGATTGATCGATTTAATTGATGGATGGATAGAGAGAACGTATGTTCTCGACTGATTGATGGGACAGTGCCTCCAGTTCTACGTAGTGGCCATGTCACGTAAAACGTGATAGATAGATAGAGGGATGAGATGGTTGATAGATGGATATGACAGATAACTGTCACTGGAGGGCACTACCAGATTTTGTTTGTATTTTCGATTAAAAGAAATGATATATTATATACAAAATAAATTATTTTGTTTACCAGTAAAGGTTTGTAGAAAACCCATAAAGAGTGACGCATTGCTATGTATCCGGAAGCGACGAGTCAATCTAGGATAACACTAGATGTCATATGCTCTTCGGTAGTATGGGATACCTTAGAGCATATTACAGCTTATGAAATCCGGGAATTTCTTCTACTTATTTCCTGGGAAACGTTGTGTGTAAAGGCGGTCTCTGTATAGTGTAGAGCTAGGCGGGGTTCACATGCATTGCCTCTTGATAGGCTTCGACGCGAGGGGTCTTCTGGGCTAGTTAGTGATCACTATTAGTCTGTAGTCGTCAAACGGTCGACCTCACCGTTAGTTGAACTCAGTATTGGGTTCTTGGTCAACGGCCAGTCTGAGCCGGATAAATGGTCATCCAACCGTGGTATGCTAGACCGGCCACAAAATCAGATTATAACGATGGGATTCCACATCGGAGGTTAAGTTTGGAATATCGTATTGCCATAGCCGAGGCGGTTATATCGGCGTGTTCCTCTGCTCTCTTATCGATTACACCGCCGTGTTCTTATTATGTATATTTTCTTATTTTGTGATGTTTGATAGATGTTTTTCTTTGAAAGATGCATAGGTTACTTTAAATGATAGAAATGATAGGTTGAAATTATTTAACTGTTTATTGAATATGCTTAGACATTTATCGTATGTTACATTATGAAAAACTTACATTATTTAACTGTTCAACTGATTACTCGTGCATGTATGACTCGTTGTTAGAACGGCGTTCATCCTACTGAGTAACATTCCCCTGTTACTCACCCTATCCTTCCCCTTTCAGATTATTCAACTTTTGAAGAACCGTTCTTTGAGGAGTCTTTTGAGGAGGTCCTTAAGGAGGATTAGATTGATGTCTTGCCGCCGCCATGTCTTTGAGGACTAGTAGAGGATCCTAGCGGTTTTTGGTTGTAGATAAGAAACATGTTAGTTTAAAAATTTTTGTAACCTGATGAATTATGAGATTAAAGATCTTGACTTATATCAGTGTTTGTCGATTTCTTCTGCTTACTCTAGACTCTCGTATAGATGTTAGTTAAATGTTTATTCCGCTGCGTATATTTTCTTTTCCTAAGTATTATTATTTATGAATATTCTGTCAGATTGTGTGATTGATTACCTCACACCTCGAGATTCTAACCGATGAATCATAGGGATTCGTGTTGGGATTTCGGGGCGTGACAATGACATTTTCAAATTAGCAAATCATAAATCAACATGGAATTTATAGATATAAAAAAAGAAAACTCTTAAATTGGATAATTACTTAAATGTGGAATTTCTAACTTAGAAATTTATGAATATGAATCTTCTCAAAATAGGAGATTATGAAATTCCCAAATTAGAAAGTTTCAAAAATATATTTTCCAAAATAGAAATTATGAACATGAGTTTTTCCAAATTAGGAAAATTTCCAAATCAATAAAAGCCACATGAAGTTAACAAAATAGCAATGTGTACAAAACTTCTAAATTGGAAAAAACCTATATTAGCATGTTTCCCAAATTGGAAATTAACAATACCTGCCAAACTAATCAACTTCACATGTTGGCAATTTCTGAATAAAAAAAATCTTCACACGTAATTAACATCTAACTTAATGGTTAAATTGTGAACACTTCTTAATCTAATAGGTAACCCTTCACTATTTATCCTCAAACATGTATAATTGCTAAAATAATTTACATGAACATAATGAAAATTCTATTAGTATAATAATAGTAACTCAAGCATTGTAATCACAAAATTGCACAAACCAAAACATCCCTTAATCCTATTTATATAAGAAATAAAGAAAGAAAGATGAGAATCATGAGCTATGCACTAAACACAATCTAAGGCTAATAAAAAATGTCAATGAAGTATATAATGATAAACATAAAAGTAAAAATAAGTCATGAAGAGGAAGAAGGAAGAAATAGAACAAAATTTTAACAAAACATGATAAAACTCACCTTTGCGATGGGACAATAATTATGATACTTTCCTTCAAGCGCTACTCAAGGTGCTGAACAAAAGAAGAAGAAAGAACACAATAACAAGGTCGTGAGTATTGTGGAGACGACGAAAATTAGAGATATGGATGCCGTGGGAGAGCTGCTATGATAAATGCGATGGTTGGGTGGCTCAAGAAAAAAGGAAAAAATATAAATGTACTCGATGTAATGGATGTGGCTGTTGAGTGGTTCAAGAAAAGAAAGAAAAAAATATTGTGACAATTGAATTGTGAACGTTCAAGAAAAAATAAGAAAAAAATAGCAATGAATTTGTTATAGGTCATTCAAGAGAAAGGAGAAAAGGGGTGGCAGTAACTGTGTTATAAAAGGCTTAAAAGAAGAGAAGAAGCATGGCTGAGTTGTGGGATGTTTAAGAGAAGAGAGAGAGAAAAAAGAAAACAAAGTAGAAGCACCACTATGTGAAAATACCCAAATATCGACGGTCCAAAACTGTCGAATTATGGATCAATTCGACAGTCCCGACCGTCGAACGGGACCATCGAATTTTTTCTTGTCGAAAATAATTCGACGGCTCAAAACCATAGAAATTTTTATAAATTCGACGGCTATAGGCCGTCGAATAATATATTTTCGACAGCTATAAGCCGTCGAATAACATATTTTCGACGGTTTAAGACCGTCGAATCTGGGTTCTTACCATATTTTCAACGATCAGAACTTTTATGTGACAAAATGCTTTTGTTTTCCATCCCATCTATTCACATCCGATCCACACCAATTTGCATTCAATTCATAGTATAAAGAATAATAAGATTTAAAAAAAAAATTACTTATATAATTCAAACTTTTAATCTCACATATTGGAAGAATTCCTGAGATCATGTTCACATACATCAATGTAATGAAGTCTTACAAAAAAAAAAATCCCACTTTCAATTGGACGTGTCATCCTATTTCTCCTTTGGAGCTCCTTTCCCAGGTTTTTCTCACTCATCACCTTCATTTCTTCTGTGACTTTTATAAATTGTTCTATGAGGCTCCGCAGAAGCTCGGTAGGTTTATAGTCTTGAGATACTTCCACCCATGCATGGCATTGGAACCCCTTCGTAATGCTTTGATGATTGTAAATCTTCTTGGCTAGAACTGTTTTTCCTAGGCCACCCATTCCTACAACGGAAATGACGACACGTTCTAACTTCCCTCCAATAAGCTGCTCAACCAACGTGTTTGCCTCATCTACAAAGCCCACAATATCCTCTTCCTCAACGACACGAGCCGTCCTACTAGACAGGCGCTCCCCTGATGTACAATACATTCCTGATTCAAGATACCTATCACAATAAATTGTGGATGATATTGGAAATCTTTTATGTCAATGAGGTTTAGTTAGAATTATACCTGAATTTCGATTAAGATGATGGAGTAAGAGTAGGCGAAGGCAATATCTCCAAGTGCTTGGAAGCTCCTCCATATCTTCCTCGGCTACAAACACGCCGATATCTTCCCATGGGATCGCATCCGCAAATGATATCTTCTCAGTCCATCGAACCCCAATGTCTCACCTGCTGGACCATAGTTGAAATTCCTGCCAACATTTTCAAATATGAGTTCATAAACCTAGAAACAACAAATATATGGTTACAACTTTAACAATATATGCTTCATAATCTTTCTTCACTATTCTTGTTACCAGGCAGAATTAGCAATACAACCCCAACATTTTAAATGTATTGGTGTGTGCCCAAGTGTGTGAACTTGGACAAAATGTGATTCCAAGGACAAATGTGACATATTATTAATTTAACATAAGGTTTAAGCATTAAACTAACAAAGTATAACTTATATATTATAGAGGTATGTAACTTACCTCTCTACTTCCAAGGACAAAATGTGACATTTCCATGCTTCTTGATAGGCTTCCTCCCGCAGGATCATATTAAGCTCCATTCAAGCTTTCCCAAGATCGCTTTCTCCATTGCTAATATTTGTTCTCGGTTATAAGCCATATCTGATATGTAAACGAAGTCGTTCACCTGTTAAATTATGATGGAATCACCCAACCCAGATTACAATTTGTTGCTAAATCAATTTATCAGAAACAAAATAACCAAAAATATATATACCTCTGGGGCCCATATTTCCTGATATTTAGAAGCTATAAGCATGGCACTTACGCCTACTAGCTGCAACACCTTCTTTGGGACTATCTTCATTGAGAGAAATCGATCGACTATGTGGACTGTAAGATAAAAAGTTTCAGGCATGAGTGCAAACTTGTTGTGAACTTCTATCAACCAGTCCACAAGGATAGCTCTCATCTTCTCATTAATTTCGATTTGTGAACTCATGTAGTCATGAACTCTGCTTGAACTCTGCATATCAGGAATCAGAACCCCCCAAATAGTATTAAATAAACTGACATATTTATAAACAACAAATAAAAATTGAAATTTAAAAAGATGATAACCTCTGTTAGCTTGTAAAATTTGTAAATATCTTCGACATAGTCCACTGCTGCCAACTGATCATTGACGTCTGCTTCATCGATGTTAACGATGGGGTCCTTTGGTCTACCAGTTAGACCACAAAAGCACGAACCACACAAACACTAGGGGACAGGCTCTAAACAACCCAAACCCTGGGTTGTCTAGATATTATAGACCATTAAGAATCATATTTTGATTCTACATAATGAATTTACTCAGTTTGAGTTCTACACTAACAATGCTGGAAACCAACTTCCAGCATCCCATGAATAATTGCTGCCGGGTTCTGGCAGGGCACACACTTTATACACACTATGAGACAACAAAAGAGCATCCGTGCTCTTCCTTGTTTCTGGCTCCACGATTTGGAGCAATTTGACATGACTTGTGGTATCTCCGGTGACCACAACTATGGATGACCTGCAACAACATAAAGTTAATCTTTATTCACAAGATCCATGGCATGAACAATTGAAGAAAAAACACAAACACACACACACACACACACACACACACAATGTCAGAAGTCAGAATTTATGAGGAAGATTTAAATGAGATAACAGCGTTCATGGTTCACAAATCATTTGACTTGTGTGTCTTGGGGAAAAAATCCCAACTTGAATGATCCAATCTCAATCTTTCCAAACTATCTTTCAAAACTTTCAAGAAGAATTTGAAACATTAGATCATAAGGATCACCCAACAAAGTTGGTTTCTGTCGGAGATATCCAAAAGTAATGCATTTGGAAATTGGTGGTCCCATCTCCTTGGAGTTTGCTACCCAGCTGGTAGACCACCTCAGTCTGGCCACCAACATTGATTTCCTCTTCTATTGCAACCTCTTTGAGTGTAGAAGACTAATTAAATTGGAAACAAGTTGAAAAATGCCCGCCACCAACATTGTTTGTTTGATGTGGGCAAATCAATCTTACCTCTAGAATGCAAAGATGATAACTTGCAAGGCAAGATTTGAAGCCTGTCACTCAAGTAGCAGTGCTGCTGCTCTTAGTCTTGCTGCAATCTAAGGATACCTGCAAAGAACATTGTAACGATGGAAGTGGTGATCAAGTACTCTCAACATTTAAGAAAGAAGTGAGACAAATATTATTCTACCTCAAGATGTGACTCGTCTCACTATATCCCTCAATCTGCCGTTTGGTCTGAACTGCTACCCTGCGTGAACTTAGGAAAACCTCTGAAAATGCCAGGGATACCATCAGTTTTCAATAGATGTCTAAATACTGACATTCTATGCATGTGGGATATCCCGGATCCATCAACTTGCATTCTTGTCTTTACAACTGCTGTTGGATGTAGTAGGGCCGATTGAGTAGTAAAGAGGAAAGCTCCAATGACATGGAGCTTTGTCTTGTACAACCTTAAGAGGTTCAAGAAAGTAAGAGTTAGTTCCAGCATTAGTTTTAAACAAATAAAAAAGTATACTTGTATTTATAAATCACATACTCAATGCTAAACAATAGATAGAAGAGAAAAAAATGTAATCCAATTTTGAAGGAAATTAAAATATAAAAAAAAAGTTATTATTAGTAAATTCTATAAAGCAAAGGTTAAGTTAACGAAATAGTGAAGTGTAGCAATCATCCTCGTCCTATCACATCATCATTCCACTGCCCAAATACAAAGGTGGAAGTCTGAGATACATTTTCATCAAAATGGTGGGCATAGTTCACTAATTGCTAAGGATCCTAGATGGTATGTGCACCCTCAATACATCTAAAAGACCCTGAATGTTGGTGATATAAAATTCTATATAAATAAAGGTAACCATCTATCCAACATTTATGGAAATTACCTCATGCTCATCAAAATACACGACAATGGCTCTTAGGCCATCTAATCACCTCACCACAAAGAATATCAAGTAAAGTCCCTTGCGGTCCATCTCTATCCATTAGCTCAACCGAAGAGTCAATGATCTCATCGATACAAATTGAATAATACTCCATATCTGGCTTCTCAGGATCTACTAGTGCTCCTTTGGCGTAGATCACATTCCTTCTAAAGTTCATCAATAAGCATACCCAACCATTATTCAAGGATGGTAATGGTTCTGATATTGGTTCTTTACCTCCTCGCCTATTAGGAATTGTGGAATCCGATGTCGCCTATAAAATTATTTTATGATTAGATATGTAAGCTAAAATCCATCATTTCTATGATTAAATATTAATAAAAAATTAAATGAAGAATCTCTAAAGCTAAAGTGTTTTTACATTTTACCTGAGTAGAAGGACCTCCAACTTCATATGTAGATGATTTTTTCTTCTTGTGCTTGTTCTTGTTCTTCTTTTTCTTTTTCTTATCTTTCATTAGTGCATGAACTAATTGAGTTAAATTAACCATGTCTCTTTCAAACTTATCCGTATAATTCTGACTTTGAGTTGTATAACGTAATGAAGTCTTTGAAACTCCACCTCCCATACCTCTTACTCTACCTTTTCCATCTTTCCCAAACACCTATGCACAACTATGATTAATATAATGTATGTAAATAAAAAATTAAAATTAAATAATATAAGTCATACATACAATGGAAATAGGATCATGATCGATATCCTTATGGGCAAAACTAGGATCTTCTTTAATAACGGGACTGTCAAAATATGAACAAATAAATCAATTCTAATATAATGAAAATATTCATCATTATTACAACTAATCAATAGAATATTAAAACTACCTGGAGAAGACGCCAAATAAGTTCAAGCAACTCCGTCGGTACCTTCCTCCAAGAAGAATAGAAATGTGGCACTGTGCCATCGCATAGCGGCCTATATTGATCGATAAGTCTGTCGAATTATCCCCAATGCATTGCCCCATAGCGTTGAATTCCACATGAAGACGTGAATCAGATGATGAATGTGGATCCGATGTCGACGAACTCTGATGACTATCTCGTGTAGGAATCGAGAGTGTCGAGCTATCAGAATCTGATGTCGACGAGCTATCAGAATCTTCTATCAACGTCATAAGGCTTGTATGGAATAACATTAAAAAAATAGTATAGATATTGAAAAGCAATAATATTAAAAATGAAAGCAATAAATCAAATAATGAGTTAAATAACAACCAAACTAGAAACATTACACAATATCAACAATGAATTTGTATTTGAAAGAAATAAAAGTAGATCATTACTATTATAACACACTATTTTTCATAAATATATACAGAACGTACCAATATAGTTAGTTTTCATCATCATTTTCAATGATATCTTCTTTAAGAACAGATAATAAAGCATCCATGTTACTTGCAGCAAATGCTAAAGGATCTTCAAAAGCGTTTACATCTTTATTCAATCTCTTTGGAGTTTCTAAAATCACGTGCCAAGCTTCCGTAGGCCGACTTTGATCTTTATAATAAAAAAACTTGAGTTGCTTGTGAGGCAAGAATAAACGGTTCATCATCTATTTTTGTATTTCTCATCAATCTCTCTAGATTAACATATCGTAAATTTGTGTCTCGATCAACCACATACCCATTTGAATCTTCTATACGCACACAATCACAATAAAATACCGTCTCTTTGAAATTTAGGTAGTCCAACTCAAGTATTTTCTTTATAATACCATAATAGGTAACTTCTTCATCTACATAATTTGTATCTCTAACATTTGCCCGAAAACTCGTTACAGCTTTCATTGACACCCCAGAGTTTTGTGTTGATAAATTCATTTCATATTCTGCTGTATAGAAAACATACCCATTTACTGCATATGCGTTATATGAAATTGCAGAAGCATTTGGACCGGTAGCAAGCCTTTTTGTGATTGAGAGGCTGAAATCATCATGTAGTTGTTCTCTAACCCAATGAGCGTATGGCATTTCTTTCTCTGCTTGTGAATTGGTCTTTCGACTATTAGCCCTTGACGCAAGACTTTGAAGGTATTCATTATATTTCCTATAGAAGATAATATGAATTAATGAGGTTTAAATTCATATAATATAGAAATAAATTTGAGTTGTTGTTACATACTTTTCCCATTAAGAATTCTCAACAGACTGACGAAGTACCCATTTGCGAACTTGCTCGTACTCCACATTGTTCAGAACATAACATTTCCCATTCTTATCAATAGGATAGGCAGGTTCACAGTCATTATTCAGAATCATATGTTGGCCTTGTTGATGACTTCCTATTCTACGTAAATCATCGGGCATGTAATGCATAGCATACATTATTGCTTCTTCCATAAGATAACATTCTGTGATAGAACCTTCTGGGAATGTTTGATTCACCACGTATTGTTTATAACTCTTCATCATCCTAATAATGTTTTACGAATTAGATAACGATAAGAAAAATAAAAATATTCATTGTTTATTGATCATCACATACCGTTCAAAATGATACATCCATCGATATCTAACTGGTCCGCACATCAGCGCTTCCTCCACCAAGTGCACAAGGAGATGTATCATAGAAACAAAAAAAGAAGGTGGAAAATATTTTTCGAATACACACACTGTTTCTACAATACATCCTTTAAAACTTTGTAGCTCCAAACGATTGATTTTTTTGAGCATAAGACATTGAAAAATATCGAGAGTTGTCAAATAGCGGCACACAACGACTTTTGATTCATCATCTTGAATGCGTGCATTAGCAACACCGGTAATAAATGTTGCATAAGTATGTGATACTCATGTGATTTCAAATTTTTCAATTGAAAGTCTTGTAAACTCACATTTTGTATCCAATTTGAACTGTATCCAACAGGAACTTTCAAATCCCACAAGGTTTTACAAATTAATTCTTTTTCCTCATTAGATAATTCGTAAAGAGCTTTTGGTAAAATCTCATTGTCATTAATGTTCATCGACCACAAATTCTTTTTTATCTTCATTTCTTTCAAGTGTAATCGAGCTTTACGGCCAACATTGGTCTTATCCTTCGTTTTCATAATTGTTGTGAAGAGATTTTCAGTCACATTTTTCTCAATGTGCATCACATCAAGATTGTGACGAAGTGGCAAATCCTTCCAATAAGACAAGTCAAAAAATATTGATCTCTTCGACCATGGAGTCTCATCATTCATAGATTTTTTCCTTTTCTTACCTGGTAATTTTCCAAACTTTGTATGAATTGTTTCCAACTTGGCTAATAGATCAACTCCGTTCAACCAAAGATTCTGCTTCTCTTTTTCCTTCATACCCATTAAATTGAGATTTTTAACTTCTGAAAGGATGGTTGAGATCAGTTAAAAAAATTTTGTGCCCCATATAAGCAAATTTTCCACCATGTTTTAACCACATTGAATCTGTTCCTTCACTACAAACAGGACATGCAAATTTTCCCGCTGTTTTACAACCCGATAAATGACCGTACGCTGGAAAATCATGTATAACCCATAACAAAATTGCTCTCATTGGAAACATATGTTTAGTGCTAGCATCATATGTTTCAATTCCTGTAGACCACAACTCATTTAGCTCTGCAATCAGTGGCTGCAAGTACACGTCAATGTCATGTCCTGGACCATTTTTCCCAGGAATCAAAAGTGTCAACATCATAAACTCCTTCCGCATGCATAAAGGTGGTGGCAGATTATACAGAACAACCATAACAGGCAAACAACTGTATGAGTTATTTTTCATTCCAAATAGATTAAATCCATCTGTTGCAAGTCCTAACCGAACATTGCATGGCTTAACAGCAAAATCTCCCCATTTACTATCCACTCCTCTCCAACAAGATGAATCCATTGGATGACACATAAACTCTTTTCGTTGTTGACATCCTTTAGAATGCCATTTCATTTTCTCTGCAATCCATGGCACACTATACATTCATTTCAACCTTTGCGTTAGTGGGAAATACCTCAATATTTTCACCGATAAAAGTTTTTTCCTCGACTTCTTTTCATTAACCGGTTTCCATCTACTCTCGTCACATTTTGGACAACTATCTCTACCTTTATTCTCTCTCTAATATAATATACAATCATTAGGACATGCTTGAATAATCTCGCATTTCATCCGTAAAGTCTTGATCATTTTCTTTGCAGAGTAGGTACTCTTTGGTAAAGAGTTATCATGTGGTAATATCCTTTTAATCATTTGCAACAATTCATCAAAACTCTTCTGAGACCATTGATGTCTAGTTTTCATACTCAACAACTCTACTATAACTGACAATTTTGTATCCTGTTTTCGACATGAATGATATAAGGGTTGCATCGCTTCTTCTATCATTTGGTGATATTGAATATCATCTATTGAATCACCATGAATTTGATCATCGTTTCTATCAGAACACTCGTCCATACAAGTAACTTCATCTTCTTCTTTGAAAAAACGTCCAAACGCATCATTCAACATGTCTGTCATTCTTGGGACCATATCTCCATCACACTGACGAACAGACGTACTAGCCCCGATTGTTACATGATCCCCACCCCTCCAATGTTCTCCATGGAATATCCATCTCATGTAAGAAGTATCTACACCATCACAAATTAAGTGTTCTACGAGTGTTTCTATATCTTTCCTTCTCGATGAAGTATTACGACATTTGACACAAGGACAAAAATAATGATCATCATAACCGAAATTCTATTTATTCATTTTCAAGTACTCAATAAATGACACTACACCATCAATGTATTCTGTTGATAGCCTAGGTTTCAACATCCACTTTTTGCTTGGAACTTAAACCTCTCCATCAAGCATACAACTGATAAGTAAGAGGAAAAAACAAAAGATAGATTCACAAAATAAGCTGAAAATAAGAAAGATTGGACCTTAAGCGATGAAGATATATGCTAATACTCACAATGTGGATCAAAACCATCCCATGTAGACAACACATGGTAAATTTACCTATACAAATCCATCATATATATGGTTTAAAAGGGACCACAAGGTGGACCAAAATCATTCTTTATAAACCAAGTATATGCTGAAATCATACAAAGAATAAGGCACATGGAAGTTGACAGAGAATATAGTGCACCATGTTCACAAATAATTGCACTATCTGCCCCTAATATCGTTGTACCATGATAAGTTTATAGATGATTTCTGTATATTTAATTACATGGTATCGTTTGTGAAAAGTCGAAGGAAAGGAAGTTCTATCACTTATTTCTTCTAATACTTCGATAATCTGATGTGCAAAACCTAAGTCCAATTGAGATTGAAACTCTATATCCTTAAGGTATGAATTAATAGGGTATAATGGAGGAATAAGATTCGTTTAGCCAATTGAATCTTTGGAAGAAGGTGGTTATTGACGATGTTGATGATGATGGTAGTGTTACATAATGATGAGATCAATCAACTAAAAAACATCGTCAGTACTTCCTTTAGTATCACAACATATGAAGTTTGTGTGATGTTTGTTGGAGCAAGAATTGTGTTGTTTATATCTACATGTCAAAGATTAAAATAAAATAAAAACCATCTAAATCTGTAGACACCCCATTTTTGCATCCGCCTGATTAATCAATCGTCAACCCGATCGCAACGGTTCCCAATGATGGATGTCTATTCCAATACTTTATTTTGTTACTAGATATGTTTCAGAAATCCGGATGAGGTATCTCGAACTGACAAAACTTAGAAACCACGCTACGTTAGAAAAATACAACCCCAGGAACATAGAAATCATCATCTTGCAGACCAAAAGAAGCTTCACAATAAAAATCACTAAAAAATGACCAAATTACCAAAATACCCCTAATCTTGAAACGTCCCTAGAGCCCACGCTACGCTTAGGAAAATCCATTCAAACACACAAAATAACAAATCGAAACCAAATAAACCATTTCGCCAATTTTCACAAAATTTGACAAAATTACGAAAATACCCCTCATAAAATTCACGATCATTTCACACAAAAAATTTCATAAATGACAAAAACCAACATTCCCATTGAATTTCTTATGAAAAAATTATTCCAAAACATCCTGGAACATTGAAAAACGACTTAAAACGTAAACAATTCTCTCCGAGGGTAAAACGATAATTTTACAACTTTAATAATTAAAAATTTTGAAATTAATAAATAAATCATTAAATAATGTAAAGTGAAACATTAAAGTCAATCAAGTAAGACTAAAGTCAATCAAGTAAGGCTAAAGTCAAGATAGTAAAAGTCAACCAAGAAAGACTAAAGTCAAAGTATTAAAGTCAATCTTATAAGACTAAAGTCAAAACCCTAAATTAAAATCCTAATCTAAATTAATCAAGTCAATCTCATAAGATTAAGATCAAAACCCTAAATCAAAACCCTAATCTAAACTAATCAAGTCAATCTCATAAGACTAAAGTCAAAACCCTAAATTAAAACCCTAAAGACTAAGTCAATCTCATGAGACCAAAGTCTAAACCCTAATTGAAACCCTAAAAGAAACCCTAATCAAACCCTAATTCTCTAAAAAAACTTTATAAAAAGGAGCCTCCACACCCTATTTTCGTATCAAATAATAAACCCTAAGAGAAATAGGTCAAAAAGCTTCCCTAGCCTCCCATAAACCCTAATTTTGAAGTCCCAACTCCTTACCTAACACCCATACTTCGATTTTAACTTGAAAAACACTTAGAACCCCTTCAAAAACACCCCAAAATCCATAACAAATTCGAAGAATCCAGATCTAAGACAGTGATACCTTGCCTCGGAGCTCAGAGATTAGATTTGAAAACAGAACAAAGTAAGAAATACTATACAAGGAGCTATTCTATCAGATCTGAGGGGATAAATCGTTGCGTTCAAAAAAGGTGAGTATTTTTTTATTTATTATTATTTAGGTCTTGTTAGTAATGTAGTTTTACTTGAAAATTAGTAGAGACCGGTGTTTGCCGGGCGGGGTTGGTGCCTAACACCTTCCAATCCTGTAACGTGATCCTCGGACCCGTATTTTTCTTTCGTAGATCAGTTTATTTGCCTTTTAGAGTCAAAATTCAGTTCCTAGACCGTAATAAGTAGGTGGCGACTCCCAAATCTCAAAGGTCAAAAGCGGATCCGCGCACCCTACGGATCGAGGGCGCTTTCAAAATCTCATAAATCAATCCAACATAGGGAAATATTAAGCTAAGGATGCTTGAATAGCATGGTTGATTTGCAAGGAGAAATGATTAAAAAAATTACAGGATATAAATAAACATAACTAAGGTGACTGGTTTAGGTGGAAAGTATAGACCAAACAATTCTCAATAGAAAAGATTAGAGATGAGTAAGTAATGTTTGAAGGGAAGAAAGTTGAGAATTCACTTCTTGTAGTTATAGTTGATTCTAGAATCATGGTTATTGAGGATTCAGTGTAACAGAACAGAGTTCTGTCTTTATTTTTATTAGCTGCTACATGTCAAACTCAAACAATACAGAATTCCAATAATCCACCAATTCTTACAAATATAATGAAAATTTATTAAATCTGGATTATGGGTTTTCAAGATCGCAATAAAAAAGGTCTAATATACAAAACACCTAAGTAAATCTACTTTATCTATATGACAAAACACCTATTACAAGTTACTAACTACAAATATGATTGGAATATCCATATTCCATGAGCATTAGAGTTAAAATTACTTGAGATGCTGTTAGATGATGTAATTAATATGTATATTTTACTAGTATTGTAGGCTCAGAATTCTCTCCTTGCTCATACATGTAGAATATGATCCAAATATTCCCACTTTAGTGTTCTGTTTTATGTTTGTTTGTTCTGTACTCTTTAAATTCTAGCTTTGTGGATAATTCCAATGCCGGCCACAAGAATATAGGTATCATATTCCTTTACTATATGTCCAAAGGTCTTGATCGAGAGATCAATATGAATTGCTTCCAAAAGAAACAAATTAAAGAAAACAAGCTTGATCTTTGGACTCTAATGGTCCATCAAAGTTGAAGAAACAAATGCTAGATGTTGATTGTCATTCCAAGGGTGAAACGTGGAACGATCCCTTAAATTCTAGACAATCAAATGGAACATAAATGCAAAATATAAGATAACATCACCAATAAGTTCATGATGAAAAGTAATAAAATCATCTAAGAAAATAGAAGTTTTATCACTAGAAAAGGAGAAATAAGAAAATAAATAAAAGGATTTGATGAATTTAAGATTGTGAAATTATTTGTGGAGAGCTTGTGTTGATGAATAATTTGAGTTGATGAATATTTATTGATATCGACAGTAAACAACAACACAGTAAGCAATAGTAGCATGCAAGACATGATTATGACATGTTCAAAATGACCAAGAAGATCACACCAGTGGTCATCTGTATACAGATATTGACAATAACAGTTACTGCAAAGATACTCAATTTCCAAGTAACCAAATGCAGCCGAATCTTGATAAAAAAAGATGCAAATTACTAAATGCCTTAGAATGATTGATGATATTGCTGACATGATGTTGAATGTATGTATGAGTCAAACTCAGTCAACATTATAGGTAAGCTAAATGCCTAATCTGATGGAAATTGGTAAGTTAGAAGCTCTAACAGAGAAAAAAAAACTTGATAGATTACAGACAAGTGTAACATCAGATTCCAAATGAATAAACAAGAGAAATTTGATGAACGATGAATCAGGAGAAGAAATATGAGAGAATACCTACTGGAACTGAACCAATCAAATGGTTATCTCAATTTGAGCTTTGAAAATAGCTGGCTGAGAAGAGAAGATCAAGGATTTGAGCTCAGTTATTCGATTTGAGCTTCAGTTCTTGGAAGGCGATGATGACGACGAGATCGAGAGGATTTGATCTTCGGTTCTTCGATTTGAGTTTAAGTCAAAGAAGACGATCAATAATTTTCTGAATCAACCAATCGAAATAGCTGAGAGAGAGATCCAAGACAGAGAGATGGGAGATCGAGAGAGACTTGCAGATAGCGGAGAGATCGAGAGACTTATAGATCGAGAGATCGAGAGAGTTACAGAGAGAGGAGAGATCGAGAAATTGAGAGAGTTACAGAGAGAGGAGAGATCGAGAGATTGCGAGAGTTACAGATCGAGAGAGTTACAAAGAGAGGAGAGATCGAGACTTACACTGATCGAGAGGTCGAAACAGAGAAAGGGAGAGGAGAGCTTACAGACAGAAACTCAAAATTTGGGGAGAAAAAACCGAATGAAAGATGGAAAGTTCGTTAAGACCATGGGCGGGCCGTTAAAACGAGTGAAGAAAATTCGGTGGGCAAAGCCTGTCGAATTCTTTTATGGGCCTAAACGTGGGCTGTGGACCGACGAAATATAAACGATGGATTTGGGCTACCGAATTTAGCGCTACAGTAATGTCGAAAATTTACTGTTTTGACGCAGTGCATGGTTGCTATGGCATTGAAGAGCAACCACGTTATTGTTTATCATTATATCCAAACGTCGACATAGCTATGCTGATATTTTGAAGAAGAAGAAAATGTTGAGGAGGATGCTACTGTTGTTTGGACATTCCAAGGAAGATGAAGGTGAAACTGTTATACCTCCCTTCCAAAGAAGAAAAAATCAAAAAACCAATGGGTCCGTTCTTTTGTAGATTTCATTTCTTTTCTTTTGTTTGCTTCTCTCATATTTTTATCGTTGTTGTTCCCAAAACATGAGAAAGTTCTCTTTCCTTTTTTTTTTCTACTTTTACTTTTCTTTTTTCTATTATTTTTCTCCTCCATTGATCCTTTCTTTTAATTTTTTATTCCTTCTTTGATTGAACCAAAGAGAGAATCTTCCCTTTCAAATTGAATTATAATAAAGAAAAAGGGAGTATGTTTCCATGCTTCATAACTCACACTGCTCCCATAGCTCAATGTTGGTTAAATTCTTTGATTGGTTGATGAGTTAGAATTTTGGTTTGATTGATTATTTTAATTTTATTATTTGATTAAATTTTAATTTACCTTTGATTGATTGATTGAATCTTAATTTTAATTTAATCAGTCGATAAAATTTTAGTTTGAATTTTAATTGGTTGATTAAATTTTAATTTGAATTTGATTGGTCGATTAAATTTTAATTTCAATTTGATTAGTGATTAAATTTTAGTTTGAATGTTGATGGGTCAATTAAATTTTGATTTGAATATTGATTTAAAATTTTCAAGTTGATCATTTAATTAAAGTTAAAATTTTCGATTTTGGTTACTTCATTTGATTTTGGTACTCTAATTAAGGTTCGACTTATTTTCTGACATTTCATGTGATCAATTGGTGTCCTTCCATGTAACAGAAATCATAATTTTATGTTAAAATATTTTGATTTTCCTGAGCATAGGATTTTTAGATTTTCTCGATGTACGTAAATCCTAGTGAAAGTTTATTTTCATTCGTCTTTTCCTAGGAATCAAAGTTCTCTAAGTAAAAGTCAAATATCAATGTGCGTTTTGCTCATTTTTTTTAATTTTCTATAAAATTATCTGTTTTCAACAATTTTACTTTCATTAGACATGAATTCACATTCCGAGATTAATGAAGATATTTTCGGGTTGTTTCGAAGACATGGGATCCATGAGGGGTATTTTCGTTATTTTATTAAATTTTGTGAATTTTATTGTACGGTTTCTTTATCTCTTAATATGATTGTTTTTAAGTCTCGAGGTCACATTTTCTTAGTGTTTGATTGACCATATTTTTAGTCGTCAATAAACCCTATAGAAAATTGTAGTAAAGTGATTTGTAGGGTATCGTTATTGGCCGGGGATTGCGGGTACTCCTATTCTAAAGAGTTATAACAAATTTTAGTTAGTTTAATTAACAAATTGGAAACAAACATATTACACAAATTTGTGGGGGTTTCAATTTTGGTGATTCAGATTTAAAAAACATAAAAATAAAAAGAAAGAAATAATAAAAATAAAAATAAAAATTAAAGAAAGAAATATTTACAATTGATCATCTTCTCTCACAATTCAGAAAATCAAATTCATTAAATGACTAATCAAATTGCTTCAACATAGACAACGAATTTTATGCCTTAATTACATATCCGAATTAAATCAAAGTGCAAGCCTAAAGAGATCATGCATCTTATAAATTCCTTCTTAGATAAACCCTACGATTTTGGAAAAGTTCATCACCTAGTTATTTTGATTAAGCAATCAAGTTAATACTTAGCGTATCCTTACAACTTTTTAAAAAAATCATTAAGATCAAAAGGAATTATGATTCAATAACCTACTCTTCAAACCTATGGAAAAGTCCATGGCTAAAGAACATGCAATTTACATATCACAACTATTGTTCATAGTTTTTACCACTTTTAAATCATATTCCAAATCAATTAGGTGATTAGAGATACAATTATGGCTTCAATGACCGTTAATATCAAAGTTTTCAATATGATCAAACTGAAAATTCAGCATACATAATTAAAATTCACTGATTCATGTGTCTACATATCACCAATCCGAAAACATCAATTAATGAATCTGAAATTCACTAACTCATTGAATTAAAAATTTCCAACTTAAGAATCCAACAAGATGTTCTTTAATCCAAAAGCAACCAGGGTTGCAATAATAAAAATAAATAAAAGTCATAAGGGTTACACTTTTTAACACAACCAAAGAAGTTTGAGATGTGTTGGTGGTGATGTTCCTCACGGCGATGATGTTGATGATTGAAAACGAATACAAGCAGCAACGTTGTAAACTTCTTGGCAATAATGTTGCTGAAAAATTTCAGCAACTTCTCCTTCTTCTTTACAGCAACTCGTTGGCCCCTAGTTCCCCAAGTTTCAGCCACTTCTTTCCTAAAGAAAAGATTAAAAAAAAAAAATTATAGAGAGAGAGCCAGAGAGAGAGAGAGAGAGATATTCTTCAAATCTCTTCATTTTCCTTTTTCTTTAACACGTTATTTTCTTCCTTCTTAGAAGCCTACAAAATCTCCTAAAAATATTCTAAATCTTAATGTCCAATAACAATATCAAAATCTGCCTAATTAAAATAAAATAAAGTCCTAATATAATTAGGAAAGTGGTGTTTTAGTTGAAATTTTTGTGCACTAGATTTGGAAACTTTCGAAAATAAACCTTGTCAAATTTGTATCAAATTCGCGTCAACAGTGTACGTGTAGTAAATTCAAACCCAATTTTGACCTTGATATAGTCATTATCTCTCAAAACGTAAAACTCAAAAGTTGTAGATCTTTTTCTAATAGTTCTATAACATTTTGAATCATCTCAATCGGAGTTAGGATGAGAGAGTTATGCCCAGATTACGAAGTGATGTCGAAACTGTCCAAAATCGCCCAATTAATTTCGTTTTGCACTTAACACCTCCATTTGCATCCTAAATCAAAATAAAAGAATAATGAGTACATTTAGGCACTAAATATTTATAAAGGACTAAATATTAAAGGAGAAAAATATGACATTTTGCATTCTTATCAAATTCTCCCACACTAAACTTTTGCTCGTCCTCGAGCAAAACAGAACAAAATGTAACCTAATAGAAACTCAAGGAAAACGACAAAGACTAACAAAAAACACTGCAATGACATAACACAAATTAAATGACTCTAATCCTTCCAACATACATCTTAGAGATCCTTTAGATGGTGTAGACATGTGATTTCGTCATTACGACGGCCACATCTACTATGATTTGGAGTCGCCACCATTCATATTGTAAGTGGGTGTGAATGGTCACCCAATGTGCATTTTTGAAAAAGTGACATTTTGGCATTTTAGTGACTCACGTGGATAAGGTACGGATCAAACCTTAAGATCCGGGGTAAGCGGCTCGGTTGGAGAAAAGGGAAGGTGTTAGGCACCCTTTTCTCCCCACTAAATAGCGATAACCTCAACTCAACTCGGTCATTTGATTAAAAAAATACGAAAAATGATGTGCCACGTGTTGTGCATTTGTACCCTAGATAGGGGTTCATTTTTGGCTTGATCATAGGGTCATTCCATTGATGGAAATGACCCTTATGGACCTTTAGCCTTGGGGTCCATTCATCCTAAAAAATAAAATGAAGGGGAGAGGGTGATAGAAGAGGGAGGAGGAGAGGGTGTAGAAGAGAGATGGGGAGGGATTGCCTTGAACCCACCTTGTATCTTGTTTCTTCTTTTCTTCTTCTTGCTTGAGACTTCTTGAGTCCTTAGTATTTTAAAAAAAATACAACTCTCTTTTTTGATTGAAGGAGTAGAGAAGAGATGATAATGGAGATGAGTGGAGTATAATAATTTTTTTTTTTGTATATGAGACTTGAGGAGGATTGGTGATGGTTGTTAGTAGTGAGAGTTGGAGATAATTTGGTAGTGAAAGTTGGGGGCCATTTTTGGGAAGAGGAGGAGGGTATTTATAAGTGTTGAGGAGTTATTTTAGGGATATAATGGGGTGAAGTGAAGAAAAAGGGTAGAATGGTTAAGAGTTTGAGAGAGAAGTGGGTGTAATTTAGAGGAGATTGGAGGGTATATAGGTAAGGAGGGTTAAATGGGTGAGTTTTGACCCAAATGGTTTGGATCCTACCCAACCCATTTGGGTGGAATGTTTGGTGAGGTAAGTTTAAAATGGTGGTTGTGATTTGATTTAAGAGCATGGAGGATTTAAAGAGGTGGTTGATGATATTTTGGGAGGGTGAGGGAGATGATGCCATGTGTTAAGGTGGGTGGAAATGAAGGGTTGGGATAGTTGATGGGAGAGGTTGAGTGTTTGACTTGAGAGGATAGTGTAGGTTTAGGTTGTAGATGTAGGTTTTGTAGGGAATGATGAGGGTAGATTAGGGGAGGTATAGGTTAGGGGTGTGGGTAATGTGTTTGATTTGAGAGAAAAGGTGATGGGTTGATGTGTGGGTAGATGGGATTTAAAGCAAATTAATGGGGTAGGTAGTTGGGTGAGGGAGGTGAGATGGGGTGATGACATGTGTCATCTTTTGATGATAAAAGAGTGATTGGTTGATGTGGGTTGTGGTTTATGGGTTAGGGTTGTGGGTTGGATAATGAATTGGATATGGTTAATGATTTGTGTGCGCTTTGTAGTGTTGGGCTTGGGTTTTAGAATGGTTTTGGGTTTTAGGGTTTGGTTGAAGGTTATTTTGGAATGGGTTTTGAGGGTATAGGTTGGTTTTAGATTTTAGGTGATGTGGGATTGATTTTAGGCTAAGGGTAAGATGAGAAATCGATTTAGGAAAGTGTTCAGGGCTCATGGGCCTTAGGTGGGCCTATGATTTTTTGCGGATTCGGAGGCGGAGCGGTGGTAGTAGAGGAGGGGTAGGCATCCCAAGTCTCACATTTTTAATTTTTTAATTTTTTTAGATTTTTGCAATCATTAGTTTGATAAAAAATGCCACGTGTTGGCGAATCGGGCTTTTTAGGCCCGTTGTGAAATTTATCGAAAATTTGACGTTTTTTATTTTGGAAGCGGAGCGGTGAATGTTGGGAGAGCGTAAGGTTGGCCGAGTCCTTTGGTGGCCTCCTAAACCATTGAGAGGTCTTAGGGGCCTCGGGTTGGTAAAATGTCACTTTTCAATGACTTGGGCCTTTAAGGCC